>NC_143509.1:98385993-98697556 GCF_031878675.1 Megascapheus bottae | reverse complement strand
GGATTTTCAAATGTTGCCTATCATAATTCTGGTCTCATGTGGTCATTAATCTGTAAGAACGCCCTCATAGTAATTGGTAGCAGAATTATTTGCCATTTGTGGTTGCTCCAGGGTTTGGGAAATAAAGTTAAATCATCAGCCCGAAACTTGTTCTTTTAAGGGGCAGTGGGTAGTTTCTAAACATATAAGAAAACATTGTCAAGCTTTAAGTTTGGATCCGTTGTCACCCAGGGACACATTTACCTGGGGTCTCTTAAGGTCCTACAATCTTTGGTCTATTCAGGTCTCACAACCTTCCTACTTCTAGCAGGTCTTTGTACCCATTCAAAAGTCTAGCAAGCAATGAAAGCCACAGACCAGCTTTGTTGGTCATTTAGTGACTGATACTCTCAAGATAAAGGAGAGAGAAGCCCAGCAGCAGCCATGGCAAAGCAGAAGCTAAAACCTCAAAACCTCAAGTCTTTTAGCTCCAATTACTTAGCCTGTGACAGCACTTCCAAACCATAAGCAATATGCCTTCCTGTTTCAAAAGAGAGAAAGGCAGTCAGGTGCAATGGCTCACGCCTGTAATCCTAGTGACTGAGGAGGCAGAGATCTGAGGATCACTGTTCAAAGCCAACCTGAGCACTAAAGTCCTTGAGACTCTTATCTCCAGTTAACCACTGGAAGTAGCTCTGTAGCTCGAGGGGTAGGGCAGTAGCCTTGAGCTGAAGAGCTCAGGAATAGTGCACAGGACTAGAGTTCAAGCTCCACAATCAACAGAGAGAGGGGGGGGGAGGATGGAAAGGGAGAGGGAGAGGAAGAAAGACAGGGAGGAGGGGGGGAGAAGAGCGAGAGCCCAGCAGGGTCCAAGCAGTTTTCCAGACTGTGTGATCACAAAGTAGCAGGGCCAAGGTGCCAGGCCAAAGTCTGCATCATCCTTTCTGTTCCTCTGTAAGTGTTCTCTGAGGCCGTGGCCTGGGGAGGAGCTGTGTCTCCTCTTTGTTCCCCTGCTACAATGGGAACCAAATTTCCAACAGAAACTTCTAAGGAGCCCCATTGAAGCCACAGAACCCTCTCCATGGACATAAGTTCCAGCGTGGCCTTGAGTCACTCTGCCTGTGTGGTCATATTAGCCACCAAGAACACTTGCACAGAAGGTGGGCTTTTGCACAGCCACAGGAGAGCGATGAAGAGGCTGTCCCACCTTTGCTGGTGGAGTCCACGGTCATGGCCGTGCCCACCCCCGCAGGACTGACACGGAGGAGAGGGTCAGGCAGCTGGAATACGTACGGGGAGGCATCCCACCCGTAAGAGCACAGAGGGGAAGGCAGAGAAGAAAGGCCCAGGGAAGACGATGATCCACTGCTGCTTATGTCAACCACGATGCAGGCATAACACAGCACAGTGTGCAACTCTGCCTTTCGTGAGCACTCGTTCTAACTGCCATTGTGCTGTGTGTTGGGGGAGGCAGGTAAAATAATGAATGGAACCAATTTATCCATTGATCAATAAGAGAATTGTGCACACGTACGAGGACATGTCTCAGCTCCCACTCACTCCTGAGATATGAAGGAACAGTGCCCTTTGGGTGGGAGAGGGGGAGGGAAAGTGGGAGACAAACGTGGGAAGGGTAACGATGGTTGAGAATCATGTACTCGCTGCCATGTGAATGTAGCGAAGCCCTCTATACATCACCCTGATGTGAAAAAGGAAAAAAAAATAATGGCCCGACATGTGCATTTGATTTCATGATGCTTTTTTTGCTTTCCTTCTTTTAGAAAGTTTACCCAGAAAGTTCCCTTTTTCCTCTGTGGAGCCTGCGAGTCCAGGATGATCCCGTCCAATTCTACGACTGGGACGCCTTTTCTGGCCTCGCTGTGGCCGGGGACAGCTCTGCAGGGCAGCCTGGCGCCCGTCCCGGCCCGCAGGGCTCCGCCCGGGGACGATAGCGGGCTGGCAGCTCTCTACATCCTCATGGTACTGGGCTTCTTCGGGTTCTTCACACTGGGCATTATGCTGAGTTACATCCGTTCCAAGAAGCTGGAGCACTCACACGACCCGTTCAACGTGTACATCCAGTCCGACGCCTGGCAGGAGGAGGACAAGGCTGTCTTCCAGGCCAGGGTCCTGGAGAGCTTCAGAGCCTGCTACGTCCTTGAAAACCAGGTGGCTGTAGAGCAGCCCCACACCCACCTCCCAGAGCCCAAGCCCTCACCCTGAGCCCTGCCATTCGAATGACACACTCTTCCCTTGCTGTTGTCAGGTGACGGGCAAATTGGGACACTCTATTGATTTTAAATCATGTTCCTTCTGTGATCAAGTATGTTTTTTGTTCCCTCAATGTCTGTCTCTGAAGATTTTTAATTAGTTGTCAGCATATAAAAATGAAGAGATGGGGGCCGGGAGTTTGGCCTAGTGGTAGAGTGCTTGCCTAGCATGCAGGAAGACCCGCGTTCGATTCCTTGGTACCACATACTTAGAAAAAGCCAGAAGTGGTGCTGAGGCTCAAGTGGTAGAGCTCTAGCCTTGAGAAAAATCCGAGGACAGTGCTCAGGCCCTGAGCTTAAGCCCAGGACTGGAAAAATAAAAAAAAAATGAAGAGATGGTACCGTTTCCCATACAAGACCCAGAAATCCATCAAGATTTTGTGTGTATTATGCAATGCCTACAAAAGCCAGGGACTGACACCACCACCACCCCGAGGACAACCCCAGAGTGTGCCTGAGACAGAGGAGAAAAAATAATGTCCCCTTCAGAATATGCCACAAGGACATTCCTCAGTTACCAATGGAGAAGGGAGACGCTCTTATCACCCCAGATAGCGCAGGGCAAGGAGTTGGGGTGGGCACTGATAACACTGAACCAAGTTGGTAGAGCTTTTTTTGAGGTCAAATACCTGTCTTGTGGGCTGAATTGTGTTTCCAGAAAGGTACATTGAGACCTACACTCCCGGCTGCAGTGAGTGTCACCTTCCTGTGAAATGGATATTGCAGATAATTGTGTTTTGGTAAGACCACCGAGGTGGGCCTTAGTCCTGTCAGGAGGACACGTGGACACGAGCTCAGGGAAAATGCTCTGAGTTGACAGAGTAGAGGCTGAGGAAGGAAAGAGGGAAGAGCAAGGAAGGGGTCTCCTCCCAGGTGTTGGAGGAAGGGCCCTGCCCACATCTGGATTTCAGAGCTGTAAGATGTGTGTGTCTGTTGTTCAAGCCCCCAGCTTCAGAGACTCACCAGCAAATGTAGCATCTGTCGCCCCTCTTCCCAGAGCTGCTTGCAGCCAGCACTTCTTTCCCTGGGCCCTGACAGGGTCTCCTGGTGCCACCGATCACATCACGCCCTCGGCACTGTGGCATCCTGAAACCTCCCCTGCCTGGGCCTTCCTGGAGGGGAGGGCTCCTTTACAGGATGCAGTCTTAAAGCCTGCACATGTTACCACACAAGCGTCACTGACCTTAAACAGACAAACCCGGCCCTGCATCATGAAGCGACGTGATGATTCTCCTGTGAAAAGGTGAGGCCATCTCACAGGGCCAGGGGGAGGCGCCCTGGGTTGACTCAGCCTCCGTTCCGATGTCCCTGCTGGGTGATTCTTTGGTTCCTGGAGCTCTGTGGAAATTCAAGGACAGGAGTGGTTCTACTCACCCCACATTCACATGGACCTGACATCTGACCTTACACCTAGAGGGCTCCTGGGCCACTGGCGCCCAGCTGCGGCTGCTGGCAATTCAGGATCCCAGTGGATGGCTGGCCTTGCTTCAGACAGACAGGCGAGGAAGACAGAAGGGCACCAGAGCCCTCACAAGCAGGGTGGCCTACGGTGGCACCATCTGACCTTGCTGTCTCAGTCTCGCGGCCAGGTCCTTATCATTTCTCCTCACTGAGACTCCTGTGCCTTTTAAGGGCCGTGTTGTGAATACTTCCTGTCCTTGGTGAATGACCCTCGCCCCTTTGCTTGCTTCTTTGGTTTTAATGGGAGATGGGGAGGTGGGGGTGGATTAGCTGGGCCATGGATTATCTTACTTCCATGCTTACTTCCATGTTTGAAATCCGACTTCACACACCTAGGTCACCGGCTGCACAGATAAGGTAATCTCAGCTCCCTACAAATAGAATATTGCTATTTTACCTGCAATGTTACAGGTAGTTATCAAAATGTAGCAATGTTTTTTGCTATATTAAGCAAAAAATAATAATAAAGCCTTTTATCACAGTCTGGTGTGTTTGCTCCTTTTTTTGTACAAAGCAGTTGGTGTTTTCTTTAATATGACTATGATGCTATGTGATTATGGATAATAGTTTTTGAGGGGCCCTGAAGCCCAGGACTTGAGAAAAAGGAAGAGGTGGTCACCTGGACCATCAATGAATCTGCCATCAGCACACCGCATGGCAGAATGGAGAAACCCAGGCCTTCTGCTGCTATAGATCCAAAACAAAGGGATGGGCCCTCACTGTGGAGGTGTCCTCAAAAAGCTGGGGGGCCGATGCTCAGTTCCTGACTTTTTCAGTCAATGGAATATCTTGATGGATTTCTTTTTTCCTTCTTTTCTTTTTTTTTTGGTAAGAGAATCTGTGCAGTCTCTTAATTTTTCCATGCTGACATCCAATTAGAAATTTTGTGCTTATGCCACACCTTGAACTCAGGGTGTCATGCTTGTTTAGCTTGCTTGTTTGTAGCTCCAGCACTACTACTTGAGCCATGCCTCCAGTCCAGCATGTTCAGAGATGGAGGAGTCTTGAGGACTTTTCCATCCTCAGCTGGCTTTGAGTCACAATTCTCCAAGAACTAAGATTACAGCAGCACTAGGCTTAACTAATAATAATAATAATAATAATAATAATAATAATAGTCACAGCATCAAAGAAGACAAGGTTCAGATGATAAGACTATGATCTGAAGTGCTGCCTGTGCAAATTGCCTGCAAGCTTCTGCCCCCCTCAGGTTGCTATGGTAATTTCATAGTAGCCACAGTGAGAGTTAGAAAGGAGCTCACAGGTCAAGCACCCTTTGAGGGGTTCTATGGTCTCTAAGTATGCAGATGAGTCCGTGTTAGGGCAGAGTCACTGTCCTGAATCCTAACCAAGAGATAACTTCTTCATGGCACAAGCGACACAAATGCTAAATCAGGCTGAAGCTGCTAAGCCAAGGCTAGGAGGGCTGGGGGAACAAAAGAAATGTGCCTGGAGGATGACTGCATTCTTTAGTGTGCATGGTCACAGGACAGGTGTTATTTTTTTTTTAATTCTAAGAGGGAAGAAGACAAAGGCAGACATTAAAGAAAGCCAAGTTTCAGAGATTTCCACAAATCCTGGATGGTGACACTCTGCAGGCCAGCTGAAGGATTTCTGGGCATCGCTGCCCCCTGGTGGCCACTTGTGGAATATATCTCAATGGGCCAAGAGCCCTTTTGTGTAGCCAGCCAGACCAGGGTCTATGTGAGACAAAGTGAGGTGCTCTAGATAACCTCTGACCTCACCCTAAGGTGAAAGGTTAGAAGCTAAAAGCTCTGTCTCGCCATCTGTTTTGGGGGGAGTCATACCCCTGTGAAGTGGGAGGAGGAATGCTCAGAGACAGGGAAGAATTCTCAGCACTCTCTGGAGTCACAGCTCAGAATTCCCAGCGACCCTGTTTCCTTCCTTTTGCTGGACTCTTCTCAAGCCCCTTTGCATTCCAGGACACTGTTATCCTTCTTTCCAGCCCTTGAACAGCAATCACCCACCCAGAACTAAGATCCTCTCATTTCCAGGCCTGTGACTGTTGGGGTTCTGCCAGGAGAAAGGAATTCACATCTGCACACCCCTGGAAGACGCTTGAGTTACAAATTCACGGGAGCAGCCTCAATCATCTTTTAGTCCATTTCCTAACCCCACCCCTTGAGGAAGGACTCTGGAGCTGGCCAGGTCTGAGATTCCCAACATGGGGCAGGTGCACGAGAAGGGGTATGGAGGGCCACTGTGGTAACACAGAGTCCCCTTGGGGACAATGACTCTGTAATAACCATGACTGCCTGCCCCTGATTCCCCAAGGACAATGTTGAAATGGCTCGCAGTGACTGGTCAGAACTGAAGTCCACTCCCTCGAGTCACACCGGAGCTGTGCGTGGCCCCGCAGGATGGAGGATTCCCTGGCAGGTGACTTTATCCACAGGGCAGCATGGCTTAGGCCATTCAAGTCTTCTTGGTCTTAGGTGTCAAGATGGCTTGTGATAGAAACCATTTTAGGTCTTTTCCACCACAAGGTTTGGCCAGGCAGAAGGGGGGCACACAAGGTCTAAGCAAAAGGCTTGGGAGTGCAAAGGCTTGGGGGTGCAGTGGGGGTATAGCTGGGCCCCTAGAGTGGGGCTCTTCTCCAACTTGCTCAAGCTCCCATGTGGGTTTCAAAGCTCCCCTTCTCCATGGATTATAGGCTGAGGGGGTGTCTCTCTCCTGGGGGAGCTTTCCACAGGGGCTCCCCTTGCCCCCCAAAACTCCCTGAAGTCCTAAGATGACTGAGCACTACACACATGACCCCAGTTCACAGAGGGTCCACACGCACTTGCACCAAAGATGTCAGATCCTCCTGAACACAGCATTGTGAACTCTGTGCGTCTCTTCTTACAGAACCGTCCAGAAACATCACCATATCTGCCAGGCGTATTCTCATTGAATTTAGGCGACAAGAGCAAACATTTTGGAAAAGAACTGGCAAGCTACAACCAGCAGGTCTCAGCTGTCATGGAGAGTTGTGTGTGTTCGGTGGTTTTGACTGCTTGACTTTATACAGATAAAGATTTTTAGAGAAGTTCTAGACTCACAGATGAATCAAAAGGAAGGCACGGAGATTTCTCCTACGCCTGGGGTCTGTCCACGGTCAACACCAGAGTGGACTGCTGGTGATAACCCATGAACCGCGCTGAGGTCACCACCATGACCAATCAAAGCCCAGACTTCCCATTCAGAGTTGGTGTTGTGTGTCCTACAGCTTGGACAAACGTGCAGCACATGCATCCGGAACAGTTTCTCTACCCTAAAAAGCCTCTGTGCTCCTACTGCCTAGCCGGCCCCATCACCTGTCTCACCAGCACCCTCTCTTGGAAATTCTTGGATTGGACCCCAGGGGAATCTGGTGGCAGCTCTCTTAGTGGCCCGGTTGTCATAGCAGACGCCCGCCACACAGGGGCAGAGCATCTTTGGGTGGCACCTAGCTCTGGGTGCAACTCGACTTCAAGGGGGTGATAGGAGACCTGCAGCAGCACCAGGTCACTCTGAGAGGCAACCACTGAATGACAAGATGCCCTAGAAGGTTCAAGTCAGGACAACACCCACCTGCAGTGGGCAGGGCCATCTCTTGGTTTTTGTCTTGAGAGGCAGACTGAGATCTCTTGGTTCATTCAGATCATCCCGTAAGACAGTGTGAATAGGCTTCACAGATGGGCCAGATCTTAAATACTTGACAATGGACATTTCAGTGATTATTTTGAGATGGGGTCCACCTTTCTTCCCCCAGGCTGTCCATTCTCCACTTCCTGAGTAGCTGGGATGACAAGCCAGAGCCACCTTATGCAGCCCCAAACTCTTTACTCTGAAGAAAAGAAAGAAAGAAAGAAAGAAAGAAAGAAAGAAAGAAAGAAAGAAAGAAGAAAGAAAGCAAGCAATATATTTGCTTTTTAAATAGAAACCAGGAGGAAAATAAATCATTTAAAGGTAATATGTCACCTAGAGGCAGAGATGTTTTTGCCTAAACAAGAATATTTAGCTTTTATTTGCAAACAAGGTAGGAGGCACAGGAATCTTAGCAGCATATGAAAGTTTATTACTGCACAGGCACCTGCCACATTCTTTTCTGGAGGGGTTGAAGTACAGGATTTGAAGTCATAGGTTGTGCTCTTCCTCAACTTGCTTGCTCATGTCACACCTCCAGCTGGCTGTTTTACTGGTTGTTTTGGAGATGAAGTCTCATAGGCTGGGGCTAGCTAGCTTTGAACCTTAAACTTCTGCCTCTCAGCCTCCTGCCTGGGTAAGACCACTACTTCATTATTTTGATGCCTGCAACAGAGCCAGTCCCGTGCGTTTCCATGCCACCTCTAACTACTACTCTTGATAGACCTCAGGGAGGTTTCCCATCTTTATTACAAATAAACAACAGGGCAGGGACAGGACCTGTGTGTGTCCAGTAAACATGCTTATACCTGGAGCCCCAAAGTCCCGGACTAAGAGTGACAGGTCAGAAGGCATGGGCTAGGTATGATAATGATGCCAATTATCCTCATAATGATAAAGCGACAGGATCAACCACTTTTAATTTCTGTGGCCTTAAACTTAATTTTTATTCTTGTTGGTTGTCAATGTGGAATATTTCTGACATATCATTAACAGCAAAATGTACAGCATCATGTATGTGATGAAATGCTGCGTTTCTTAAAAATGTATCTTACATTTTGAGAGCACAGAGTTCAAAATTGTCAGATTAGATCTGCCTTATTAACCACAATTATATATTTAGATGTTTATATTTTGCTTGACATGTTTTGTCTAGTCTATTATCCACTGAGTGGTAAGTTAAAACTGCCTTCTAAATGTTTTTTTATTAAAGAATTTATTAACATTGATTTTTACATCACATTTTAAATGACAAGTTTAACAAACAAGTTAAATGTTTTTTTAATTGCCATCTTCTTTTATGTTACGTTATAAATTCTGATTCTTAGTTATCAGTCCTCATGATAGACAATATTCAGGGTAGACAATAAGATCTCTTTTTTTCTTGTTTTAACTTATCAAATGCTTTTTAGATATTGGATCCAACAACTGGTAACAAGGAACCGGTGGGAATACGTTTGGATTTGTGAGGTTGCTTATATTATCACAGTTGGTAGGGGATAAAATAACCTGGCCAGAACCACCCCCTCCAATATCAATGATGTGTCCCCCTCTGTCCTGTGAGTCTTCCAGTTCTAAAGGCCTTGAGCTAGACATGAAGTGGCCTCAAATCCCAGAGGACCATGACATGAAAGGGACGGGGTGGTGGTGGGGGAAACAGATATAAATACTCATACATGTGTGTGTGTGTGTGTGTGTGTGTGTGTGTGTGTGTGTGTGTGTGTGTGTGTGTTACCAGCAACAGGACTCAAAGGCAGAGTCTATTTGCCCATGGCTGGTGTTCTTCCACTTGAGCCACAACTCCAGTCCAGCATTCAGTTGGTTCATTGGAATCTCACAGACTTTCCTGAGTAGCGAGGCTTACAGGCCTGAGCCACCATTGCCTGGCTCGATCTCCTTGAGGTCTGCCTCTAGAACATTCTCCTGAGAAAGAACATCAAGTGAGGATCTCACCATTTATACAGACATGAAGACACAGACCTGAAATGCCAAAGCGCGCCTCCCCTTCTTTTCAGCCCATCTTCAGAGAGTCCCGTCCAGTGGGAGAGGGGCTGGGATCTGGCCCTCCAGAGCTGGAGTTCCACAGACGTTACAAGGGGGTTGCTTGACTGCTGTGTTTGTGTAGATGGAAACAAGGTGCACACAGGCCGGAAGGAAATCCTCGCCCCCGCGGGTGTCACCCAACCCAGAGCAGCCCTGTGCAAGCACTCAGGAATGACAAGGACTTGGCATCCATGGCACAGCTGGTCTGGGTATGGCTCTGTGCCCCACCTGTGCCCGCAGCCATGAACTTCTGTTTCAGAACAACATTTGCATTCTTCCATAAATGCCTTCCTCCTCATTCCTCCCTGCCCCTGGAGGCCTTCCATGGGAAAGGAAGGAACCACGGGAGGGGACGAGCTCGCTAAGGAAGCACAGATGCACTTCTGGGAATTGTCCCAAACAGAACAGAGTCACACACAGCCCCCTGGCTGGCCAGAGCTTGATTGTTAAGGTCACAGGTCAATTGTAGCCCTTAGGGAGTTTGCAGGTCATACCTATGTCTCAGTAGACACAGCTGACAAGTTAGCCTGTAACACACAACAACGTCTGGCTTGAAGGTGACATTGAACAAATAGGAGGACATCAGATACCCCACCTCTGAAACCAGTGAGCTAGATGGCACCACACTGGCTACTTCCTTGTCCTCTGTGTTCTTCTTTTGGCACTATTGGGATTTGAACACCCGGGCTCATGCAGGAATGGCCTTCGCCCTCCCCCTCCCACAGGCGGTACCCATGGGGCCAAGCAGGAGGCCATGACCTCTGGCAGAGCGAGAGATGACAGGAGCCTGACTTCAAGCTTCATCAAGCCCTGGACTCCACTGGTTAGAGTCTAGACGTGACAGGGTCCCGGACGGCTTGGCCCCCACAGGTGGTGCTAAGTTCATGGATGGACAGAGCCATTGATGAGATCCTAGCAGAAGCGGCCATCCGGAGGTGGGGCCAGAGTGGAGAAAATGGCCCCAGGGACATGACTTTGAGGGGTGTCTTGTCCCTACCCCCCTTCATCCCGTCTTCTTGTTCTCTCTGCTCCCTGGTTGCCGTCGGTGAGCAGCTTGGCCCGACACTGCAGTCCGTCTCTTCCCAGGCTCACAGGGCCGGGGGTTGAGCAACCACAGGCTGGAGCCTCAGGAGCCACGAACACAAAAAAAAAAGGCAGTGAAAAGCTCACACATCACCTCTGGGTGTATTTGTTACTGAATTGCTAATGACTCTTGCCGTGAAGGATAGAGACTACTAAGTGGGAATTTCCTCCTCCAAGTCTCCATCCACCTAGCTCTCTCCTCTCCCACATAACTCCTAACCTTCTTGGGCTTCCATCCAGTGGTTTCCCAGTGCCTCTACAAGCAAAAATCTGATCTCTGTCTCTCCCTCTCCCTCCATCCCCCATCTCTCTCTGTTTCTCTCCATTTAACAATCTGCCTCAGATATCTTTCCACATTACTGCTCAAATAATTGTCCTATCTCATTTCGTGACTGTGTAGCACCCTACTCTGTGTCTATAACTTTTGATGGCTTTATTAGAATATAAACTCACATCTCCTAAAATTTTATGATTTCTAGTATAATCAGAGTTATACAGTTTTATCTTTTCAATTGCCCCTGAAAGAAATTGTGCACAGTTGGTCATCACCCTTATCCTCAGTTCTCAAACCAGACAAGGCAGTAATGATCTTTTTCTGATTTTTTATTGCGTATCTTATATACATGAAATCATACATGTGTTATCCTTAGTAACTGGCTTCTTCTACTAAGTGTACGATTTCCAAGGATTGTTCACATAGCCTGCCACTACTCCCTTGTTTACCACTGTGGGATAATATTGCACTGTATGACCATTCCATACGTCATTCATTTTTTCCTTAGTTGATGGACTTTTGGGTCCATTTATTTCAGGCTATTATCAATAATGTTTGTGTTATTAAAGTGTGTTCTAGTTTCCCCATAGGCTTAAATTTCCATTTCTCTTATGTAGACCAAGGAACAGAAGGATTGCATCTGTGGTCTGCTTTGTAATGTACTTAACCAGTTTCCATTATTGAAAAATTAACACATATCTTCAAAACCAACAACCCTTGCAAATGCATTAGGACCGGAAGCGAAAAGAAAGCCGGGGTCTGGGACCCTGGGCCCTGCCGGCCTTCCAACATCGCCTCACTCTGAACCTGTTCTGGGGAACATTTTCTCTAGACATCTATTGTGGCATTTTCTAGCCAAATATCCCCAGTGTGATACGTGAGTCTGGGGTCTGGGGAAAGAAGAACATGCTCAAAGGAGCTGGCTCTCGAACCCCGACCCGCAGGCCTGTGCTGAGCCCCTCCTCCTGCCAGGGGCCCTCTCTGTGCTAGCGGAAGTGGATGACTCATGGCCACGGAGCTTCTGACTCTGTGATCGTGGGCTTCTGCCACGCCTGGCTCTTGGCCACACCTGCAGCAGGTGCAGAGCAGGTTGAAGCAGGAGTCATACAGGCTTTTGGCTGGCAAGCCGGTTTCAGAAAAGGCCTCCAGCTACCCTTGTAGGTTCCAGGAAGGCTCTCAGGCCCCTGAAGACCAACACCTTTTAAAATACTCTTTTGATTTAGAACTATTTATTTTTAAGAAATCACAGGCAGGACAGGATTTTTGCTGTTGTTTCTTCAGAACCAGCCCAACACAAATGAACTGAAACCTTGGGATGAAGCGAATGAGAGATCATCCCTCCACTTGCCGTCTCCTGATCTGCTCAGGACCTCTCCATAGCCCTCAGCGGACCCAGCTGCCCAGCTGCGTGGGACCAAAGCACATTCCTGTTCCCTCCCAAGGCGGGAGCCACGTCAAGGGCACCACCAGCTCGTGGACCGTGAGTATCTGGCTAGGATATGAGGTATGCCATTCTGGAGTTACATCTTTTTTTTCCATCATTAACTTACAAGGGGACAATGCCAAATCGCTCCTACAGGTTCAAGCTAACTTTTCTCATTGAGAGACAACCTGGCTTCCTCTCATTTTTTTTTTAAGAAAGGCATTACAATAATAAATGTAATGTGTTTCTATAACGTGGTGGGGTGGGAAAGGACTGGTTTCAAGGCAATTCAATGTTTTCCAGAGCTTACTTGGTTATATGCTACTCTGTACCTGATACAGCGTATCACGTCACTATATAACTATTTCCAGAAAGTTTTTAGTTTAGACCTCTGTTATAAGTTTAAGTAATCTTTCTTGTAGTAGTTAAGATCTACCGCATTTGTTAGAGTTGATTTGCTGTTTTAAGAAAATGATTGTAAGGCTCTCCCCGCCCCTTGTTATCTTACTTTGAGGTCATACATCTTTCCATGGTATAAAATGTACTGGTGTCATCATTTTTCTTATGTGTGACTAATTTTATGGAATTAAATCTGCTGATTTATCCTGGGATTTCTTGGATGTGGTTTAGAGAGTTCTTCTTTAAACATGTCAAATGGAGAAAGTTACTCCCTCACGCTGAAACTGTCAGGAAAAACAACACTGGCTTCTCTCAGTGTTGCATTAGCAACATCAGTGCATGACAACTCCATATAGGCAGAGGGCTTCACTCTGTCCAGGAGGCCGAGATTTAACTATTACATGTCTGGATCTGCCTCTGTCTACCCAGAGCACGAAATGGCATGGCGGGGGCCTGGGATGGGAGTGATCTGAATCCATCAAGTTGGCCTGGGCGCTGCCTGCGAGGGTTAGATGCCCTTTCTCTCTTTTCTTGATTTCCTTTCCTTCACTAGATCCCCAGAGCAGGGAAAAAACAGCTTTGAATTTAAACAGCAATTAAGATCACAATCTCCGGATCTGTCAAGGGCACTGGTGTCTTTACCCAAGGCCACGGCACCAAGGAGACCAAGAAAGTGCCAGTTTGTGCTCGTTCCCTTTTAATCTCCTCTTGAAAATAAGAGTATCTGGTATATACCAAAGTGTGAGCAGTGAAAAGTCCATCTCCTTTGCCCAGTTCTCCTCTTCCGAGGCCAAAACAGGGGCTGATTTCCTGAATGTTCTACCAGAGTTGTGTATGGCGCTTAGGTCCATGCGTATAAAAACCAGAGAGGTGGTAGGACTTTCAAGAGGCAAGCCTCTTGAAGCGATGTTAGGACATCAAGGCCTGTCCTTGAAGGGGACACTGGAACCCAGACTCCTCTCTTTTCTCTCCTCTCTCTCTGTCACTTTTTCTCTGTCTCCTTTTCTCTCTGTCTCTCTGTCTCTGTCCCCCTCTTTCCCTCTCCCCTTCCTGGCCACCATGAGGAGAACAGTTTCTCCACTACAGCCTCCCTCCCCAGATTGTTGCCTGCCACAGGCCCCAAAGCAGTAACACCCATGCAGCTTGGCCTGACCCCTCTGAGGTCCCAAATAAACCTCTCTTCTAAGTTGAGTCATCTGTTTCGGAGGAGGAAATCTAACATACGTACATGCACAAACCACAGACAAAATATTCTATCCTTTCTGTGGGACTGAGGGTTCTTAAATTTATGTACTAATGGTTAACACTTAATAAAAGACAGACCTTGGGCTGGAAGTTTGGCCTACTGGTAGAGTGCTTGTCTAGCATGCACAAAGACCCGGGTTCGATTCCTTGGTACTACATACATAGAAAAAAGCCATAAATGATGCTGTGGCTCAACTGGTAGAGCTCTAGCCTTGAGAAAGCTCAAGAACAATGCTCATGCCCTAAGCCCAAGCCCAGGACTAGCAAAAACAAAAAACCTTAAAAAAAGGACAGACCTCAGACCACCTTTCTAAGACTATATAATATTCCATGACATGGAAGTTCCAAAGCAGATTAACCGTCTCTCAGCTGATACTACTCAAGCTGGTGCTAAACATCAGCTAAGACAAGCCAGGCTGGAATGACTATCCTTAAACACACAGCTGTCCCTTGGTGTCCCCAAGGGGTTTAATCTCAGGGCACTCACAGATAGAAATTCAACACACGCTTCAGTCATTTACGTAAAATAGCACTATATTGGCCTATATCCCACATACTTTAAATCACCTCTGTGATACTTATGATAACAGAGCCCGTCTAAGTATTTCCGGGAGGGCATTGTTTGGGGAATCAAATCAGCAAAACACCTGCATGTGCTCAGTACAAACCCAAAGTTTGTTTTCTTTTGGTGCTGGTCCCGGGGCTCCAAGCTCTTCTTCTTCCTCTTGACTGGTATTCTTCCACTTGCATTTCATTGGCTAATTTGGGATGGAGTCTCACAGATTTTTCTTCCTGGGTTGGATTCAAGCAGTAATCTTCGGTTCTGACTAGGGTTACAGGCACGAGCCACAGGTACCCAGCTCCAATCTCTTTCTGTGTTGTTACAGCATCTGTGGGATCAATCATTAGAGGGGAAATGGCTGGTCAAAAGTAAGTGCATTTGTAAGATTGGATCTTGCCAGCATGTCTGCATATCAGGGTAAGGGTTCACCCCTGACACCCAGGGGTATTTCCATACAGTGAATCCTAAAACATCTTGAGTTTACAAACATAACTGGCATTAAACTATTATTTTCCAGCTTCAATTTGCACCTTTTTGGTGAAGCTTGAACTCAGGGCCTGGGAGCTGTGTCTTTGCCTCTTTGTATGCAAGGCTAGGGCTCTTCCACTAAGCCACTGTTCCACTTCTGTTCTTTGAGTTGTTAATTGGGAGAAACAGTCTTATGGGGACTTTTCTGATCAGGCTGGCTTTGAACTATGATCCTCAGATCTCAGCTTCCTGAATAGCTAGGATTACAGGTGTGAGTCACCAGTGCCTGGCTTTGCATTATCCTATCAGGTTGAAGTTTTAATTTTTTTTTTTTACTTCTAAGGTATTTGTCCACAAACTTTGTACTTTTTTTTTTTTGCCAGTCCTGGGCTTGGGCTCAGGGCCTGAGCACTGTGCTTGGACTTTCTCAAGGCTAGAGCTCTACCACTTGAGCCTCAGCACCACTTCTGGCTTTTTGCTATGTATGTGGGGTACCGAGGAATCAAACCAGGGTCTTCGTGTATGCTAGGCAAGCACTCTACTAGTAGGCCAAACTCCAGGCCCTGTACTTTTTTACTGATGAAATTTTAGCTGATTTTTCTTATAAGACTGAAGGGTATTAAGAAAATTATTGATATAAATTGTTATATTTCTTCTGCTTATCATTTTTCTTTGGGTTTTATGGTATGCAATAAAATTTTAAAGATTAATGTAGTGGGGCCAGGAGTTTGGCCTAGTGGTAGAGTGCTTGCCTAGCATGCACAAGGACCTGGCTCAGTACCACATATATGGAAAAGTCAGAAATGGTGCTGTGGCTCAAGTGGAAGAGGGCTGGCCTTGAGGAAAGCCCCAGGACAGTTCTCAGGCCCTGAGTTCAAACCCCAGGACTGGAAAAAAAATTTAATGTAGTTGAGTCTAATTTTCTTTAATCTTTTCTAGATTTTTGTGTTATGCTTAGAAATAATATCTCTATACTTTTATTTTTTTGTTTTCTAGTACCTTACATTGTTTCACACTTTTTTTCTTTTCAGGTGATAGCAGAGTTTTGTTTTGTGGTTTTGTTTTTTTTTTTTTAAGTCAGAGCCTTTTACTTGCTGGGCAGTCTCTCTACCAACTCACCCACACCCCCAAACAATTATTTTACCCTGTATATACAAAGCTGTTAGTGATACATGTGTCTGAGAACCTCCAGTGGGAATATGGAACTCAAACTTCATTGCATCCATGCTTCTCACTGAGAACCTCATTTTTTTCCCCTACTGGTCAGAAATGCTCCCATGTTATCTACCCAATTCCAACTCCTGACTGATGGAGGGGGCTTATTCCTCATTCCATTGCTCTTCCAGTCCTTAAATCCACATCACACTGTTGTAACCATGGTAGTGCTATGGAGAGGCATTGTGGGAAGGATTGTACACCTTTTTTTTGTTGTTATTGGTTGTAGGTCTTGAACTCAAGGCCTGGGCACTGTCCCTGGGCTCTTTGGCCTGAAGACTAGCACTCTATCACCTGAGCCACAGCTCCACTTCTGGTGTCTGAAGTGGTTAATTGCAGATAAGAGTCTCACGGAGACTTTTCTGCACAGGATGGCTTCGAACAGCAATCCTCAGATCTCAGCCTCCTGCGTAGGTAGGGTTACAGGCATGAGCCACCAGCCTTGTTAAGTCCCAGCTGGTCCATGAGCTGGTAAAGCTTCATTTATTTAAGAAAACATAGTTATTTTTTTCTGACTGGCTAGGTTTAAATTCCTGGTTATTTTGGTTCTATTTATTTATTTATTTATTTTAGTGCAAGTGTTGGTTACATAGCTTATTTGGGGTGACAGCAAGTATCCTTATGATGTTACATTCTCCTAATCAAAAACTTGGTGTTTTGAGTCATGATTTAAAAATATATATATATAGCAATGCATATGCTGTTCATTCCATTGCCTTTTCAAGCAATCCAAGATTTCCATTTTTTTATATGTGTGTATGTGTGTGAGAGAGAGAGAGTGAGAGAGACAGAGAGACAGAGAGACAGAGAGACCTACAAGCTCTTTGGCTTGGCCAGGAAGTCCATAGCTCAAGCAGTGCTCACTGCATTTCCTCTCCCTCTCAGTGATCATGGACACTACAGGAGCCTCCATCCCGGCCCAGGCCCGCTCTGTGCCCAGTGAGCCCACGGAGTGGAGGAACGGCACCGCAGCCAGCAGGGCCCTGTGGCTCTCAGATGGGACAAGCGCCGCCTGGTACATCCTCACCATCATCGGCATCTACAGTGTGATTTTCCTCTTCCGGCTGGCCAGCAACATCCTGAGGAGAAACGACAGGGTCTCCGAAGATGTCTATTACTCCAGTGTGACCTCTGGACTCACCAGGAAAGAACTCCGCAGGAAGGGGACAGTGTGTTCCTCACTGACCATTAGCAATACAGCTGCCCTGCAGTCCAGCCAGAGCAGCCCAAACGCTGGACCTCAGGCCACCCCGGGAGCGGCAAGGCCAGGAGACCTCGCTGGCAAGCAACCTTTTAGTGAAGAGAGCAGCTTTGATCCTACTCGGAGCCCCGACAAGGAAGCTGAGCCTTCGTGCGGGCCTAGAGAAGCACCCCAAGCCTCTGACACTCACTTTGGAAGGCGGCCTCCATTTTCCTCCCACTTCCCGGTGCTTTGAACTAGGGCGTGCCAGGAGGCCACACTTGTTCACTCGCAGACACCCAGTGCACTCAGAAATCCAGGACACGCCGGAGGTGTGCAAAGGGATGACCTCTGTCATAGCTGGAGTAGGAGTCAAACACTCTGGGGTCACATAAATGGTCGTCTGTACCAAATAGGAGTTGAGAGAGATGATCTGAAAGGGCCACTCAACGTGAAAGACCAAAGTTATTCACGTCAGAATTACAGGGAGGGAAGGGGTGACTGGGTCCCAAAAGAAATGTACTCTTTACCTGATATATGTAACTGTAACCCCTTGACACATCGCCCTTATTACAACAATAAAGATTTTAAAAATACACACCACCACTTTGTTAGGATGGGAGCCTCAGAAGCTTGCTGAGCTGCATTAGCAGCAAGAACAAGCACCCACCCCTGAAGACAACTAGGTTTAGTTCCTCTCCCACTTAGGAGAGGACAAAGGAGTTGTTTCCTTTAGAGCTAGCCCAGACCGGCGCGCTCCACCTGCACGTCTCCATCGTACACAAAGATCCGATCCAGGCAGGTGAGCTGTCCTTGTCTGACCTTGGCCTCAGTGAAACTCCAGCTTAGCTCAGGTCACAGTGAGGGCCTCCAATCCCAGGTCCACATGGCAGCAGTGCCTTGAAATGAGAAGACGCATCTCCGGGCAGAGCCTCAGCTTTGGCCAACTGCTTCTGATCCCGGTGAGTGTCCAGGAGAGGACCAGGGTGCCAGGGCCAGCCAGGTAACTGAGGAAATTGGAGAGACTTTGACAGTTATTCTGACTAATGGTTCCCGCTGCATGACTCCGCAGCTGCCTGGCAGGGGTGTTGTGGGAGAGGGCTGTGGGAGAGCTGCCGGCCCAGCGTGAGCTTCTCCCTTCTCATTCTGGCACAGCTTCCAGAAAACAGGAAGATATCTGGGTGTGTACCAACAGGTGCAGGGATTTATGATCCACACATGTATGTACACACATACACACAGAACACACGCATTCACAGACATCACACACAAGCTCACATGCATTGACATATATCTGAAACACTCTGGTACACACACACTCTTGTGTGTCAATACACTCCCAGGAATACACACACACACCATCCATTCCCATGGACACTCACAAGTAACATACTTCCTTGTGTACACTCTCTCACATGTAAGAGGACACACTTAGCAGAGAGAGAGAGAACACGAAGTCAACTCAGGCAAGGAAGCTCTCTGGCTGGCCTGCCTCTCCTCCGTGGTGTGACTTGCTTGACTCCACTCCACTCCTAGGCAGACTATGGCATGTTCCCCCCTGAGCAGGTGAGGTGGGAAATAGAACTTTCTATTAGCCCATCAAATACTCCGTGATGATGAGAACGGTGTGCATGCTGTAGAAATTCCACATCAAAGTGTCAACTGGGAGCTTGTCTAGCCATATGTGGTAAAGTTACAAGTCGTTAGTGAGAAGTGGGTTCAGCAGTTCATTGGGTAAGCCTGAGATCAACAACTAGAAGGAGGAAATGTGATTTTTGGCTTGAAGTTTTCAGCCCACAGAGGCTTATTCCTGTCGCCGGGGCCTGTGGTGACCCCAGCTCACCGTGGCAGAAGTGTGTGGTAGAGGAAATCACTATTTCATGCTAGGAGGCCCAAGAGAAGAACAGACCAGAGTCTCCAAATCCCTTCGGCCAAGTTCCCGATGAGGTGGTGTCTGTTGAAACTTCTCCTTTACTCTCTAGTTTTTATTAATTAGAGGTTTCTCTCCCTTTTAGTTAGTTAGACTGGGTGCGTCCATCATGTTTATGAAAGAATTATTTTGTTGATCTGTATTGCTTGGCTTCCGTTTTTATTATTTTTGGTTCTGATTTTGACTATTTCGTTCTACCGCCTGGCAAAGCCACTCTTGACTGTGTAAGGGAGTGGGCCGGCAGCCAGTGAGATCTCTGTGTCACAGTGACACACACCAGGCCTCCCTGGATGTGTCATGCTGTCCCTCTAGTGCGTGGCCCGATGCCTACTTCATGTGGGTGCTCCATCAATGTGTCTGGAATGGATGATGGATTGTACATCTTTCTTTCCATACGGCTGAACCAAAAGACCATATCTACGGCAGAAGCGATGTCCACGTACCACTTTCCATCCTCGTATCCTCTAGACCAGAAGGGGGTCGTTCTGAGTCTGTGTCCCATGATGCCTTGGGTCTGGTGTAACCAGGGGAGTGGCAGAGCTGGAAGGAAGCCCTTTGTGAAGTCACTGTCATTTGCCTGGTCACGCTGCCCCTGATGGAGACAGGCAAAACACTTGAGGAGACACCATGCTTCATTTTGCAAACCCTCTTCTAAAAAACATCATTGTCAGAAATCAGTTCGATAGCATTAAGAGGAAGCAATGTCTCCAGTATCTGAAAACCCTGAGGTCACTCCAGTACGAAGGATTCAAGACTGTGTATTTAGGGGAAACTGAGATCCTGGAAAGTCTCGTAACAGGGGAGGATTTCAGTGACGGGTACTTCATGCGGGCCCCGACGTGGTGTGTTGTGCATGGAGGAGGCAGTCAGGGGTGGGTGCCCTGGAAGTACCGGATTTTCCTCAGAGATGAGCTCTGCGTCAAACAGGAGGAGAACATTTTCTTTGAGTTCTGCGAAGTGGTGAAAAAGGCCTATGGGAAGTGCGCCATTGTGGTCAAAGGCAAAAGGCAGCAAGATGAAGCCAAGCCGAAGGCAGACCAGAAAGCTGGGGCCCAGCCGTCTGTCCCCCCAGGCATTAACTTGACAAGCATTGTGTGCTGTCCACAGGTGGCGCAGACCTACGGCCACGAGCTTCTCATTCTGCCTTCCCCTTATAATTACCTGAATCCCTTAGACTCAGCCTGGTCTTCTATGAAATGGTTTATCATCAACAACAGGAAAGAGTTTTGTTTGCAGTCTATTGACAGCGTCTATTCTTATCAATATATACTTTTCAATGATTTAATTAGCAAAGGGATTGAAAGGATAAACCTAACCAAGTGGAAAACCCTGACGAACAAAGTACGGAGATGGGAAAACTATTATCTGGGGAAATTTTCTTAGAACAATCCTTCCAACAATCACCATCGATCCCGCTGGGCTTGACTCTGCAGCCTGCCAGCAAAGACACTTCAGCAGTGACCTTAGGAATGTGACGGGGCCGATAGGTTCTGAAGGACATTAGCCAAGTTCTGCGTTTACTGGAGGATTCATTAAAAGCTTGTTGGTAAATTAGGGGTCTCAACTCTCGTCTCGTTAAAGTCATGTCCATGCAAGGATTAAGGCCGATTAGAATTATTGCTGCTAATGAATCATTTGTTTTGCTAATGAAAATGTTACTTTTAACTGGCAATTCACCTGATGACCTAACTCTTACTGTGCAGTGTATTTGTATAACCTTTTTTCCCCACCTATATTTCACATTTTTTTAGGATTTCGTTTCCTAGAGAGCAAATAACAGTATTCAAATGTCTGGGTCTCTTCAAAGCCCTGCGATTGTGTGAGATGTGAGGATACAAGTGGGTTTTGCCCCCACCTCACACTTAGTACACAAGTACCCAGTGTTCTAGGGTAAGAAGCAATAACAGTTGTGTTTTTGTTGTAGTTGTTTTCTGTAATTTTTTTGCCAGTCCTGGGCTTGAGCACTGTCCTTGGACTTTCTCAAGGCTAGAGCTCTACCACTTGGGCCTCAGCACCACTTCCAGCTTTTTACTATGTATGTGGTACTGAGCAATTGAACCGGGTCTTCGTGCATGCTAGGCAAGCACTCTACCACTAGGCCAAACTCCCGGCCCTGTTGTTTTGTTTTGCCAGTCCTGAGGCTTGAACTCTCGGGCCTGGGCACTATCCTTGGGCTTTTTCAAAGCTAGTGGTCTATCACTTGAGCCACAGCACCACTTCCAGCTTTTTCTATGTATGTGGTACTGAGGAATCAAACTTGGGTCTTCGTGTAACGCTAGGCAAGCACTCTACCACTAGGCCAAACTCCCGGCCCAATGAGCACTAACAGTCAGAGGTGGCTACAAGGTGGGTATTCTGGTGGTTACTTTCCTATTGTGTGTGTGTGTGTGTGTGTGTGTGTGTGTGTGTGTGTGTGTGCCACTGGTCTCAGTTAACTCATCTGGTCCTCACAATTGCTGTGCTGTAAGCTTGCTACTATGAAATTACCACTGCGGTACAGAAGTCCACAGGTCACATTTGATTTGTTAATCACACAACCGAGCAGTGAGCAGCTGCACTTTCAGTCGTCATGGCATCCATTCCTCCCAGCTCACAGATGAGCAGATGTCACCAGGGCCGTCGGGTTCGAAAGCCAAGCTCCCAAGCCGCCATGCTTCTCTCAATGATCTACCCCAGCCTTTTCTTATTCACAGGGGAAGGACATGATGTCTGACTTTGCCAGACCTCCACCGGCACAGTCACCGCGTCCACCTGCACGTCACAAGAAAAATGTATGTCACGGCGCAGAGGGGGAGTTAGGGAGCCTTTTGAAGGGATCTTACGTTCCTGTGAGAAAAATAATGCAATGTTTTTAGGTTATCCAATGAACAGAATAAACCAGTGGGAGATATTTTTTGTTTGAAAACCAAGCCAATTTAATAATCTGGGTTTAGAGTTCTATTCCTCTGAGATCCTTTTCAGCCATGAGAAATGCAAGCTGGAGAAAGAGAAGCTTCATGTAATCACAGAGATCTAAGGTGCCAACCTTAATATGCAATTTAGTTACATAAGAGTGCATTCGTAATTAAGAAGCATTGGTTTATGCAAGGCAGGGGAACTTGCAGCCAAAAGTACACAGGAACTAGGGAATTGAATGGACCTAGTTGCAAAGTTTACAGCTGATTATTAGCTGAGACTGTGGATAAGTTAGTTTACTTCCTGAGGCTCAGTTCGCTCTAGTGAAATCAGTTGAGGGTTTTAGGATTGTCACACACACCAAGCCTCTATCTTGTGTCTGGCACCTGTATGTGCTCAGAAAACCAAAGCTCTGGAGACTGAGCTCCAAGAAAACGTGACTCCAATTGGATTTAATATGGCTGACCTCATTTCCTTTCTTTTTGCTCTTTGAGGAGAGTTTCTACCATTGGGAAGCAAGTGCAGAACTTGCAAGATGCATGGATCAAAGGAAATTTTGCACTCTGGCTTTCCTTTTTAAGCTCATCAGCAACAGATTAGAGAGTGAACCGTGATTTCTTCTGGTGGGGTTGGACAGGAGACGGACGAGCGCAGCCCAGAATCTCTCTGGGAGTAGTCGAGTCTAGTGCATTAGTAGCTGATGTCAACACATGGCAACGCAGGGCTGAGTCTCACCGCTGTAGACAAGTCTTTGAGAATAAACTTCATGGTGTTGGCTATTCTTCCTTCCTCCAGAACAGAGTGACACATCAGAAAACAGAGCTGCTCACAGGCCAACTCAGATAGGAAAGAAGCAAATGGAGCCTGCTACCTGTTGTCTCAATCCCAGCTCGAGGTTACAGCCATACCTGGCCAACCCGTGGGGCCAAGCTGCCCACTTGCTACAGGTATGCATGCTTTTACTTTTGACATACCAGCTGCTTTTTCACATCCTGACCTCATCTGGTTCAGACAAGCAGCACACTGGACAGAGGACTTTAGGCTCAATTTACAAAGGTAAGGCTGGATGACAGCTTACCAAGACCAGCACACAGCTAGTGACAGGAGACAGAATCCCAATCATCCCAGCGAGAAACCCTCATGGAACACTGCAGGCCTTCTGTAGGCGTGGAGGGGTGCATTGGGGCTGGGGTCCTCAAAATATAATCCTGGGTCCCCAAGGCAGCCACAGTCCTGAGATGGGGCCGCTGCTCTGTGATGGGAGATGTTTAGGTCCCTGTTACTGGGGGCTGGGGGAAGAGCTTGTGAAAGAGGTGGGGGCCTGGAGCTGAGGCAGGGAAGAGGGATACGTCAGCATGCGTGCACGCGCATGCGTACACACACACACACACGCACTGCATTGACACAAACTGGGCCCACCCTGGCCTGGCTTCTGTCTCCATAGTATCACTGATGTTGCAGTGCCTATTTCATGATCCAGTCTCTGAATACAGTAATGCTCGCCCGTCCTTCTTGCTCTCAAGACTGTACAGCTGGCCTGATTGCTGAGATGGGATTTCATTAACCTTTTGTTTTGGTTGGCTTTGAACCACAATCCTCTTCATCTCTGGCGAGATCATGCCCACCTCAGTTTCACCTCTTCTTCCTGAGACCATCTCTGTCGATGTCCTGTCATCACCTGGGTTTTCCACTTCACGGGTGGCACTGGAGAGGATGAGTTCTCAGGTCTGCTGTTTGGCTTTCTTATTTCTTCTTGAAGAAAGACTGCCAACAGCCTTTCTTCCCTCTGTTACTAATGCATTGCAAGCTTCAAGGAAGTAGCTCTGTCAGGCATATATGCAGTAAGATTAGCCAGGAGCCTGCATGGAGGCCCTGGCTGGTGCTATGGGGAGAAAATGGGGCTTTTGGTGAAAGCTTTCCTCTGCTCCAGGATGACTGACTGCCTCCTGCTATGCTCCAGAGCCACTGGAGAGCCACCGTCCTGATGGGAGCCCTGGCTGGACTGTACAAGCCTGTCTGCTTTCCAGCCATCACATACAACCATTTAAAACCCAAATGTACACCTGAAAGGATACCAACTCCAGTGAGCTGTTAACCGCCACCCCCTAGTGGTGTAAAAGTGCATAGGCAACATAGCAGAAAACCCCCAAACAGGTCACACAAAATCCATGGCTTTTAATTCTTATTCTAAACTACTAACCTGCCCAAGAAGATAGACATTCTAGGCCTTAAATACCCAATTTTAAAAAGCAACTGTATTGAAATAAACATGACAATCTACTGGTTAGGCAGGCTTCTATATCAATAGCCGATGCCCCATCTCTGTGGTTGTGTGTGAACAAAAGGCCACCCGGGGTCTGGATCATGCATGTTGGAAACAGGTGGTGCCCTAGCCCTGCTGAGTGGGAAGGAAGTGGAGCCAGGGCCCTGGGGGCAGCTATCCTGCCAGGCGATAAAGGAGCTCTGCCAGAGGCAAGAGGTCAGCTGTGGGCCCCACCTGGAAGTCCTTCGAGCCCAAGGCTTTATACCTCAGTTCCTCTGTTCATGCCAGTTTAGAGGCACAGAATTCTTTAAGCCTCCTAAGGATGACTCCAGTGGCCAACGAATGACTCAAGCCCAGCTTGAAGGAGTCAAATGAGCTTTAACAGGAGTCCCTTTGCAGAGCTGTGACAAAAGGAATCTGTTCCTAACTCCTTTCCAGGCTAGCATGGGGCCAGCGGTCCTGGGCCAGCCAGCAGGGAGCACGCAGCCTCCTTCACAGCAGGAGTGGCAGGCAGGATGGGAACAAACTGCATCAGAGTAAGGCTGTGGGGAACAGCGGGGGTGGGGCTGCTGGACCTCAGGGATCTCATCACACACAGCGAGAAACTTATGTGTCCAGGCCTCTGTCTGTGCAAATGGATTCCAAACCTGTTTCCCCAGGCATGCAAAACTCTCCCACAACAAAGTGTGTGTGTGTGTGTGTGTGTGTGTGTGTGTGTGTGTGTGTGAGAGAGAGAGAGAGAGAGAGAGAGAGAGAGAGAGAGAGAGAGAGAGAGAGAGAGAGAGACTCTAAATGTATTCAAAAGACCAGAGGCTGCTTTTATTTCAAGAAACAAAATACTTGATTTTTTTTTAAAAAACTATATAAAAATTCACATCATTTTAAGTTAAATGTATGCGTTTGGGATTTTATTCTCTCACAGCATTCAGTAATTTCTTTCTTCTCTTTCTTCACAGCTGGAATTCACTCAAGGTGCCATTCAAATAGCAAAACCTAGAAAGAGAGATCAAAGGGGTGAGGGGGGAAGGTTTGGTGACGTCACAGCCAAGGCTTTACTTGTTCAATTAATGGGATGTCTGAGTGTTTAGCACTAACAAACAGAAACAACTAGAACTGATCTATTAATGAATCTGGGGCATCACAATTCTTGTAGCTGCCATGCATTCTTTGTAAGGCCCTGTCTCTGACAAGGCCAGGAGGCAGGTGAGCTCCTAGAGTCAGTTCCAAACACAGCCACCTAATGGCACTGGCTCTAGTGACAGGTGCAGGGAGAAGGGGGCATTTATGATCTCAGATTGCATTTCTCCTCCTTGTTTCAGCTTAAAGCCCTTATGATGACTGTCTGAAATATAAATCCAATTGACGCTTGTTACGATTCGCTTCCCTCACCACTCTTACTTTCTCCGTGCACCCTCCACCTCCACCCAACTTCAGTCGACAGAACATTTTGCGTGTGGCCATCAGCAATGACATCCAGAACTTTCTGTATTTCTGGGTCTGGCTACAATGCAGTTTCTGTTATTTAAGCTTTTTAAATGCAAGATTCTCTAAGAATCACTTCTACCTGGCAAAAGCCTGCAGCTGCAGAGGACCAGGGGGGTGGTGGTGAGGGGGCAGGGAGGAGGCGGGACGTGCAGGGTGCAGTGCAGCCAGGACCAGGTGAGGGTTTTGCGTGTTTCACCTGACTCAGTTCCGACTTCTACGTTCACCATGCTCTGCAGAAGGGTGGACGGCACAAACCCATCATGGATGCTACTGTTACGCATACACCTGCCTCTAAGCTCCAGGACTCTGGAGTGGAGGGAAACATAGCATCTCAGATGGGCAGGGCTTGAGCCACCAACCCCCCTGGTTTCCATGGTAACCTGCTGCTGTATAAGAACCCTCCCATGGGTTTTCAAGGGAACAGTGCTCAGCTGTAACCTTGTATAAGGCCCACTCTCTTGGGAGGCTGTGGCCTCGACTACAGCTTCTGGAGCTTAGCAACGTCTAGGCCCTCCTGTGGATGCTGTGGGCGAACCGGCTCCAGCAAGGTATCATGGTCCAGGAGTAGCCTGCAGGAGCATGCAAAGTGGGCAGGGCGGGGTAGCTAAAGTTAGATTACGGATGGACTGGGAAGGAATTCTTTGCCATGCCAGTCTTTGGAGGTAATTTATCTGGTAACAGAGTCCCTTAGTCTTGGGGTTTCAAATGCCCTGCAGGGCCCTGGCTCCCCTTTTCCACGCACACAGGCACATTTAGGCATGGTAGCTGATGATCTTAGCATGTCGGCTCTCTGTGGAGGTCCTGTGGGCCAGGCCCTCACCAGAGCAGCACTGCATTCCTGCTCAGGCAACTGTCCCTGTCCCCTCGGCCCTTCTCCCTTCAGACCTAGAGGTCTTGGAGTTTTCGGTGAACGATGTGACCTCACATCCCATGGACACAGCCCAAGTACCTTCAGTTGTCTTTCTTCTCTGATGGCTTCTTCTTTTCAGCTTCTACTTTCTGCTGTTTGGCTTCCAATCTTTTCCTCTGGTACATTTTTACTCCTGCAAATGCCAGGCAGAGAATCAATGTTTTCGCCGCCAAGATATACAGCAGCAGAGGCACGTGTTCAAGGACCTTAAGGAAGAAAGAAAGCATTCCAGTGTTCCATCCATGAGACAGCGCAGTTTCTTTCACAAGCCAGAGGTGAGGTGCTGGAGTTACACCTCCACAAGCTCTAAGTTCCCTGCCATGTCACCAACAGCTCTGTCCCCTTGGTCCCGACTTGCCAGAGGGGAATAGCCATCAACCCCAGACATAATTAAGCCTGGCTGTACGAGGTGCAGACTCCAGACCCCTGTTCCAGAGGAGCTGAGCTGCCCAGACCTGGTGAACACGCTGCTTGCCACTCGCTGACCGGGTGACCAGCTCAGCGCCTCACCAGCCCAAACACCTGTCTCTTTGCTGGCAAAGGAAAGTAAGACTGGGCCAGTTTCCTTCTAGATACCCTGCGCTACCACTGCCCCTCGTTTCCAAAGGCTTCACACCAGCACTAACGAGGGAATAAAGCTCTCTGCATTAGTAGGTTTTATTACAGAGGTCTATAGAAGCATCAAAGAGCAAATACTTGATTAGGCTCATCAACACGGTAGATACCATTGAATAATTACGTGATTAAAATCCATTCCCAAATAAAGTAAAAAGTAGATTTTGTAATTATTATTTTAAAGGACAAGAACTTACACACCGTGCAATTATTAAGTTAAAACTGCTAAAACACCACTTACAAATCACTAAAATCCGTTTCTACTACAAGGAGTGCCTTCGAACACCTCTGATAGTTTACTTAAGGTTGATTTGAAGCTCGTTAGTGAACGGCGCTGGGAAGATCATGCCTGCTGACATGGAAGCAGGATTTTAAAGATTATCTGGTCTACCCCTTCATTTTTTCAGACAAGAAAGTAACCAGTGCCTGACGCCTACAATCCCAGCTACTCAGGCGGCTGGGATTTGAGGAGCTTAGTTTGAAGCACCCTGGATAGATAAATCCATGAGACCCTATCTCCAATCAAAAAGGTACAAATTGAGGTACAGATCAAGCGGCAAAGCACCAGCGTTGAGTAGAAAAAGACAAGTGAGAGAGTACGGACCTGAGTTCAAGTCCCAGTACCACCACAAATAAGCAAACATACAAAAGACAAGGAAATAAAGCTTATGGAGGTTGACAATCCCACCCATGTCTCATGGGTCATTCCATGACAATCCATTCCCAAACTGGAAGCTAACCCCTGGATGGTTCTATTCCTGATGAAGGAAAAGGGATTGGTGAACCACGTGTCCACACGTTCCTATAGTGTTGTTTGAGTTTTCTGTGCTCAAGGTTTAGACAAGGATTTTATGTGGAGGTCCAGGGAACGTCCTATCACTGACAGCCATATGTAGGTGTCTCCCTGGCAAATGATTCAGACGAAGAAGTTCAGAAAGGTTGGGAATGGGCAAGGAAGGGTCTGTGGCAGCTGGATGGTGCTGCAGCTGAGTCCCCATCACCACAGAACCTGCTGGTACACACATGCTCCCCTCACCTGCTCCCGCTTCCCCTGAAATCGTGCAAATCTGCTCCTGAATTTACAAAAGAAAGCTGGACTTAATACCTCAGAAATCAGTTAACTTTTAGCATAGCTATCCGAGGAAGACTGCTACGTGGTATAGCTATTATGTAATAAATGCCACAGGCAATCCAACTATTCAGATTGTTTTCCTTTAACTCCATATTGAGATACCTGTGGAAAACCAGGCACTGTGAAAAATGAGCCTGACAGCAGTGGCAGAGCATGACCAGAAGTTACCTAGAAGCTGGGTGCTAGTGGCGCATGCCTGGAATCCTAGCTTGCCAGGAGGGAGAGATCTGAACATCAAAGCCAGCCCAGGCAGAAAAGTCCTTGTGAGTCCTATCTCGGACCAGCAAAAAGCAGGAAGTAGAGGTATGGCTCAAGTGGTAGTGTATCAGCCTTGAGCAAAAAAGCCAAATGAGGGGTGCGAGTGTGAGGCCCTGAGTTCAAAGCCCAGTACTGACACCAAAAAGAAAAAGAAAAAGAAAAAAAGTCCCTGGTTTCAGGAGCAACTTGCTCTGATTTGGCTGCCTCGTGTCTCTTCCAATAGGCCCTCCCTCCCTGCCCACCCTCCTAGCCCAATAAGCCTCTTCCCTTTCCACATTCTTAAAGGTTCACATTCCAGGGACAAATATAATATAATGTTGCTGCACACACCTGTTCTGCCTAGGTATTCTAGTCTGGTTGATGTCTGAGTCACACTGTGACAAACTACTCTCCTAATTTCCATGGATGAAACCCCAGAGCCTATGGCTTTCTTTGGTCTAAAGCTGAAACAGCCTTGACGCTTGTGTTATCTCAATGAGGAGCTGGAAAGCTCACCGGAAAGGAAATCTCAGCCAACAGACACAGGCAAGTGCTTTCGGTATTGACTTTCTTTTTATAGCATGGAGAAGAGGAGGAAAGGGGCAGCATTTCAGGACCAAGAAGAAGGCAGAATGATTACAGTGGAGTTCAAGGATCCCAAAGGACCTTTGAGTACTTTTGTGGGGGCCCTCCTGCTCCCTCCAAGTTTCTAGGCTTCCACTGTGTGCTAAGAACCCCTGCTAAACTTTTATGAACTGGACTTTCAGGGAAGAAAAGGACAGCGTTTTTGCTCAAGGCTAGTACTCTGACACTTAAGCTCCAGTTCTACTTGCAGCTTTCTGGTAGCTACATGGAGATAAAAGTCTCATGGGCTCTCCTGCCCAGGTTGGCTTTGAACCACAATCTTCAGCTCTCAGCCTCTGGAGTAGCTAGGATTACAGGCACGAGCCACCACTGCCGGCTTCTTTTCCCTTTTTAATCAGTCTACTTATAAAGAGCTGTTATTCTCAATAACAGGTATGATGTGTGCAATCAGATGCTACGACTTGACGGTGGGTAACGCCCTATATTAAAGGCTTGCTCCCCTGGCTGGTGCTATTAAGAGGTACTGAGGACTTTCAGAAAGTGAGGCCTTGGGGAAGGGCGCTGGTCACTGGAGACATGCCTGGGTTCTGATCTCTTCTTTTTCGGTTTTCTGGCTCCCGAGGGAGCAGGTGGCTCCATCTTGGTTCCCCACCGTGCCAGCTGGCACCCACACCACAGGGTGCAGTGTACAAGGAAGTCTCCAAGTGAGCCAGGACTGGAATCTTTACCCACATGAGCTAAGTAACCCCTGTCACTTCTATCTAAAGTATCACAGGGATGTCAGGAAACTACAAGGAGGAAAGGGAAACCCAAGCTAGAAATGTTTAAAACGAATCTCACCTTCCAGTTCATTGTGGGCCAACTGTAAGTTCACCGCTCATCAGTCTCTCCAAGACAGGGGCATGAGCAGGAGCGGAAAGGCCAGTCCCGGAGCTGGAAGTTCGGATCTGGTGTGGAAGAGAAGAGTATCAATTGGAGGTTTCCGAGAAGACTACTTTAGGGTTAATAATCTGAGCAGGGCAACTAAAGCCTGGTAAGGGCGGTGCTTGGGTAATGGTGGACACTGGCCTGGCTCTTGCTGGGCAGAAAGTACCCCCTGGGCCCTCTCCACGGCCCCAGCCCAGGGGCTGCTCCTGAGGAATGTGGCCCTAAGATTCGCCCCCCCTCCTCCACCTGCTGCCCAGTCACCAGCTGGTTTGGGTATGAATATCTTTCTGTTTTAAAGTCTCCCACAGAGCTCATCTTGGCTTTAATTTTTTTTTTCCTGGAGGGAAGGGAATAGATGACAAGGAAATAACATGCCCTAAGAAAGCAATCTAGACCCTAAAATTCCCTCTTCAGAGTACAGGAGACTTGGTGGCTGGCAAGGCTGGAGCAGACAAGGCAGGGACTGTCCAAGCACAGGGCCTGCTCTGAGGCCTCACTTGTCACTATTCTTAGAACATGACACACATCTCAAGAGTTAGTTCTAGGTGAACAACTTCCACATGCTGGCGAGGGACTTTCTTCTAGGGCCTGGGTGCATCTGTAAGCGAAGAAAAGCCGGTAAGGTCCCTCCTTTTTCTGAAACCCAAGGGCAATAGTTATAATGAACTCTGTTATACCAGGCATTGCTAAAGGGCTTAGAGGAATGAATCCATATAGTCTATATGATCTCCCTATCAGACCATTTACTATTTATTATCTCCACTTTAGAGAAGAGGAAACAAAGTTTCTGCAGCCTTAACCTCAGTGCTCTCGAGATTGCAGGACTCGAGTTTTGCCCTTAAAAATCCTTCAGTGAACCTACAGCTAAGAAAAAGCAGAAAAATCTCACAGAACTTTACACTTCCTTTAGATAAACTTTCTGGAGGATATTGAAAAACAAGAGTATCTAAAGTTCAAGTCTCATCTACTGAAGGTTATAGTATCTTGAAAACTCAGCTAGCAAATGGCACAAGATAACCCAGTATTCCTCATGCCTTTTCCAAAGTCAGATAAGCCAAGGACAGGACTTTAAAGTTCTGCCCTGATTAAATGTGACAGTGGTGAATGCAGACACCCATTACCTTCATGTGTACACGAACAGCCCACTTGTTGTAAGCAATGACAGATTCTGACCAGTCCTGGGAAGTACATTCTACAGGTGTTGTAATCTGTTGCTATAAATAAGTTCAGTAACTAATAATTGTATGGATTAGCTACACTGGACAGTGAAAAAATGTTTTAAGTTCTGTTAAATTTTATTTTTATAATGCTGGATTTGCGTTATGTGCAATTTTTATAATACAGTAGGTGAGTCTGATGTTTCCCACAAATTTCCTGAAGCAAAATTCCATACTTTTGTGCTGATGAAGATCAAATACTGATTTCCAAGGTCAAGTGGAAAATAATAGGTCTCAAAAGTTTATCAGTGGAAATAAAAAAAACATGTACTGGTCCTGCAAACATGTTACAGGTACAGTGATGTGACCCTGGAGGAGACAGCTGAAAGATTTCCTTCAGAAGCTGGCAGGCACAAATCACTGTTCAGCACATAGAAAGTACTAAGTCCAATGTCAACCACTGCTCTTGCGATAAACATCCCTCCTCCCATTAAGGGGTAAACCAAGCTGAATTTGATTAAGCCAATGACACCCAGGGCACAATCCAGCCACTGCATGGCAAGGTATGAAATGAAGAACAATGAGGACAAAGAGGAGCTCTGGAGACCCGGACTCTATTCCTGGTAGCGCCAAGGGCAGTAGATGAGCTGGAAGAAGCTGTGCCCTCTAAGAAAATGTGTGCAAAATATGGAAGTGCTAATACTTGTAAAATCAGAATCCCCGGAGAATGAGCCCTCAACCTTAGAATTTACAACTCACCGTTCTTTCTGATACCACAGAACCTGGCAGCAAAAATACGCTCATATAGATTTGATTAGTAGTTAGTATGAACCTGTTTTCTTGCCAGGTGGATGGATAAATGATAATATTCTAAGATCGTTAAAAGATTTAAAATAGGGTTGGGAGGGCTGGGAGTTTGGCCTAGTGGTAGAGTGCTTGCCTAGCATGCACAAAGACCCGGGTTCAATTCCTGGGTACCACATACATAGAAAAAAGCCGGAAAGTGGTGCTGAGGCTCAAGTGGTAGAGCTCTAACCTTGAGAAAATCCAATGACAGTGCTTAGACCCTGAGCCCAAGCCCAGGGCTGGCAATAAACAAATAAATAAATAAATAAATATTTTTAAAAAATAAAATAAAATAGGGCTGGGAAGGTGGCTTAGTGGCAGAATGTTTACCTCATATGCATGAAGCCCCGGGTTCGATTCCTCAGTGCCACATAAATAGAAAAAAAGCCAGAAGTGATGCTGTGGCTCAAGAGGTAGAGCACTAGCCTTGAGCAAAAGAAGCTCAGGGACATATATGTGTATATATATATATATATATATATATATTTTTTTTTTTTTAGTTAAATAAATACACTGGCAGTTGCTTCCGTTTTCTACCTATCTAGCTGATAAAACAACAGTCTCTCCATCTGTGACAGTAGTGAGAGGGGTGGATTATTGTGGAGGGAAGAAAGCAAATCACCCTGATCAGCTCTGTCCAGTCCTCACCACTGAGCTCATTGAATTACAGCTTCTCCCCTCCCTAAAATGACATGTTCCAACTTCTTCATGTTATGCCCCCCACCTCATCCCACCCCAGGGATCCTGAAAAGAATCAAGAAAGCTCTTGATCACACATCAGTAAGCTCTGACACTAGAGATCCGCCTAATTAGAACCAGGAGGCCGTTGGTATCTAAGGGGTGGGCTGCAAAACCCACCCACATCAGAGACAATTTCCAGGGACAACGCAGGAGCTGCGGGAAAAATTCAAATCCGCCCTAGCCCCAGCCCAGCCAAGCAAACGGCTTGGGTACAACCGCAGACATGGCTGTTTTCTTTACCTAGAAATCGGATTTTTCTGGTGCGGGCTGCCTTTGTTTCGAGGGGGTGTGCAGGGGCCCCGATCTTCCTGGACGACCCCCTCGGGCCCCACCGACCCAGGGCCTGCGCGGCCCCGGCAGCCGCCCCGGCCCCCGGCCCCCCGCCACCCGGGACGATCGCCCGCTCCCCAGCGCCCCCCAAACAGCGTGGCGGCTTCCGATCAGGTGCCAGCCAGCCAACCCCGACGTCACCCACTCACCACTCCCGGCTGCAGAGCCTCCAGGACCAGGCCCTCCGCCACCCACACTGCTACCCTAAGGCCCAACCCATCATGCTGGGAAAACTACAAGTCCCGAAATGCACCACCGCGGCTCGCGCCGGCGCACTGACGCATGCCGCATCGTGCGCAGGCGCAGTGGGTCCCTGCAGCTTCCTAGCGCATCCGGAGGATGTGGAGGAGTGCGGGGGTGCTTTTCTGAAGTGCCCGGATGTTTCCTGGCTGTTCTCTGCAGCTGAAGTACTGAAAAGGAGAACAGAGGAAAAGATCAATGGAGGGCAGGACGTTCACCACTCCCCAAGAAAGTAACAGAAGGACCTTTGTTCTATGTTCTTCTGTTTAATATAAAATTTCATAAAAGACATACTGTGATTAGAATCACTGAACACATAAGGAAATGGGGACACGAGGAGATTTAGTCGCCCAGGGTTTTTCTTTTTTGTCCGTCTTGGGACTTGAGCTCAGGGCCTGAGCATTGTCCTTGGGCTTTTTCAAGGCTGGATCCCTACCACATTTTTCTATGCATGTGGTACTGAGGAATCGAACCTGGGTCTTCGTGCATGTTAGGCAAGCATTCTACCACTAGGCCAAACTCCCAGCCCCTCCGTCCAGGATTTTATAGCAGCAAATGTTGTACCCGAATTCCTAGGACCCCGAAAGAACCACCAGAGGTCAAAGCCAAGAGGCAAAGTTCGTCTATTACCTGTTCGAACTCCGGCCTGGGTGTACTCGTAGCCGACAACGCTAAGAGGCCCCTAACAAAGATTTTACACACCTTTTATACAAACAAGTTTTAGGGGAATTCCATAGTTACAATCACCTGATTGGCTGTTTGGTAACTTCGAACCACTGGTCGCTTCAGGATTGGTCAGAGCTCAGGTGTCAAATCACTGAGCATTGGGCTGTTGCCACCTGGGGTTCAAGTCCGGGCTAGTTCTGGGAACATGTGATTTTGATGCCTAGTACATGGGCCCTGAGCAAGGGGGGAGGAGAGGAGTCATTCCCAGAACATGGGACAATCTTGGCACAACACAAACACCAGACATGGGCTCCACTCTGGGTTAAGGGGGCTAGAACTGATGAGGTCAGCCACTATGGTAGTGATTTAAATAGCTTTAAATAGCTTCTGAGCTGAACTTTAGGAAGTTGTACTCAATCAAGACTGCCAGTAGACTAAGCAGAAGAAAACACTCAGCAAATGGCGTAGAGAAAACTAACCGCAGATTGTTTGAATTGGCATTTTCATTAGAAAAGCCCCATTTGGGTGGAGAAACTTGGGGTCATGTTTTCACCGACTGTATACTCAGTGTTAGCAAACTATCCTGCAGGGTCATGCAGAAGCAGGCCAGGAGGAGAATAAAGGAGTTTATTAGGGGGGCTGTGTTGCCCGAGAGAGGGAAAGGGGACAGAGAGACAGCGACTAGTGCCACCATGTAGCTAGAAAAGGGGTGGGAAGCCAGGTGTGAGGAGACCAGGGGGGCAGAGGGAGCAGGTGGGAGGAGACCAGGTGGCCACGGCAGGGCAGGACAGAGTTGCAAGCGTCCCTGGGGGAAAGGCTGAGGACCCCAGCGCAGGTAGATATAACTAACACTCAACATGATTCCAAAGTTTTGGTCTTTCTCTCATTCTCCCAAAGGGAAAGGGTAACTGTTGAAGAGTTGAAGTTGAGTGAGAACCATTTATTTTCATATTTCATATATTTTGAGTAATAACACCCATATTTTTAATGATGATATTAAAATATACTTAATTGGGGAAGCTTAGAATTATTTCCCCTTCCACTTGTCTCCCTGGATGAAAGATCAACAAAGCTGGACCTTCGAGGAGACAGGAGACAGGATGTGGCAGTAGAGAGGACAGCCCAGGATAAACTTGGCTTCACTCCTTAGTGCTCAGGTGGCGTCAGGGATGTGGAAAGCAAGAGGTCACTGGTCCATGTGATTTCTTCTAACTGCGATCAGGAGAAGAAATAAATTTATCTTATCTAGGCTAGGAGGCCTTGGTGTAAGTCTGAGCCAAGTGCTCACCCAGCAGGGAGAGTTTTAATGTGTACATTTCAAAGCGACAGCACAAGGAGACCTTTCTGAATGGTAGAAGATTGAGACTTCAAAGGGAGACGGGATTTTTAATCGCAAGATTCCTACATTGCCCTGAGAGGGGAGCAGGAAGTGTGTCTCCTGTCACCAGGTTTAGACTGGAACGATCCAGTTTGTCTGACAGCACTGGTGTGTCCTCAGGCAGGCACTCTAAGAGGGCTCGTCTCCACAAGGACCCAGCCTCGAACGGTTAGAAACAAAGCGCCAGTGTTTGTTCAAGTCTCTTAGTGTATGGAAATTATTCATACCAAGAGTCTCTGTATTTATAGATCAAGTTTCCAGCCAAGTCAAGAAGAGGGCTCAGAAGAGCCTGAAGGGAATTTAGTCAAAAAGAAGGATTTTATGACGAGGCTGTGGATCTAGACCTGAGACCTGGGATCTCTAACACAAGTGTGACTCTGGGCTGTGTGGAATGGAGATGCGTGTGCAAAAACACTTCTAGGACTCTGGTGTGAGGAGAAGGTCTCTCCAGCCACAACTACTACTCTTGAGATACGAACAGTGTTCCCTAATACAATACTTAAGGCTTCTGGTAGTCTAAGCACAAGTTTGTTACAGGAAACACATGCTTTGAATGTATCCTATTCCATAACTTTAAAGAAAAGAACCTTGTAGTTGGTGCTATGGTTTGAGTCTGTTTTGCTGCCACCCAAATTCACACTGAGTCTTGGTCCTCAATTGAACAGTGTTGAGACATAGAGGGGCAGTGAGGAGGTATTTGGGTCATAGGGATTCGCCTCACAGAAGGGACAACACCCTCCTGTGAGAATGACCTCCTCTTTTCGTGGGACTCAGTTAGCTGCCCAGTGAGGAGGCTTGCCTCTCCTGCACACCTGCGTGGTGAAATTGCCCCCAGAGGCTCACCAAGACGCCTCACAGATAGATGCCAGCGCCAGGCTTTGAGACTTCAGAGCCATGAGTCAAAATAACCCTCTTGCAGGGCGCCAGTGGCTCACGCCTGTAATCCTAGCTGCTCAGGAGGCTGAGATCTGAGGATTGCAGTTCAATGAAAGTCTATGAGACTCTAACTCAACCACCAGAAAACCGCAAGTGGCACTGTGGCTCAAAGTGGTAGAGCGCTAGCCTTCAGCTAAAGAGCTCAAGGACAACACCCAGGCCCACAGTTCAAGCCCCATGATGGACAAAGCAAACCAAACAAAAAAAAAACCCCTCCTAATGAAGTACCCAGTCCAGATGTTTGTTATAGTAACAGAAAGCAGAATGTTGATTGGTTGAGGATCCCTGTAAGTGCTGCAGGGCAACTGCTTACTTCTTGAGCCACATCTCCAGCCCTTCTGCTTTATTTGCATTGTTCAGATGGGTCTTGTGTTTTGCCAGCGGCTGTCTCAGTCTCCCGATCCTCCGATCCTCCGACCTATGCCGCCACACAGCTGAGACTACCGGGCCCCGCTGTCCCAGTATGTCTTGACGAGCTCCTCTTTTCGAAGTTGTGTTTGTACTTTTATTGTTGTTGCTGCTGTGTCTTGGCTAGTGAAAGAGAAGGACATGAAGCAAGAAACTACAGATTCCAAAATCCTTTTCCATCCCTCTGTGCTCTGAGAGGGAGCACTTGGTCCAGGAAAGGACAGGAGGGCGGTCATCCGTCCTGCCAGGCTCTGTCCACTTGGTGCTGAGTTCTCCTCTGTCCTGATCTTTCTGTTAGGAATGCGACTCCCTCTGTCCCATGTGAGATCCCAACACAAGAGATCACATCCCCCTCCACATTCCCAGGGGCCACGGAGCTAGCCCAAGCCCGTGCAAGCTGCCTAGCTGAACTCACAATCATCCCATCTCACTGCACAGCAGTTTATCTCTAAACAAAGTGCTCAGGCTGGAACAGAATAACCTCCAAGGTGCCTTTGACATTCCATGGTATCACCCACTCCACGGTGCAAAGTCATTCATTTTGTTATTTTAAGTGCCAGATAAGGTTGTGTGTGGTCATCATGTATAAGAGGATGGTTTTGAGTAAATGCATATTACGCAATGACTAACTCTAGCTAATGAAGATATACACTAAGTCACACAGTTATCTTTTTGTGGTAAGAACACTTAATATTCACTCTCTTAGTGTTTTTCTTTTTTCTTTCTTTATTATTATTATTTTTTGCTAACCAAGGGGCTTGCACTCAGGGCCTGAGCACTGTCCTTGAACTTTTCTCAAGGCTAGCACTCTGCCACTTGAGCCTCAGAACCACTTTCAGCTTTTTCTATGTATGTGGTACTGAGGAATCGAACCCGGGTCTTCGTGATACTAGGCAAGCACTCTACCACTAGCCAAACTCCTGTCCCCTCTCTTAGTGTTTTTCAAGAACACAATGCCTATTTGAGAACTGGTAGCTCATGCCTATAATCCAACCTTCCCAGGAGGCTAAAAGCTTCTTAGCTTGAAGTCAGCCAGGGTAGACAAATCCTCGAGACTCTTATCCCCAATTAGCTAGCTAAAAACCAGAACTGGAGGCATGGCTCAAGCACCAACCATGAGCTAGAAAGCTGAGCTAGAATGAGAGGCACTGACTAAGCCCCAGTACATGGTGCACATACACACGCGCACACACACACACACACACACACACACGCACACGAATACAAAATATTGTTACTACGGTCGCCATGCTGTACAATAGATTGCTTGAACGTGTTCCTCCTAACAAACTAAAAATATATATTATATTCTTTAGCCAATTGGTCTCCTCCATAGTGCAAATTGTTAAGCAAAGTCTGGCTTTTCACCTGACATTTGAAATCTAGATACTTAACGGATTTAGACCTTTTACATATAATTTAAGTGATTGGAAATAGAACAAAACAAAATACATTGTTTACAAAGCAATGTCATAGCTTTGGTATTTTTCCCCTTAAATACTGAGAATGTTGGGTGTGTGATGGAGCTGGGACTTGAATTTATGATCTTGAGCATTTGAGGCAAGCACCAGGAATTGTGAGAGTATGTGTGTATGTGAAAGGCTAGTACCCTACTCCTTGAAACACAGCTCCATTTCTGGCTTTTTCATGGTTAATTGGAGATAAGAGTCTCACGAACTTTTCTGCCAAGACTGGCTTCTATCAGTGATTCTCAGATCTCCAATTCTTGATTAGCTGGGATTACAGTCATGAGCTACCAGGGCCCAGAACACTGAGAACTTTGAACTGTCCGTTTTCTATAAAACGTTCAATGCTAGTTTACAGATACTCTTGTCCTACACTGGGGGTTCTAAAACAGCTATCTTCCACGCTGTGTATATTTGCTCTTTCTGGCTTCAGAATTCCAAATAAGTTACATGCCAGGAAGACAGTAAGTGTAAAGTTGCTTCATCATTCATTCATTCATCCCTTCAGACTCTGCACTCATAAATTAATGAGCAAGGACTCCTGTACCAATTCAGTGAGAAACACACCTTCTGAATATCACATCTCAGTGTTCATAGATCGAATTTGTCACCTCCAACACTGATATTTTATGAGCAAGAAGGTTCAATGATTTGTAAATCTTTTCTTTCTGTTCCCACTGCCACTGTCTCGGGTCCTCGACATCAAAGTTTGCCTTTATTTTCCCTACTGACATCCATTTAAATGCCATTTACATTGCACAAAACATCCCTCCAGCCAGCCACGGGTGAGAAGGAAATGTCATAGGTCTCAGCTGGCCAGACCCCAAATTACAAGGACAATCGTGAATCGACAAAGTCAGGCCCCCTTTCTTCTGAGCCACGCTCCTTCGGATTTGCCCGGCAGCACGGGTGGGTGTCTTTCCACGTGTAGATGGATGTGACAGGTGCCCCCCCCATTACGGAGACAGTGAGAAGCCTGCTGCCCCCGAGTTCTCATGGATGGTGGCCTTGGCGTTTTCGAGATGCAGGATCTGACTTTTGTATTTCTCCGTCCAGTCGTCCACAATGTACTGGTGGTAGGGGTCCTGGGAGTGCTCCCGCCGCTTGGACTTCACCGTGCTCACCAGGATGGCCACGACGATGAACGAGAACATTCCAATCATCACCATGAGGTAGAGGACCACATAGTAGAAGTTCTCCGCATCCACCCTCGCCTGCAGCGCCGCCTGCTCTGCCGTCGTGTTGTGGCGCCAGCTGTCCATGTAGGTGATGAAGATCTTTCTGAAGGCATCTTCCAGGGTGCGGGTGAGGTTGGAGGTCGGAGACATGTCTCCTCCGCCCGCTACGAGGACTGAAGGGGTAAGACAGATGGCAAGGTTAAGATCCCTTCAGAGAGCGGGACAGAACAAGAGCGATAACATGACTGATGGCTTTCTTAACCTGCCTTGCGATGGACTGAATGCACAGGTTGTGAGTCTTGGAATGGATCCTCTACATTTTATGTATTCTTCTGCAGCCACAGGTGCTTTCGAATGGAACTTGAGTGGAGGGCGTAGAGCTGCATTTAGACCCACACATGTATGTGAATAAGTATACAGATGCGTGGGAAAGTGGGAAAAAGAGGAAATAAACAGATCAAAATGTGGATAAGGAGTGGTATGCTTACAGATAGATGCATTGTTTTGGTTCATGATGCTTTTCTCATAGGCTTAAATATTCCTCAGTAATCTCGCATTGCTTTTGTTCTCGAAAACCACAGCAACCCATAACTTCACAATAGCACTTAGCAAAAATCAGTTGACCCATTTATAAGTTATGGGAGTGGAGATGCGGCAAGAAGCAAGAGGCACTGACACCTCACTTCTCCCCAGAGTTTCCTTTGCTAGAATAATGATTGGTTTTCACGTCCACTTGGGCCCACAAAAGGCAGCAAAATCCTCTGCTTTTATACTGCATATATAAAAAGACTCCACATTTTTTCATAAATCCTCCAAGATAGACATTTTCAAAATTTGTATTCAAAGGCATTAAAACAATGAGTGAGGAAAACACAGAGAGGAATGATAGAATGAAACAAGCAAAATGAAACAGAAGAATGGAAGGAGACAAACCAAGGAGATTTGCCCGGCTATCCACCAACAACATAGTGTCTTTTAGGTTTTTTCCCCCCTCTGGGAAAGAAAAATAGATAAACTTTGTGACATAATTCCTTAAAATACTTGTAATAAAACTCACCTATACAATGTGTGAGCACTGTGAGATTCCTCGGCAAAGCCAGCTGTCTCTCTCCTGTCCGCTGTCTGCTGGTGTTCACGGAATTGTATGCAAGTCTTCAGACTTGTAGCTTCAGCTTGTAACCAGCTAAGCCCTTTACTAGCTGCAGTCTGCAATCCTAAGCTTTTGCAAACCCAAGTGTTTAATCTAATCTTAACATGGAAAGTTAAATACTGACTGGCAGTTGGGAATTAACCTTGATGCCTGATTGGGAAGGGGGGGGGGGGAAGGGTACGCATGTATGGCATCTGACTTTGAGTAGAGTGATACAAGTTTCTCTCTTGGAGCCCTGAGATGCCAGCACAGTCAATGCCAATCTCTAGATTCCTCCTTAATTTTCTTGGCAGGGTCACCAGAGTAGACAATGCTATTCCATGCAGGAACTATGAAAGAAAGTGGGCCCCAGGGAGGTAAGACGAGCACAGCCATCTCGGGGTGGCTGGTGTGGGTTGAGAAGGCTAGGAGCAAGTGTTATTGTTCTGAGGGTTTTCTATAAGCTACATTTTATTGATCTCTTCCCCTCCCTCCCTCCCTCCCTCCCTCCCTCTTCCTCCCTCCCTCCCTCTTCCTCCCTCCCTCCCTCCCTCCCTCTTCCTCCCTCCCTCCCTCTTCCTCCCTCCCTCCCTCCCTTTCTCTCTCTCTCTCTCTCTCTCTCTCTCTCTCTCTCTCTCTCTCTCTCTCTCTCTCTCTCTCTCTCTCTCTCTCTCTCTCTCTCTCTCTCTCTCTCTCCCTAGTGATTGTGATTTTGACCATTGCCTCCTTCTAAAATAGAAATGAGACACAAGCAGTACTAAATCGAGGAGTTAGAACCAAGTCCAACCAAGTGTCTAAAGATGTACAAAGAGCTAAACTAACTCTTTAGCAAAGCTGCATTTCTGTCATGGTGGAGACCTTGGGATGGGGGCAGTGGGGCTTCATGAAGACTCTCACTTATCCAAAGTCACCACATGCCAGATACCTCTTCCCCACGAGCTCAGAGCACCAGCTTGGTGCTCCCATTGCCACACCCAAAGCTGAAAAGTTCTCCATCTTGTCAGCTGAGGAAGCCAGGTAGAAGAATCAAGAGGCCAGGATGTCCTCGTACACTCAGGATTCGAACCCATGCCGTAGAGGGGCAACCAGTCCCTCGAAGATCGCACAGCTGGTCGTGACGGTGTAGGTGGAAAGTTTGTTTTACGTGGTTCTTCTCATTAAATGGCTCTCTGAACTGCATGACTTGAAGCAGAGGGGGTGACAGAGAAAGGCTGATAAAGCAGTCAAGCAGCTGGTATCTCCATAGCAACAGACCACAGCTATTTCAATAAGGCGTTCACTGGGTAAGTGTGCCGCCTGCTGGTGGGAAGAGGAACTGATGCCACACTTTCTCCTGAGGCCTCACTTGAGGTCTAACTTCACCTTTAATTATATTCCAGGGCCAAGGCTAAGAGACCCAAAATAAAGGTGAGTCTACAGCTGGGGAACTGAAGGAAAAAATAGAAAGAAATTACTTAACAATTCTGGGTTCTTCATTTGGAAAATGGAGCTAATGAATAATAGTTCAAGGAGTTATCATTTAATCACTGGCAACTTTAGCATTCAATAAGACAGCAATATGTACAAAGCTAACACGTACACTTGATACAGTCGCTTTCGCTCTTCTTTTTAAGAGAAATAAGCAAAGAGGCAGATTAGTAAACATCGTAGAGCTTAACCAGCTCTCCCCAGTGGAAAAGAATGTTCTAGTACCATGTAGCTCTTTCTTTATATTTACACACTCCTCACTCCATAACTCACAGAACAGGATACTGAAGGAACGGATAGAGAAGCAAGAGCCTAAGCATGTGTCAGAAAGAGAAGGAGAGGAAAGAGATACACAGGCATTTTGGGGGCAGGTTCCACCTCCTCCTTCATTTCCACAGCAGGCACTTATGGTTGCCTTCAACAAGAGAAAAGAATGGTACCTGCCAGGAAAACAAGGTACAAAAAAGCCAAATGTTCTTTTCAAAAGCAAATTGCAGCCCGCACTTTTAACAGGGCTCTTCAGCCTACGTATGGCACATGTTTTTTGAAATCCAGGAAGCTCCTACTGCATTTGGATTTTAAAATAGCATGTTATTTGGGCCTCAAAAAAACCCAAACTTCTTTTAAGGGGGAAGAACCATAAGAAGTCTTGCTTCTTCCAGTTAAATGAGCCTTTCAAGGCCCTAGTGGCTGTTGTTAGGGCCCTGCAATGGGTAGAAACTGAGGAAGTAATAACTGCTTACACAGAAGAGTCTGCACATGCCAGATGGCAGAGGTGGCAGAACACTGGGTCATTTTCTTGAGGCATCTTTGAATTAGTTATTCCCTCTTTGCCTTAAGTCAATCCTATGGTTATTGTATTTTGGTTTTACAGTTGAAAATCATATATTGATATGATGGCTAAATAGATTTATACAGTACAAAATGACATAGTTTTCATTGAGCCTGAAATTATTAAGTCAGGTTGGTAAACCTGTCCGTCACCTCCAATGCTTGTCATGTTTCATGAAGAGAACGAGTGAGATTTTTCCCTTGTCACAATGAAATGAACAGTACTTGGCTATTATCTAAGCAGCACACCATGGCATAGATTGCAGAAGAAAAACTGAAGCTTATCTCTGCTGTGTGAAGCATTGTAACATCTGTCTCCATTCTCTCTCTAGTCTTTAGTGAAGGCTCCTCTGACTATAAATTGAATTGTTTTCAGCTATCTGCGGATGCACCCTCTCTTCCACTCACTACAACCTCTTAATGCAGTTGCATCTCAATTCATGGTTAAACACAACATTCCTGCTTGTGTTGTTACAATACATAAAGAGCATTCCTCGATGAATAAAGCCTGGAACTGCAATTCAGTCAGTTTCCACGATGCATCACTCGATACAAGTTTTTATCAAGGAAAGGTGAATAATTTGTTTTTCATGTTTATTTAGATGCCTTTGAACCTCTCCCTAAAGTCCTCACCAGTCATATGCTATGATTTCAGTGAACTTTTCTACAAAGTCTCATTGATCAGATAATTGATTCCAATTTTTAGAAGAGAAATCCTAAGAGACACAACCCTCCTTCTCCTACTCCGTGGCTCCCGGCGACTGCCACACAGCCAGGATCCCCCGATTTCCATTCATCACTGCCCTGAGAAGGCCTACCATTCCTCTCTTTGCTTGGATGCCTCTTCCCCTCCTCCCTCCCACCTTGTACTGGGTTTGAACTCAGAGTCTCACTATGTGCTGAAGTTGTCTTTGACTTTATGTTAAAAAGGGTTAGTAATAATGGAAAGATGAGAAGAAAGGAAGGAAGGAAGGAAGGAAGGAAGGAAGGAAGGAAGGAAGGAAGGAAGGAAGGAAGGAAGGAAAAAAAAGGAGGGAAAAATGAAGGAAGGGAGGGAGGGAGGAAACAAGGTAAGTAGGTTACAAATTGGGACACAGCAAAAGTAGTTCCTTTAAATAAAGGCGAATGTAAGCTGGTGTTGACGGTATATAACTGTAGCCCCAGCACTTGGGAAACTGAAGTAGGGAACTTGAATCTCAACACACATCCACAGAAGAAGAAAAGCATATCTAAAATGTCTTGTCTAACCAAGGATAACAAGATGGTTAAATCACTGTAAGAAAGGGGGAAAAAAAGGTTTTTAAATACAAATCACCAAATAAAGCTGACAGAAAAATTATCCAAATATATCAGTAACCACAAAATCCTTAAGTAGAATAAGTTCACATTAAATATTAAATAAGACAGTCCAATCTAGCTCTATGCTGCTAAAATAAAAACAAAAAGTTGGAAATAAATATGAAAAAAATGTAGGAAGTTCAATGTAAGCCATAGATATTTGAAGAAAAATAGAAGTTCAGGGGATTCATAGGGTGGTGAATGCCATAATAATTTTATAGAGAGAACAATCTGTCAGGAAGATGATAATTATGGGGTTCTGTGTAGACTCAAAATGTAAAAAGCAAAATAGGTAGCTTTAAAAGAAATCAAGGCAGCTGCAATCTTAACAGGCGTTAGGATTAAAAAGTATACATACAGGGCCAGGAGTTTGACCTACTGGTAGAGCGCTTGCTCTACCAGTAGCATGCACGAAGACCCCGGTTCGATTCCTCGGTACCACGTACATAGAAAAAAAGCTGGAAATGGTGCTGAGGCCCAAGTGGTAGAGCTCTAGCCTTGAGAAAGTCTAAGGACAGTGCTCAGGACCTGAGCTCAAGTCCAGGACAGGCAAAAAAAGAAAAAAAAAGTACGCATACAAAATAGTGAGTCATTTTAGTGACAGTGATTACCTGGACCTACACTTACGTTTTCCAGCACTCAGGAGGTGGAGACCCGAGGATCATGGCTTGAAGAGAGTCCGTTTGGAGAAGTCGATGAGATCTCTTCTCTAATTAACCGGCAAAAAGCTAGGCTAGAGGCATGTCTCAAGTGATGGAGTGCCAGCCAGGAGCAAGCAAGCCAAGCAAGAATAAAGCCTTGAGTCCAATTCTTGGCAAAATAATTACTACTAATAATCAGCCTATTGAAGAGGTAGCGAAAAAATTTGTATATCCAACTAACAAACAATATGAATTTTTGGAATTGGAATGGTTTTTAATTGCTCTTGTAGTAATTTTTTTTTTTTTTTGGTCAGCCATAGGGCTTGAACTCTGGGCCTGGGCGCTGTACCTGAGCTCTTCAGCTCAAGGCTACCACCCTACCCCTTTGACCCACAGCACCACTTCTACTTTTCTAGTGTTACTTGGAGATAAGACTCTCCTGGTCTTTAGTGCCAGGGCTGGCTTTGAACCGCAATCCTCAGATCTCAGCCTCCTGAGCCACCATGCCTGGCATAATCACAAAAAATTTAAAGTAATTTTAAATATACAATTTTCTATGAGGAAGTGGCTCTGTGCCTCAGTGGTAGAGTGCAAGCCTTGAACTGGTAAACTCAGGGTCAGTGCCCAGGTCCAGAGTTCAAGCCCCACAACCAAAAAAAAAATTCTATGATCAGAAGTAAATTATAAACAATATAAATACAATCAATATACTCTGATACATCAATAAAACAAAGAATAAGTACATTATGACTTACCTCATGCTTAAAGATCACAATAGTATGAAAATAATAAGATGTATCAATGACAAAGCAAATATCATAAATGCAAACCTTTGGAATGGAATGCAAGTCTTAGAGGAGAATTGATAGCATAAAAGCATGCATTTAAATAAAAAAATCTAAAACTAAATTAAATGTAAACCCTGCAGTAAAACTATATACTAAAAGTGAAGAATAAATGATATTTTAAGGTAAGAGCAGAAATTGAGAAAGATAAAACAAGAAAAAAAATCAACCAAATACAAATTTGCCTAATAAAAACCATTTGAAAATTTTGGTAAAATATATAATTTCTCAGAAAAACATGCATATTCAATATCAACTTTTACCAAAATATTTTTATTTTTGCAGTACTGGGATTAAACCCCAGGGTCTCATATATGCTGACAAGTGTTTGTGTAGTCTGCTTCAACCTACTTTTTAGGTGTTTCAATTCAGTAGACAGAGGGACAAGCTGGGTAGAGGAAGCTGAAAGGAGAATTCACGAATTAGAGGCTTAGGGAAGTAAGAAATACCCAGAATGAAGTATGGGGTTGAGTGGGGAAGTAGTAGAAAACACCAAAAAAGATTAAGTGGCATAAAGAAAGAGACTAAAATAAAGTCGGTGCCCTAAAGAAAAGAGAAAAATGAACAAACTAGAAGCAATCTCTGATAAAATCATGACCCAGATTTTTTTCCTAAATTATTATTATTGTTATTGTTATTTAAATCAAGTCATGGAAAACATTAGGCAGAGTTATTTCATAGGAAGTCACACTTCACCATATGAAGTCCTCCCCCCAAAAGTTGTCTAGTTCATTTTCAACATCGTATCTAGTGAGTATCACCGCTGCCTTTGTTTACTTCTTGTCCCTCTATGGCTGTGCCCCTCCCCCAAAACAGATAAACTTATCAATAAGACAAAAGATACAGAAATCAAAAACAGCAATAAAAGAGGGAAAAAACCCTCTGTATCCATCTTGTAGAGTTTATTTTGATAAATACCATTGCATATAATCATATGCACACAGCTTTTGAGCCTTTGTGATCCTCTCCTAAGAATATTCTCTTTGGTCTCACTGTGTGAATGTCTAGAGACCTGTATACTTTATCATGTCAAGTGTAATTTTGTCTTTTCCCTTCCAGTTTGTTTTCTTGCAATCTAGAGGCATATTCTAGTTATGACAAATGAGGGAAACCACGCACCTATGCTTCTTTGAGTCCAGATTACTTTCTTTTTTTCGTTTTGTTTTGTTTTGTTTGTCATGGGACTTGAACTCTGGACCTGGGCACTGTCCTTGAGTCAGAGTGCCACTTCCTGTTTTCCAGTTCCAAGACCCTAATCTTATTAACCAAAATGAAAAATTAGAAACACTTCTAGAAGGAAGAATCCAAGATTAGTCTTACAAATTCTATCAAACATTTAAAGTAGAAACAATGTCAATCTTACCCTAATCTGTTCAGATAATATCAGAACAGCCTCACTCTCAGAGCTTGATGGAGAAATGAGAGAGAGAGAGAGAGAGAGAGAGAGAGAGAGAGAGAGAGAGAGAGAGAGAGAGAGAGAGAGAGAGAGAGAGAGAGAGAGAGAGAGAGAGAGAGAGAGAGAGAGAGAGAGAGAGAGAGAGAGAGAGAGAGAGAAAGAGAGAGAGAATTCTAACATAGCAAAAATAAAAAATCATGACTAAGTGCGAGTTAGCCTAGGAGTTTGAGGATACTTTAGCATTTAAAAAATTCAATCAACCTGCCAGGCACCAGTGCCTCACACCTAAAATCCTAGCTGCTTAAGAGGCTGAGATCTGAAACTCAAAGCCAGCCGGAGCAGGAAAGTCCATGTGACTCTTACTGCCACTTAACCACCAGAAAACCAGAAGTGGTGTTGTGGTTTGGTTAAAGAGCTCAGGGACAGGACACAGGCCCCAAGTTCAAGCCCCACGATGACCAGATAAAAACAAATCAATCAACCTGATTCTGTATATTTATACAATAATGAAGAATCATGATCATCTTAATTGATGCAGAAGAACATCTGACAAATTGCTGCCCTGGATTGATGCAGAAAAATATTTGACAAATTATTGTGCACTTGTGCTCAGTATGAGTTCCCCCCAAATAAGACGATATCTATAAAAAAATCTATGGTCAATTTTATAATTAATGATAACAGAATGGATGCTTTAACCCCAACTCAAGAAGCAAGGGCAATGTTTCTGCTCATATTAGTTAATATTGCTAATGGAGATCCCAAACTTAGTAATAAACTATAAAGAAAAAAATGAAATGTTTTTATGCATTTGATTATGTTCTTAGTAATCCCAGAAACTGCTCCAAAAGCTACTAACCTGATCAATAAACACGGAAATAGTATAAAATCATTTTTCCATGTAACACAATGGACAACTTAAAACGAAAATTTAAAAACAATAGCATTAACAAATAGTATTAAAATATAGAATACTTCTATAATTCCAGCACTCACGAGGCTGAGGTTAAGAGGGTTAAGGGGGTTAAGAAATTTGGATTTTTTTTCTTTTTTTTTAACTTTCACCTTTAACCATGCCTCTGTGGATTTCTGGACTCCAAGGTTCTTTCAGTACCTCTATGCACCTGAGAAAACAGGGAGGGGGTCAGTTCTTCAAGCCCTTCTGTCGGAGTTCTGAATACTGCATTTCATGATTTGTGTGTGTGTGTGTGTGTGTGTGTGTGTGTGTGTGTGTGTGTGTGTGTGTGTGTTGGCCCTGGAGCATGAATTAAGGGTGTGGGCACTGTCTCCAGTTGTATTTTTTGGTTTTACTCAAGGCTAGCATTCTTCTTCTTCTTCTTCTTCTTCTTCTTCTTCTTCTTCTTCTTCTTCTTCCTCTTCCTCTTCCTCTTCCTCTTCCTCTTCCTCTTCCTCTTCCTCTTCCTCTTCTTCTTCTTCTTCTTCTTCTTCTTCTTCTTCTTCTTCTTCTTCTTCTTCTTCTTCCTATTTTTGGGTCAGTCATAGAGTTTGAACTCTGGGCCTGGGCACTGTCCCTGAGCTCTTCAGTTCAAAGCTACCACCCTACCCATCGCATTGTTTTTTTGTTTATTTTGTTTTGTTGAAGATAGTTTCTTTATATATAATTTTCAACCCTCGGGGTTGGAGATGTGGCTCAGGTGGGAGAGCACCGGACAATGAATGAAAGTGTCAGATACCACGTTCAAGTTCCAGTCTTGGACAAAAGAATAATTTAAACCTTGACACACTACAGATGATGCCATGTTCATAGGTCAGGAAATAATATTATTAAGCCCTCAGCCTCCCGTGGATTCTGTCAATTTCATTTAAAATTCCAACACTATTTTTGTCAAAATTGACCAGCTATTTCCAAAATGCATATGGAAATGCTCACAACTTGTAATAGTCAATGTAATTTAGAAAAGGAAGAACAAAATGGAAGACTTACATGACTTGATTTTAAGTCTCACTAGAATAGTACATTAAACAAGAACATGTGGTATTGTTATGAAAATAGACAGCTGACGAAACCAAAGAAAGACTCTAATACCAAGGCCATGCATAGCCAATTGATAGTCAACCCAGTTCCCAGGTAGATCAATGAAGAAAGAATGTCTTTCCGACCAATTCTGCCCACAGATATTTAAAATAGAACAAAACGTAGATCTTATCTCACAACAGTCACAAAATCTTGAAATGGACTGTAGACCTAACCATAAAATGTCAACCTGTAAAACTACTAAAAGAATCTTTGCTCCCAAATATTCATAAGAAATACATGAAACAACAGTAAAAGATATTGGCACATCGAACTCTACCAAGATGAAACTTTTCTACTCTTTCAAGAAATGTTCATCATGGAAATGAAAGCCAAGTTACAGACTGGGGAAATTAGTCACAGTTGATATGCATCTAGAAGATACAAATGACTCCCATCTAAAGGTACATAAGGAATTCATAATTTAAAAAATGGAGCAGCCTGAGCAGTATGGCAGTTCCTCAAAAGGCTAAACATAGAGCTCCCCTATGACCCAGCAATTCCACTACTTGGCATTTACCCAACCATCCAGAAACAAGGGCATACTAAATCCACTAGCACAACGATGTTCCTGGCAGCACTATTTACCATAGCAAAGATATGGAACCAGCCTAGATGTCCCTCAGTTGATGAGTGGATCAACAAGTTGTGGTATTTGTACACAATGGAATTCTATGCTGCTGTCAGAAAGAATGACATCGCCTTATTTGTAAGGAAATGGAAAGACTTAGAAAAAATCATATTAAGTGAAGTAAGCCAGACTCAAAGGAACTTAGGCTCAATGGTTTCCCTCATTTGTCATAATCAGTAGAAACTGTGGGCTCGCCTAGCAGAGACTTGCAATAGAGCAAAACCTAGATACATAAGGCCATATAGTACGACGCTAAATGAAAGGACCTCTAGGATATAGAAACCAAAGCCATATAATGAGTGATTGTTGTCCTTAATGTTCTATGTTATCTCTCATCTCTTTTGCTCTCCCTTGGTTATCTCATATTGTTACAGTATCTCACTTTGTTACCTGATATATCGGATATATTTGTATTTGGTTATTTGAAATTGGAAAGGGAAGGGGGGAAAACAAGTTGAGGGGTGGAGGTTGGGGGGAGGGAAATGGGGACCAAAACATGAGAAAGGGTATGTGAATTAATGCACCTTCTATCTGGCGAATATAATGAAATCCTTTTATTAATTACAATAAAAATATATGAAAAAAATGGAACAGCCTGGCAGTGGTGACTTATGCCTGTGATTCTTCCTCTTTGGGAAGGCGAGACTAGGAAAATTTCAGTTCGAGGCCAGCCCAGCAAGGGAGGAGCTTCTAGAAGCAACGGGATTCCTTAGGAAATCTCTTGCAAAGTTTAGGCCATGCCAACGGCCCCTGCCTTGCCTCTGGCCTGTGTGTGAAGACATGAATGGATGACGTAAACACATTCGTGACATGTGAAGCTTCTGTGTTGACTGGTTGGCTATAGTAACCATTTCACTGTCCACATGCACATCCAACCATCACGTTGCACTCCTTAAATAGAGGAGACACTGAGAGAAGGAAATCCTTCAAGTTTTAGGAGATTATAATTACTCCAGGCATCCCCTGTATTCCAAAGCAGAGTGGCTTTAAGAACTTGCCTCTGAGCTTGAGGAAGCTGGGAACTGGGGATCGATGTTCAAAGCCAGCCCAGGCCAGAAAGTCTCCAATTAATTACCAAAAAGCCAGAAATGGTGCTGTGGCTCAGAGTGGTAGAATACTAGCTCTGAGCACAAGAGCTCAAGGAGAAATGCCCAGGCCTGAGTTCAAGACTCATGACTGGTAACAACATCAGAACTTGCCTCTGACAAGAAGTTACCGAGAGGGCCAGGAGTTTGGCCTAGTGGTTGAGTACTTGCCTAGCATGCACGAAGACCCGGGTTCGATTCCTCGGTACCACATACATAGAAAGAAAAAAAAAAAGCCAGAAGTGGTGCTTAGGCTCAAATGGTAGAGCTCTAGCCTTGAGAAAGTCCAAGGACAGTGCTCAGGCCCTGAGCTCAAACCCAGGCCTGGCAAAAAAAAAAAAAAAAAAAGAAGTTACCAAGACCACAATGTTACTAAGTACCTAGAAAAGGTATGGGTCGTCCAGATGTGGAGGTACATCTGGAGGATTTCTTGTGGTTACATTCAAGCTTATTTTCTCTAAATACTGGCCAGGCGGGCCATTGATCCGGGGTTCTCCTCTGCTAGTGCTGGAGAGAGAAAATCTCACTGTAGAGGCTGTGGTGCTCTGGGCGGCCACACTGTGTCCCCACAGTGCTGCACAGTGTGCGAAGTTCACACAAAAGCAGCCGCATCCAGAGGTTTTTGCCTTGGCACCGACAATAAAAGGCAGAGCTGACATGCGCTCTGGGCAGCCTGTACCTTCCAGCAGCCCTCGCTGTCAACAGCAGCGAGGTGGTGGCTGTGGCTGTTGCTGTTTAAAGAATGATGAACGCAGTGTGTGCCTGTGGTAATCCTGGTAGTGTGTGCGTGTGCGTGCATGTATGGAAACATCATCCTGTATACCTTAAGAACAAACAAAACAAAACAGAAAAACCCTTCAAATTGAGAGAAAAAAGAAAAGGAGTAGACCAGAGAGAATGTTTCTGTACACTGGTATACATTTCTTTACATTTTCTTGACATAATTATAGACTCTGGAAATTCTAAGGAGCCACCAATTGTAAACATTTCCTCATGACCCCAGTCTTATATTAGAAATTAGATCACACGCTACATTCCGATTTCACTGCTGTTACATACGCCTGTGTGTGTGTGTGTGTGTGTGTGTGTGTGTGTGTGTGTGTGTGTGTGTGTGTGTGATGTCTAGATCTGAGGAACCGCCAGCATAATCAAAGAACAGATTCCATCAGTGAGAATATGGAGAATCCTTCCCTTCAGACTTGACCTCTTTCTCTTCAATCAGGTATCCATCTGAATAAATCTGTCATTTTGAAAATGTTCTAGAAAGTTGAACACACAGTAGCTAACTTTTTGACACAGACTTTGCCCACTCAATCTGATATCTTCAAGATTCATCCAAGTTATTTTAAATACAAATAGCTACTTTTTCCCAGTACCAGCAAGAAGTTTTTTTTAAAAAAAAGAAAAGCTAGCCTTATAAACCATCTTGCTTTGCTAGGGCCCTGGGGCTGTTCAGGATTCAGGATGGAAAAATCCTCAAACAAACTAATGCATGCTAGTCATGAAAACTAAGATGAAATGTTCCGAATCAGAAAATATCAATGAGAGGTCATTGAGCATGAGAAACCACTTGTTCTCTTCCTTCATGGCTTTAGTAGGGGAGAATGAAGAAGCAGAGAATAATCTCTTAATAGAGAAAGAATTTATATGCAAAGCCTAAAGGTTTCAATTCTTGAAACATCCTCAATTTGAAACAAAGCTACATTATAGTAATCTATGTAAATAAAGTACAGGTCATTCTATAAAGTTTTGCATGCTTTTACAATCGCTCTAGATGGATAAGGCTTTGGGGGTAATTATTTATTGCTGATTATTATAACTTATTATAATAATTTATTTAATACAATTGGAATTAGAGTAAGCGTGACGTCAGCATTGAATTTAGTGGGCAGGTTCTATATTACACTGGAGTGTTGCACTCATTTACCCTGTAATAAAGAAGTGCAGGTGTTGGCAGTGATTTTCAGTGATGGGAGATGAGTTGGAAGCAAGCACAAGAGTGGTGCAATCACTTGAAGGTTCTTGGAGTGTCTACCTGGTCCAGAACTCTGCTCTGGCACCCCTAGTGGCAGATCCCCACATTTCAGGTATAAAACCTAGGACAAAGGTACTTTGCACATTTAAGCCCACGACAATGGTGATGGGAAGGCCACTAAAATAAATCACCAACCCATATTTCATTCATTTTGGGAGGTGGTGTAAAGGAGTGAAATGAACTTGACCAGGTTCCTTTACCTTCAAACCTTTGAATTAGACGTGTTTGCGTGTGTGTGTGTGTGTGTGTGTGTGTGTGTGTGTGTGTGTGTGTGTTGTGTGTGCTGGGGCCTGAACTTAGGGTGTAGGTGCAATCCCAGTTTCCACTCTCAAGGATGACATTCTACCACTTAAGTCACAATTCTACTTCTGGATGTTTGCTGATTAATTTGAGACGTAAGTCTCACAGAGTGTTTTGTTGTTTTGTTTTGTTTTGCCCAGCCTGGCTTGAACCATGAGCCTCAGATCTCAGCCTCCTGATTAGTTAGGGCTACAGCTTCGAGTCACTGGCATCTGGCCTTTGGGAATTTCCGCTGAACATAAGATAACTTGTAGAGATTTAAGACAGAGATGCAGGCTGGGCGCTGGTGGCTCACACCTGTAATCCTAGCTACTCAGGAAGCTGAGATCTGAGGATTGTGGTTCAAAGCCAGCCCGGACATGAAAGTCCATGAGACTCTAATCTCTAATTAACCACCAGAAAACTGGAAGTGGTGCTGTGGCTCAACATGGTAGAGCACTAGCCTTGCACTGAAGAGCTCGGGGACAGCGTCCAGACCCAGAGTTCAAGCCCCATGACGGACCAAAAAATAAAACAAAACAGATGGAAATTCAACTATAACCACTGGAGCAGGCAGGCTCTACGCTCAAGCAGAGTGGTCACTCGTGGATTCCTTCATTCAGGAGGGCTCAGCTCCCTCTGCCATCCATCCACGTGACTCAACCTCTCTACCTGCCACTGCAGTGTTCTGATGCCAACGAACGATGCTTTCTACCTTGTAAGCACATTGAAGTGAATGAAATATCGGAACGTCCTTCTTTTTCTCAAGGCTAGAGCTTGCAAGCTCCTTAAGGAAACTCAAGAAAGCTCCTGGGCGGGATTAAAGGGGTCAACACAGGATGCTATGATGCCATAGGGTCTTGGCTCAGAGCACACATCAGTAACCAACAGTTTACAGAATCTGCCTCAAACGTCAATCTTCCTTGCTACAATTCTGGAAATAAAATCTATCCAGACTTTGTTCATGAAGTTTCAGTGTTTGAGATGCCTTTTGTATCAGACTTCAACCTTGAAAAGGAGATTGCAGTGACTCAAGTTGGGGAAAAGAATTTTCCTGAGAGATTACCCTCTATTCCCAAATATGTTCTGTCTCTTTCTTGGTCAGACTTGCTATAAAAGGGCAAACTGGACAAGCAGTGGGAAAAGGAGGCCTGTCCTGGCAACTTTCTGTGAAACACGTACACCACGCTGTTTACACATTCCTGCAGCCAGCCCTGGAATCCATGTGTAGACAACTCTGTTTACAGAGTTAAAATAGACCCTATGCTATGTGATTATGGTGGCTACCGGGAGCTGAGTCCCTCTGAGGAGACATTTATTACAGCTGAGGCCAAGGGCACGCAAGGATCTCGTGGGGCCCTGGGCAGGTAGGACATATTTTTAGACTAGCTTTCTGGTCCAGAAGTCTCCAAAGATAGGCTCCTCTAGGATAACAGGGGAAAACTGAGAAACACACCATCTAGCATCCTTTCTTTGTAGAGAGACACACAGGGCAGAGGTAGTCCATTCAAAGGGTGGTTGATGTAGCTACTCACTGTCTGAGCCAATAGGAGGCGTGAGGGTTCCAGAGTCAGGGGACATGCAGGCGGAGCAAACATTCCTTCTAAACTCTGGCCTCCATTCATTCATCCTGCCTTCCCAGCTTCAGAACCCCACCTCATGGTGGTGGTGGGCCTTCTTGACAGAGGCTCTTCCTTAAGATCCAGCTCCTCTCCCAGTCCACCCATCTCTCTCCAGAAGTTCCAGTTTCTTTCTCGACAACCTCTCTGTCTCTCCACTCCACTCTCAGGGGGCTTGTGGTTTCATATGGCTGGCTTTTCTCAGTTGTCATCTAGGGATTAGAATCCAGAGGACAAAGGTGACAGAATTTGCTATGCCTCAATTGAGGCCTGGGTCAGTCTAGTTTCTGAGTGATCGTGAAATGCCTGCGGCTGGATAACCTTGTGAAGAAAAGAGGGTCATTCATCTGACCTTCTAGATAGTAGAGGAAGTGACACCCATGCCAGCTCAGCTCTGGTGAGGACCTTCATGACAATGGCACAGACATGTGAGAGAGAAAGACCACATCACCAGAGAACCCGAGAGAAGTGGGGGGAGGCCAGCGAAGGCCTCCTTCTCCTGGGACCCCCATTTACAGATTCCAGGCCCCCAGCACATGACCTGTGGGTGGGGGCACACTCACTCTGGATCCAAGCCATCATCCAGCCTGAATCAACTCCAACTCTGCCTTCCTTGAGGAGCCACATTCATCACGGCTTCTAAGGTCACACATGGTGACCCTGCTGGCTGCGGCTCAGTCAGGCTCTGCCCTCCGGGTTGTCTCAGCCTTACCAGGCATGGTGAGTGGCGGGAGCCTTCATGCACCATTTCCTCTGTGCCCGGCCTCTCACTGTTCAGGAGGAATGGACCGCACTTCCTCCAAGACAACTTCCTGGCCAGCATCTCCCTCAGCACACACAGTCTATCATCTTTATGCCTTATGGCTCCTCTCTACCCCACTGAGGGGCAGTGCTGGGCTCTGACCCCAGGGAATCTGATTGTGACCGCCAGGGCTGCCTTGCAGAGAGCTCGGCTGTCTGTGTTCTGCCTGACAGAGGAAGGGTGAGATCCATCTCCCGCTTCACTCTAGCTTCCCAATTCCCAGCAAAGTGTGAACGAATGGATGTGCAGATGAGGGGGGGGGAGAGAGAGAGAGAGAGAGAGAGAGAGAGAGAGAGAGAGAGAGAGAGAGAGAGAGAGAGAGAGAGAGAGAGAGAGAGAGTCCTGAGCAAACCAGAATCAATTTCACCAAGTGGCAAGACCAAGGTTGAACTCAGCCATGGCCTGTGCCAGGGATCCTCCGGCAGCCAAGAGCGATTGTTCTGTGCCTGAGTCCCTGGGGTCTTCTGAGGCAACTGGGTCACAAGCGAAATGACAATAGATGAAAGCCCACTGTTCTTTGCTTTTTCTTTGCAAAGCACAAAAGCGAGGGATGTCACTGGCTTTCTAAGGGGACAGGAAGAGGCAGGAGGAAGGAAATTTCTTGACACATAAAATCTCTGCTCTCAGAGGCAGACTGGAGGAGAAAAAGGCCCCACTGAAGATACACTCCCATGCCAAGCGAATGGTGCCCACGAGGCCAGCCAGGGCTGCCAGGGTCAGCCCAGGAACACACCGAAGCATTCATTGCCCTGTGGCCACAGCCCCCCCTCTGCCCGCCGGTTCTGCACAGCCCCTGCGGTAGACTGAACCCTCTGTCCTGGTGGCTGAGTCCAGCCTACACAGAATTAGCTGTCATAATTGGCAGGTGGGTTGCTGGCTTCTGCTTTTCAATTCCCCAGGGACCTGGGGCGGGGCGGGGGGGGGGGGATGGACCTCCTGGATGTCCTGTAGCCTTCGGTATTTTGCTTGGGCTCCAAGAAGCCTTGGCTCTGCCAAGCTAGAAACACACTACGGGCTGCAGCTGCCCTGAGCATGCAAGTACCCCAGAGCAGCCTGGGAGGAAGAGGACCCCACAATCAGTGTGCTTCCTGAGGAGAGAGGGAGATGTATTCCTGGAGCTGCTACTCCTCCCAGGAGCACGGAGAGTGGAGAAGCGAGAGGAATTTCCTTTTTCACCTCTCTAGACTTTCTAAGCCATGTATGCACACCTGTGAGAACAAAACAGGATGTTTATGCCATTGCACAGGCAGGACTCCATCTGCACAGTAATCCGCTGTCTGGAACCAGTCACGTCTCTGCTGTATTCTTGTGCCCATGGCAGGCAACTCTGATCAACAGTGGTTATCTTTTCTACCAAGGCCATGGCATAGAGTCAGAGTCCTTCTCAACACTGACCTCCAAGAAACCAGAACAAATGGATAGGAGTGGATATGAGAGCTCCAATTCAGTAGCTCAAAGGGGACACAAATAGACTGTCCTCAGACTGTGTCTGAGAAGAGAAGGGTGAGGCTGGACCCAGGGGGATGGTATGGATGCTGAATGCTGTTCCCCCAACCCCCCCCCCATGCTGGCCTTTGGGGCTGGGCCCCTTGGGCTGGGCTTTTCAGAGAGACTGGGCTGGGTATCCTAGGCTGGGGCTGGTCTGTAGGGGGACCTGCAAGAGCAGGACCTGCAAGAGCCGGCTGCCAACCCATAGTGAACGCTAGGAGAATTCTGGGAGAAGCTTGGCCCCCTGTCTTGTGTTCCCATCCCACCTTCTCAGCAGACCTAAGTGTATTGGGAACTAATGTTATATGCTAGAGTGGAAGAATCTGCCTCTAAGCCTGGGAAATAATGAAGATGTGGCATCCCTTGGCCAAGCCATGTTCTCTGTGGAGAAGGCCCTTCATTTAGAACCCAGGTAGCACCAATGTTCCCTCATGGGTGGGTGTCCTGTAACTGGAAGGAACCAGCCTTCTTTCCTTCCTTCCTTCCTTCCTTTCTTCCTTCCTTCCTTCCTTCCTTCCTTCCTTCCTTCCTTCCTTCCTTCCTTCCTTCCTCCCCACAGGCTTCAGGAAGGTGCTTCTGGGTTTCCTTTCTAACCCCTCCATGCCCATGCATTAGGGACAGTTCCCTCCTTTCAGCTCCACGCCCAGAGGGGCATCAAGGCTACTCTGAGTAGTTGCTGCACTAGGAATTGGAGAGACTTTAGCAGCACTCTGCCCTCTCTACTCCTGCCCGGCTGTATGGTGTGCAGGCTGAGGGCACTGGGGTCCCTGAGACATGGCTTGTGGCTTTACTTCTCTCTGTCTGCTTCCACTCCTGTATAATGTAAGATGGTACCATCTCCTAGGACTGTGTAAGACCCAAAAGAACCAGTCCACACCAACCACTCAGCATGCAGGTGACACTCAAAGGCAGGCTCTGACTAACACAAGATACACATTTCAGCTACATTGCCCCTTACAATTTGAAAACATTGTGGTATGATTACACAACATAACATTTGTTGTTTTTCATGGGACACCACATCATTTATAACAGGGTTGGAAGCTGTGGGTTTGGTCTCTCTTGGTCTGGCCGATGTGATGCTTTCTACCATGTTAACAGGAAGCCCAAGGCCCTCACTATCTGTGATTCCTCAATCTTGGGCTTGAAGGTCTCCAGAACCGTAAGTCAAATGAACTTTATTTATAAGTTTATTATAAGTTACTCGGCCTATGGCATTCTGTTACGGCACCACCAAAAGACATTCTAGTGGCTCAAGATCCCAAGCTCATCTCCACCAGTAAGCCAGCTTGCTGCTCACCAACTGACTGAGCCTCCGCCCTGCTAGTGCTCAGAGAAGGTCGAGCCTCCCCCGAGGGTATCTCTTCTGAATTTGCTCATCATCCCTATCTCTTTGTCTTCTTCAAGATCTAGACTTTGACCCAGGAAGAGCTCGGGGAAGAGGCTCTGCTCATGTCCACAGACCGGTTAGTTCAATCCTGGCTTCACAGAGCAGGCGCTTCCAAGCCTCCCATGGTCTGCTGGTTGTACCACAGCTTGATGAATGTTCATGTCCTAATGTGCTTGGCAGTGGACTGTAAAGTCATAAGCAGTTACGAGTCTCTATGACTAGGGGAGAAAGGCTAAGCCCGCGTTCCAGGGAGTCCCCATTGGACTTGAACCTATGAAAGAAGCAGGAAAACACCAGTGGTGGGGAGAAATGTTCGCGAGGACCCAATTAGTGTCGGAAACAGACTTCCAAGGAATACATGGAACCTCCTTTTTAGTTTATAAACTGAAGAACTAAACTAAAAGGAAGGTGATTTGGTTGAGATCCAGAAGGTTAAGTGAAAGAAATTGCTCCCAATATAAAAACCTGGAGTGATAGAAATTCGAAGCAGCGGGCCGGGAGTTTGGCCTAGTGGTTAAAGTGCTTGCCTAGCATGCATGAAGACCCGGGTTCGATTCCTCGGTACCACATACATACAAAAAAGCCAGAAGTGGTGCTGAGGCTCAGGTGGTAGAGCTCTAGCCTTGAGAAAGTCCAAGGACAGTGCTCAGGCCCTGAGCTTTAAGCCCAGGACTGGTAAAAAAAAAAAAAAAAAAAGAAAGAAATTCGAAGCAGCGAAGGCAGGGTGGGGGAAGACTTGGAGAATGAAACAGGAGACACACACTCAAATAATACCAATGTGAAAATTCAAATAATCCCAAAGGGTGGTGGGGAGAAGGAGGGAGGGAGAAAGAGAAGGAGGAAAGGTGAGAGAGAAAAGGAAGGAGGGAGAAAACAGGAGGAAGGGGGAGAGAGATCTCCAAGAAACACAGAGAAATGATACTTAAAGAAATAACAGAAGAAAACTTTCTATGTGTGGCACAAGACTGGCAATGGATTGAACGTCCTGCACAGTATTATTGATCTTATTAGAGCCACATACCTAGACCTAATTTGGTAAGAACTGAGATTTTAAGGTTAAGCAGTTATTCGACAGGGTGAGAGGAGATGGAGACTAGAAGAAGACACATTATTTTTTCATGGTACCTCTTTGTATTGGTCCTGCCGCATTCTGTGAAAATGAGTACTTATTTTAAATTGAAGGAAAAATATCTGATTGCCTTTTCATGATACTTAATCAAAATCACACCAGAGCCTGGACCCAGCATCTAGTTCTGCTCTTCCTTTACTCTGCCTCTACCCTGGAGGTTCTAGCCAGTCTCACTAGAATCGTGGGTTGTGTTTGGCACCAAAATGCACAGATAAAAAGAGGAAAGACTCTACCGGAGCCTCTTTGTACTTAGGATGGTATTTCCCAGGACATAGTTGAGGTTCTTTCAAGTAATAGCTCTCTCCCACCCCTCAACTGTCTCCTCTTCTTACACAGACACTCTATAATCCTGACCCCGTATGGTCTCTAGCTTCTATCTGAGAAGCACCTTATCCATCTAAATATCCCCTCATCTTTATAGCTTGCTTCCCAAAGACAAGAGAAAGCAGACTTCAAAGATGGACTATCTTGAAGCACCCAGGCAGGACATAAAATTGCTTCAAATTATGAGCAGAAGAGAATTTAAAGAGTTTTCCTACACCTTCTTCTCAGTGTATTTCTGATCAGGGGAGAAAGACGAAGATATGAACGCTTGTCAGAGAAGCCTCCTGGAAACCCAGCAGATAGGATAGTGAGGTCCGATCAGTCCCCTGGGGTACACACACTGGCTTGCAGGGCCAGGTCCTGCCTGTAACAATTCAGGAGTGCTGCTAATGGTACTCAGTCAAGACTAAAATGCCACCTCATTGGCCAGGGGCTGCACAATGTCAAAGCTACTTCCCAATTCCAGAGGTTGGGAAATGAGACCTTAGGTCACCCCTTCTTGCATACACCACTGAGATCCACAGATAAATTGGAGCAAATATACAAGAGTGAGGAAATGTCAAGACACCAGAGCAACTCCAGGTCATTTTGCCAACACTGGCTAAGAACTGAGCCAACAAGCATAAAGATCCAGGCGTTCCATGAAGGTATCTTTAAGGATTTGCACTCCTGCCCAGTTGACAAAGTCCCAAAGTGCTAGCTTTGGGGGTGGGGGCAGAGGGAAGAGAATGCCAGCTTCCTGTTTAGTCTGGCCCTTGTCTAAGAGGCCTGCAAGGACCAGCAAATGGCCTAGTGTGGATTTCAGGACCCTTGAGTACCCATGTTTGTCTTTAGGCTCAGTTCCAAGAGCTCAGCAATGTGTCCATTTAAAAACAACCATTACAATAGTCTCTTTGGTAAGATGCAGGCTTTGGAATTTGTGTCAAAGTACAGTAGAATGAAACACGCCAAGAGAAGGCAACATTGCTTGATGACTGGTGCAGAAAGAATGGAATTTGTCATAGGAATTCCCAGAATGCACATAGCCCTCAAACACCTCAGAAAGAATAGGATGTGAAGACATTATTATTGGAAGAGATAATTAGAGAAATGACCAGAGCATCATGTTTTGCAAAATTGACCTGAACCAGCCCCATCTAGTCATTGAACAATGGAAGGACCAGAATGTGGACATTCAATTACATCTCAGTGCGAAGGACTAGTTGAATAGATTTGGTTCCAGAAATGTCCCAGTGAAGCAAGTGGTGGGTGGTTGGGGGTAGGAGGAGAAGGGACAAAATAGCTTTGGCCAAAGCCAAGTTCTCCTCACAGCTGCAGATACAAAAGATGAATCCTAAGATACCCTCCCCCTCCCCTCTCCCCACCACCCCTGCATCCCAGCTGTGTCCTTAAGGGGATGCAGGAGGCAGGGCTGAAAAACAGCGATGATATACACCCTCCATATATGCCAAGGAAGACTGGTTGATTCCCTGTTCTGGAGTCTATTCTCCTGCTTCATTCTGCCATCAGATACAGCATCAGAATTAGAAATACTGAGATGACCTTTCTAACTGAGTAGGAGACATCCACGACAGAGGGAGTACTCTGGGCCTTCAGGCACCTCTCTGTTTCTTTGCTTGCTCTTCAATAAATGCCAACTTCTCAACCCCATGTTGGCATTCCTGGCAAGAAACAGCCGTATTATTCCACCTGAACCAACAAGAAACAAAGCCAGGCAAGAAATTTGCCTATTGGGATTGCACTGCTTTGAATGCCATCAGTCATGTGGAAACTGTTGAGCCAGTCCTGGCAGAGTCCTTCGAAGCCTTCATGAAAACAGCAAAAGGCTACAGCCTTCGAGCCCACGGGGAGGATGGCCGGCTCATCACAAAGCCAGGCCTCCCTCAGATGGCCTTAATGAGGACCAGGTGACCACAGATGAGTGTGACCATGCTGCGTTTGTCAAGGATGAGGTTACTGAAGACTCTAGGATTGAATTCATCTACCAATAAGTAGGTCTCTCTATCCAGGGGCTGGAAAGAATGAGAAGTGGAGAAGGTAGGTAGCGCCATCAATTACTTGTGTTTCTCAGACAGCCAAGGATTCTGCTTGGAAGTACAACTTCTGAGCATCTGGAGAAGTCCTCGCTCAGCATCCAAAGGCTTGGGGATAAATCAGAGCTCTTCCCATCAACCTAGCCAGGCCAGATGGAGGCAATACTATATAGGATACAGACTTGGCATTAGCTTCTCTCAGTTCTCATGTATCCTTTGCCTCTCTTCTTGCTAACACACACACACACACACACACACACACACACACACCCCTGTACACACCAGCTTTAACAAAAACAACTCTTGCCTCACTCCTAAGGCAACTATTGACATCTATACCTGACATGCCTCCAGATCCAGTAAGTAGGATTCTCATGGTGGAAACTGAAGTATTAGCTGGCAGTAGAAGGAAGTAAGACTTACAATGGTTTACCCATAATGCTTTGGAGAAAGGAATGGGGAAACCCCCCTTTCCCCGCAAGGCAGGGCATGACTTAGGCAACTCTAATATACCTTCACTCTTGACTGTTCCGTGAGCAGCAAGTCAGTGGAAGATTCCAGGCTTCCATGGGTCAGGCCTTTGCTCATAACCTGTTGCCCCTACAATGCCATTAGGGCCACTTAGAGGCCAAAGTTTGAGGGTACACATGGTAAGGCATCTTCTCAGCCACCAGGAAAGACAGCGCCCTGTCTAAGCTTCGTGAGTCCCTGTTCAAGTCCTGACACCCCACAGGCACAGCCAGGCATGATAAGAGAGAGCTCACAGCCTTCCTCTCTCCCTCTCTCGGGCCTCATACAGGGCTCATCAGAAAGGGGTTCCAGAAATCCTGTGGACCAGACTGGAAGTCTAGCCACACTGACCAGTCCTTGCTGTTCATTACCTTTGTGAATAGACCCCCCCCCCACCATCAGAAAGGCATTTGAAAAAGAGGTTTTCTGGTTTTGCTTTTTTTAAAAAAATAACTTTTTGTGGAGTTTTTTTAAATAAAGAGGTTTTAAAAAATAACTTTTCCTAGCAAATGAACAATTTCTAAATGCCACTTGGAACCAAAGACCTCTTTGAAGCCAGTCCATATAACATCGCCACAGTAGACACCCTGTTTACTTGCTACAAATTGTTTACTTTTTTACAAATTGAATGCAGAGAGTAGGGTTTTGGGGGCTAGGATTGCATAGATCTGACTGGGAAAGAATTCAAGTAAACCTCAGACCACATTCTCTACCTCAGCTATGTGCTGTGGAATGGTGGTATGTTTGGAGACGCTGTTGTGGGCTCTGAGCTCCTCCTGGTATGTGCATGTGAGAATGGATGGATGGTGTCCTGGGCTCTCCTTAGTAATGGTTTTAGATTCTAGGGTGGAGGAAATTAAGAGTAGCACCATCTTTTGACCTACAGAGAAGTCTTATGATTTTGTGTGGGGTAGAAGGAAAAAAGGAGAGAGACACGTTCTCTATGTCCATGGCCTTATAGGAGATGTTTTCACTCTTATCCAGTTCAAATACAATGAGAGGATTGGTGCTGTGGAAATGAACCTTCTCGGTTTTGGAGATGTTCACAGCTCCATTTCCCTGTTCATCAAACTGCTTGCTATTTATTAAGACTTGAATGATACCTCCCCCTTCCCAATGTAGGCGTTGAAGTCTTAAAACGCAATACTGTGAGTAGGATTGGAGACAGGGTCTTTAAAGGGATGACTATTAAAAAAGGCTGAGGGGGGGCCTTAATGCATCTCACTATAACCTTATAAGAGGAAAGATGGACACACAGCCGTCTATACATCAGGGCTACAGGGAGAAGTCCATATGAAAACCCAGGGAGAAGTTGCTATTTACAGGCTAAGGGGAGAGGCTAACCAGAGACAGCAGATCTCTTGGCACTTGATCTTGGACTTCTGGCCTCCAATATTGTGAAATAACAACTCTGTCGAAATTGCCCAGTACTTGATTTTTCTCTTCTGGCAGCTGGAGTAGACCAATGTTCTTCTAAGATCAGAAATCCTAGATTTCTCTCCAAGCCTCAGTTTTGTGCCTGTGAGATAGGAATAGTTACATCTAATTTTGTGAGGTCAGTGTTACTAAACAAGAGGCGCTGAACATAGAATCTGGCCCAGTGTAGGAACTGGTGAAATAATTGTGACTGTGATCTTTGCTGTAGGAAGCCAATCAATGTGGGCATGCTGCTTAAATATCTTACCAAATAGCATTTCGAGAATCTCCTTCCATTGATTTAACAATCCAGTACTAAAGAATCCAGTGTTGGGTTAGCCTCTGGGAGCCAGTACATTTTATACCATTAACAGGGAGGTACACAGGATTTTCTGTCCCTGAACCAATTCCCTCTGTCCTTGATGTTTTCACAAATACCATTGATGAGACAAAGCTTTGTTGCAAGTCTGTAAATCATCTCCACAAGGTAACTCACCTTCAGGGCAAGCCCACACAAATCACTCAGGTGAGATTTCACTAGTGTATCATCTGTTCTCCCTCCCAATAAGTAATTTAAGTAATTTTGTTGTAAGAGTTGCCAATTCTGTGCTCTCTCTCTCTCTCTCTCTCTCTCTCTCTCTCTCTCTCTCTCTCTCTCTCTCTCTCTCTCTCTCTCCCTTTCTCTCTCTCTCGCTTTCTCTCCCTCATCCCTGAACACTGTCTCTGAGCTTGTTTTTCTCTATCACCTGAGCCATAGTGCCACTTCCGGCCTTTTCTGAGTAGTTTATTGGCAATAAGAGTCTTGTGGACTTTCCCGCCCAGGCTATCTTTGAACCATGATCCTCAGATCTCAGACTCCTACATAGCTAGGATTGCAGCCATGAGCCATTGGCCCTTGGCTCTGTTCTCTCTTGTATTCTTCCCAGGTGACATGCTAGAGAAGAGAGGCCTGCAGTCCAAACTCATCTTTTGCAGAGGGTTTCCAGGGACACTGTAACCACTTGTTAATGATGGGTTATATTCTTCCCAATAGTCCAAGCCACTGAGCTACATTTAGTCTTAGAAAATACTTGACTTTGACTACCTTTGAATAGAAACCTCCAGTGTGATGAACTAGAATCTCCCTAAGCACCCTCCCAACCCACTGTGGCTTGTATCCAGGCCACATACCATTCCCCTACCTTATTTCACTGAGTGAAAGGAGCTTTCTGCGACCATTGTTTTTTCATGGTCACAGAGTCTCTGCTTGGTTTTCTCCTTTGGGAACAAACTGTGTACATGCGCAGGCTCTGAGAAGTTGGCTTCCCACAGACACTTTTTCAGATTGCTCCTCACCCTGTAAATGGACCCAGGGCACACGAAATACATGGTAAATGGTGACACCAGCGATACAAGCAAATTATTCCTGGTTAATTACTGTTTTGCAACTTTTAAAGCTATTTTCTCCTTTCTGGCTGATAACTCCACCCTCAGATAATTACTATCTATGTTCCAAATCCAGTCTTCAAGGCCAGCTCTACCCAGACTCCTGTCCTGACTGCTGCCCTGGCTTCAGAGGATTTTCTTCCTCCCCTTTGTACTCTCAGATTCCTTTCTGACCTCACAGAATCACCTTCCCTGTACCTATAGCCTTTCCCTAGAGGATTATTTGCCAAGATTCGTGATTTCAGATCTTTCCCTCTACTACTCCACTTCCAAAGATCTGACATTTGATTCTCATCAAACACCCCATTGACAGAAACTCGACCTAAAGCCCAAGACTGAGCCCCTAAGAAAGTTCCCACTCCTTGAAGGAAGACAAAAGAGGCACAAGGCCTAGCTGAGAACGCTCTGTGTATGTTAAAAATCAACCCAGAGAAGTGCTACGAAGTCCAACGGCACCGCTTCCAGATGGTGGCACTTTCTCTCTCTTTTGTGGCCTAGGATTTCTGCCACCCCACATCACCTCCCCCGAAGAATGTCAGCCTTCCCCACTTATGTCCTCTAATTGTCCTCCGCCACTTCCCTACTCTGAATGAGTCCTCAGTGACCATCAGCCACGGCTCTGATTGGCCATCCTCTCTGCGGATGAATGCTGAGGACCAGCATGTACTTGAGGCAGGCCAGGCTGCCACTAAGCTCTGTCCTCACAATAGTGGTACAAAGTAGGTACTGTTGCCTTTCTTATTCTCCATCCACAAGTGAGGAAACTGAGTCCAGAAAGAGTCAAGTATTCTTGCTCCTTTGGAAAGTAACAGAGCCAGCAGAGAACCACAGGTGTTTAGCTCTACAGCCCTGTTCTGGGTCTGTATCTGTGTCAAATGGACTGTGGAGACTTAAGCTAGAGAGGTTCCTACAACCCAGAGAAGCCCTGGACCAGAGGGTCTATCCTTTGCCACAGACGCCCATGAGGTTCTGAAGATCATGGCTGAAGCCCCTGTACACTCCTTTCCCTCCTGGACCCAGCTCCTTCCCCTTTCCCTGGATGCAGGCCAGTGTGCTTCATTCCACTTCTGCTGAGTCGCCTCCAGGGACACAGAGCCGGACTTTGTTCCCAAGGTATAAAACATGGGAGCCGTTTGTGTTGTAGACTGCAGAGGGGAATGCCCAGGTTGAATCCTTATTTGGGGTGAGCCTCTCTGCGCTCAGTCCCTACCTCTGTAAGGGCATTCATTGCACCTGCAGAAATTGTGAGGAGGAAGTGGGAGCATCGAAACACCTTTATTTCCCCCCTTCTGTGGTCCTCAGAATATTCCTTCTCTTTAAAGGCCAGTAGGAGGCTCTTAAAATAGAAAATATTTGAAGAGACAGAAAAATACATCTCTACCAGTCGAATTTCAGTCATTAGGAAAGGTCAAGAGTCCTTCCTGTCACTCTTCAAATCCAACCACCAAGGCAGATTCTCAGCGTTGCTGATGATTTCAAAGAAACACCACAGGTACTGGTTTGGAACAGGGTCTGGTTGTACCAATCACCTTTCACCCCCACAGGCTTTGACATGTATGCAAAGTGAAGTGCTTGTGCTATTTCAATTCGTTTGGTGAGCTACTTGTGTCATCAGTGACTCGTGTCTGCAATCTTAGCCACCCAGGGGGCTAAGATCTGAGGACCCTGGTTCAAAGCCAGCCAGAGCAGGAAAGTATATGCGACTCTTATCTCCAATTGACCACTGGAAAGCTGGTACTGGTACAGAATGATGAGGGGGACCCTGACTACAGCTGGCAGGATGAGAGGGACAGGGAACTGGAGTGAAGCGCTCCTCTGGGATCTCTGCCTGCTCCTTGCTGCCCTGACCCCGGGTCCAGATCTCAATGCCTTGTGTATTGATTTCCCAGGCTCACAGACCAGAACATGATGAATATCACTTTTCCACTGGGGCGAAAGTCACATGGCCAAAGAAGCAAGGCAATCATCCAGAACACAAAATTGTTTTTGTCTGAATGTGCTGTTGGAGACACTCAGAAAAAAACAGGCTCTTCAGGTAATTATGGAACCTGAGCGAAGCCAGCCTCTTGCCTAAATTATCCTCAGACTTGCCTTCCTTCTCCAGGTTATCCACACAATGCAACCTCAGCCAGCCAGTGTCTAAAGATTTGTGTTCAAGGTTGTCCTATGCCAATGGGTTTGACACGCCAGTGTTTACGCATGAGATGTCTGCAGTCGTCCTCAAGGGTCTTGGATTCCTTTCTCCTTCCTGCAAGATCCCCTGGGTCTCAGTTGTGAGGTGTTTGTGACAGATCTGTTTCTGAGGTCAACCATTATGGCCACATGGGACCTAATGAGACACAGCTGTCATTGTGCCCCTCTGTCCCTACTATTTGCAGGCCAGGCAGTCTAACCTCTCCAGACATCCAGAGTACATCCTTGCTCTGGCAGACATAGGCCATAATCTAATCCCCAGAGCAAGCAAGTGGCCTGGGAAGGTAAGACCATTCAAGGAGGGATTGTCTTGTAAGACAGGATGGGGTGAACATGGTGAGTGAGGCAGGAGCCCAGAGCCAGCACTATCAGTACTGCTGGGAACAAGCCTTCTGTCCTAGTGATAGAAGGATCTAGAATAAGCACTGGGAGAGTCACAAGGATCAGATCACCCTGAGAAGCCCAGTGAAGCACATAGCCGGCAGAGACCACTTTACCGGGATGGAGAACCCTGGGGAACCAGCCTCGGCCAAACTCTGATGCAGGGTGGGCTTTCTATTAGCTGAACCCAAGCAGAAGGCCTGGTCCTCAGACTCCAGGGCAGCGTGCTGACGTAAGAGGGAAACAGGATTCACACCAAACCTAACAGTCAACATCAGCCATGCAAAGGAGCCCATCCACCACGCTTACAACTGAGCATCTTTGTACACGTCACCACACTCCAGCCTATCAAGAGTCAACTGCTAGGTTCTAGAACCTGCTCCCTGGAATAGACTGAGTTGATATTTTCCACCAAGCCTGATGAAGTACCATAATACTAGAAAGGGAGAGAAATCACTATTCTACACAGTCACCATTCCAGGAACAAATGAGAATAAAAATAAGTGGCAGTGATGATGGAGAAAAAGTGAAGTCCACAGTTCTAGTGCATCTATGCTTGATTCAAGGGAAATCAAGTTGGGTTATAGTTGAGAAATAAAGTCGCATTGTCACTGTGATAAATACTCAAATGAAATATAGGAACAAATATTTTAGACCTGTGAACTTGAGTGATGAGAAAAATTTGATTAAGGAAATTTGAAATCGATGTTTAGATCGCAGGAATTTCAAAATTTATAAATTTAAGACTTTTATGACATAAGTGATGTTTGAAATTTCAAAAGAGCAACATTTAATAGAGATGAATAAATTATGAGGCTGTTGTTTTTGAGACACAGTCTTGCCGTGTTACTCACTTTGTTCTCAAACTCAGGTCCTCACACTTTACCCTGCTTAAACCCACACCAATGCGGACAAGAGCCAGATGTTCCCAGGTACCCCAGCGTTGCCTAGAAGTAACAGAAAAAACACTAGCTCTGACAAGAGCTCAAGAGCTTTAGAGGTGATGTATATTACTGTACTTGACAAGAAGGACAGAGGTCTCTGGTAATAGTGGGCCTGCAAGATGGTGAATGATAGATAAGCAGATGCCTGCCTCTGGCTCCCTTCTTCCCAGGAAAGGGGAACTTCACCATTCTAATGTCCACAATCCAACAAAATAGGTGCTTTGTTGATTGAGTTTGTGACCTGGGTTTTGTGCCACATCTTTAAGACTAAAAGGAAAGGAAGGAGACAATGAAATAGACCCAGAAGGTAGGTCAGAAGCTAGGAGAGAGAGGGTGTCACAGAAGCTGGGAGGAGACAGAAATCAGCGGGTGGTGACAGGTCCCAAACAACTGGAGTGCCTGCGGTCCTCTGGTGGCCGCAGTGTTTTATGAGAAACGAGGCAGTGAGCTCAAGGGATAGGAGTCCCACGCGCCAGGGGTCAGCGCTTCCCTGACTTTACTATCTGCCTCTGCATGCCACATATCCTGCAAAGAGACACTGCTGGATGCGCTCCTCTTCTTCAGGAAGGTGGCCACTCTTACTCTCAGATCACAGGGTCCTTCTACATGATCCTTGCCAAGTATGTGTAACCAGACTCAGCCTGTATATTTAAAAGCAAGCCAAAAGAGGATGCTGTCTAAGACCAGGAGTTTAGCCTAGTGGTAGAGTGCCTGTCTAGCATGCATGAAGACCTGGGTTCGATTCCTTGGTACCATATACATAGAAAACGTCAGAAGTGGTGCTGTGACTCAAATGGTAGAGCTCTAGCCTTGAGGAAAGCCCAAGGACAGTGCTCAGGCCCTGAGCTCAAGCCCGGGACTGGCAAAAAAAAAAGAAGATGCTGTGGATTTCCCTGACCCTAAAGAACTTATCATCATAGGACCTATCAAAACCAATTTGGGAAGCTCCAGGCTGATAGTTAATGACTGATCTGACATGATGACCAAAATGGGCCATTATATCGACCAGGCCAATGGCCAAACTCAGGCCATCTCAAACACCTACCTTCTGACTGTCTGTGGAGTGTTGGGGAAGATATTTTTCTCTGGGTCTCCCTTTGCATGTCAGATTTCTACTGCCCTCTCACTCATGGTCAATACATTGGCCTTGTCATCTAGTACATTGCTATTGAATCTAAATCAGGACAACTATAGCTTGCCAAATCATAAGGGAACGTTCTCTAGTGATGTGGATTGGAAGAAAGAAGTATTTGTGTACATTGCTGGTGGGAGTGTGATTCTTAAGAACCACTGAGAAATAAGTAACAAAAGCCTTGCAAATTCCATACCTTTGACTCAGTAACCCCATTTCTACATATTTACCTAAGACAAAATAATCACAGGCATATCATATGCAAAGATAAGAAAAGTATGGACATCGATTGCTATGCTACAGACAGAAAAGTGGGGAAGGACATAAACATCAGACAATGGGAGATGATTGCATAAATTAGGATACATTCATGCAAGAGTATACAATGCATACAATTAGACTGTAGATACATATTTAATGGCTTGGGAAAATGTGTATAGTATGACAAGGCAGGACAAAGGCTGGCAAGAAGCTATAATCTTTGGAATATCTTTCTTTACATTTATGTTGATAGAAATAAAGATGTAACAATGTTCACAAAGTAATGTACTCACTACCTTACAAATGTAACTGTAACCCCTCCATATATCACCCTGACACTAAAATAAAAATTAAAAAAAAAAACAGTAAATGGCCATGAGTAAAAATATGTGGCCTAAATACTAATAATGCTATTCTGTAGAAATTAAGGTTAGATGTGATTTCTTAATTTCTTCTTCATGCTTCTTTATGTTCTCTTTAGTGAATGTGAGATATGCTTGTGGCTAGGGATTTGAGTGTATATTTTTATAGAGTCCTTCATATACCAATGTCAGAATATCAATCTCCAGAAATATCTCAGTCAACACTTTGTCAACAAAGAGTCCTTTGTATGCCTGGGGTTGAATCTTTTGGAATGTGGTTTAAATGAGCATGGAGGAAACTGGAGTGGATTTTGTCCAGATAGTTGGCATGTGTTGGGTGGGAAAGGGAGGATTGCTAGAGGTAATAACACTCGATGGAGGGACAAAATGAAAAGAGGTCAATACTAGATTGTTCTTTTCTTCTTTCCACCTGACTGCAACCCAGTGTAGCATAAAAGTCTCCAACTATTCAAATAAGAACCCGAGTGGTTATCTGGGCATAAGGGTTTTTAGCTGGTGATACCTTTAGAAATGATTTTAAAAAAAAAGAATTACAAGTAATTTTAAAGAATTATAAGTAATTGCACAGCACCATTTTCCCATTTTTTTTCTGTGGAATTGCTTCTCCTCTATAGTAGATTATTCTCTTGCATCCCATGACATTAAGTTGTACTCACTCTGGAAGAAGGAAGAAGGGGGGAAAAAAGAAGTGTCGCCTATCTTTTAAGATCTAAGTAATTAAAAATAATGAGTAACAACTACTCTTCCAATTTACCTGTACTGAATGTTCTGCAGAATGCGAAGACAGGATGATCCAGTTCTCACTTAATACATCACGAAAAGCTCAAACTTCAGCAGTTATCAGCAGGGATTTTCTTGTACTCTGGGTTCATTCTGTGAGTAGAAAGTTTAGACAGGGCTTAGCAGTGTTGATTTGTCTCTGGTTTGTGATGGCCTTGAGCTCTGATGGGGTTTGGAATTCTAGGAAGCATTTCCACTTCTGCATTGGGTTGACTCAAGGCTCGCTGGGGCTGGCTACCAGAGAACTTCCTCAGAGCTGGCCTGCATAGCTGGCCTGCATAGCTTGGGCTTCCTCAAAACATGGCGATTGAATCCCAACAGGGAATGCTGCATCACCATGATGCAGTTTCCTAGTTTCAAAAGTCATGTGCCACTTCAGCTAATGCCTTCTATGGCTTATGAGCAAATCACCTTTAATGGCAGAATGGCAAGGTCACATTGCAGAAAAATCAGCACAAGGCAAGAGGCATCACTGTCTTTGGTGTAAGCCTTCTTAATGGGCAGCCCTAAGCAGCCCAGGGCTACTGATATGATGACATCTACCTGGGATTACAAGATCTTAATTTCAGAAGAACCATAGACAACTCCTAGTTTTTTTTTCTCTGTAATCAGTCATTGTTTTACTATTGACAACTGAATGGCAAATATTTTAAAAAAACACTTCCAAACTGCCCAATGTATATGAATCAATAAAGCTTCCTTTTATATCTATTTCAGAGTGACTGTTCCTTCTTTAAGGAAGATCATTTTCACCTTGAAGACAAGTTGGAAATCAATTTTCAACTTCTGGTGCAGAAAATGGGGAAAAGGGTGAGATCTAGAGGGTCCGAGGGTCTAGATGGTTAGAGGCAATGCTGAGGAGCAAAGGAAAGAAACTAGGCGGGGACCAGTATTCTAGAGCAGTGTAGAATAACAGGGAAGGTCAACATTGTCCTGACTAAGAGAGGGGCTATGTCTTCTTTTTGGAAGAGGATAATCAAAGGAACAAGACAGAACACAACTGGTACAGCTCAGTGGATTCAGAATGTGTGTCATGTACTGATTACATTGGTAAGTTCATCATGATACTCCATGAGGGAAATTTCTAGTGGGTTTCCTAAGACAAGAATGAGACAAGAGGGGTACAAACAGTGAGGGCTCAGGGAGGCCCTTAAGGACAGAAGTCAACTGTCACAGCAGTGGGTAAGGAGTGCACAAGAGGTGACACTGTAAAAATTCCAGAATGTGTGGCTTCAGGCCTCTACCCCTGACCAGCCAAAGGATGGGTCTGTTTCATTATGTAATAATATGGAACATCAAATCCCACATAGAGCTATGGTACAGAGCTGATGGCACTAACCAACACATCATTCATTCAAAAGGAGAAATAAAATACTCGCTGGCACAAGTACGAAGGACCTGAAGAGTATAAGGACAGGAAGAACACATAAGGTCTTGAAGAAAAAGTAAGAGCTGCAACTTAACTGAGCAGATTGTATGCTTAAATGTTCTATGGCCAATATAACAAGCAATTTTGCCCCTAAGAGTTTCTTGCAAACACTGTTGTTTTGAAAGAGATGGGCATTGGAATTAGATTATGAAGATTTGCAGGGAGCAATTATAAAATGTATCAATAAATGAACATATATGAAATGTCCAAACCGAGAGGAATTGTCTTCTGAGCCTACAGATTCTGGGATCCTCGAATCTGACCCATTTCTGTTAATGCCTTATGTAAGAGTATTCAGAAACTGTTTAGTTTCTATGAAATGAGGCATACCTTCCTAAATTTCATTTCCAAACTTAAATTTGATCCTGGAATAAAATTCAGTTCCACACTCACCATGCTATGCATCTGTTGGAAGCAAATTTGAAACAAGTTTTCTATTGTACAACAAAAATCAATGCCAATTCAGCCCTGATGTTTCTAATCAACATGTCTTATTTTCTTCACTGTTTCCATAACTTATAATTATTTGTGGTACTCTCCAAATAAACCCTTCTGTCCTCTCTCTCTTAATATTTCCTTCTGGCTTATGATTTATATACATGGATGTCATTTCAGGCCAGTTATCATTGATCAATTACCAGTAATTCTTGGGTTTGCAAACACCTGGCATTTTAAAACCCAGAGGACTGTGCCTCAAGGAGTCTCATAAATTTAGGTAGAATTATTTTTAAAAAATAAAAGGCTGCATTCTTAATTGGAAAGGAAACATGGGACCACACAATTTCTTAATTTGGATTTTTAGAAAACAAATCATTGTTTTAGTACCACACTGGTCCCTGTTAAAATGATTCCCACAAATGCTGGAGGCTTAAAATATTTGATTCTTGCTCAGAAATCTCATCCAATAATTTGTCATTGGCACACTTCTGCCCTGAATCTTCAGCTCCAGGCAGCTTCTTGTCCAGCCTGGCTATTCCTTATTTCTTCATCCCTCTGGGGTTGTTTAAAATATATGGGCACATTTTCAGCTTCAAGACTATTGAAAATACTTCCAATACGTTTTTCTAATTATTGAAGCTTGAGTTTGGAGAATAAGCATCCCCAGCAGGCACCAGTCTGGAGAAGCTCTGGAAAAAAATATAGTCCTCATGGGCCTGAAGGGCTGAGGGCAGAGTTGGTATCACACTCAGGAGATACCCTCAGCAATTTCAGTCTGGAACCTTCCTGCCTACCTTCACCTTTTCCTTCATTAGGAAAATGCAAGTTGAAGCAGTTAATACTCAAGAACCTCAACCATTTAATTTATGCAACTCGTTAAATTGAAAGACACAGAAAACTACAGCCTCCAAGTTAATTGGCTACCTCTCAGTGACTGAAAGTCTGGCTGACTCTTGGGTTCTAGAAGACCCAGCAGAGGTGAGCTAGTGGTCAACAAGCCAACAAGCCCTTTGCAGTTTTTCTCCATGTAGAATGGAGAAATGTAATGTTGTGGTCTCTCAAACCATTCCATGCCAATAATGCTTCTCTGCTATACTCCTCACTGTACTTCACCAGTTCATTTGCACAGCCAAACAGAAAAGCCTCTGAGGAGGTTGGGAAACCATATTAGAAGAAGTTTAGAGACAGCGCCAGCGGCTCACACCTGGAATCTTAGCCACTTCGGAGGCTGAGATATGAGGAGTATGGTTCAAAGTGAGCTAGGACTTTGAGACTCTTATCTCCAGTCAAACACAAGAAAACCAGAAGGGGAGGTGAGGTTCAAAGTGGTAGAACACTAGCCTTGAGTAAAAGAGTTCAGGGACAGAGCCTAGGCCTTGAGTTCAAGTCTCATAACCGAGGAAGAAGAATCAGAAGAAGGAGGAGGAGGAGGAGGAGGAGGAGGAGGAGGAGGAGGAGGAGGAGGAGGAGGAGGAGGAGGAGGAGAAGAGGAAGAAGAGGAAGAAGAAGAGGAGGAGGAGGAAGAAGAAGAAAAAGAAGAGGAAGAGGAAGAGGAAGAAGAGGAAGAAGAAGAAGAAGAAGAAGAAGAAGAAGAAGAAGAAGAGGAGGAGGAGGAGGAGGAGGAGGAGGAGGAGGAGGAGGAGGACGAAGAGGAGGAGGAGGAGGAAGAGGAGGAGGAGGAGGAAGAGGAAGAGGACTGGGGTCCAGTGGAAAATCTTAGATCACTGGTGGGTCCTCGCCTTGGAAGGATTAAAGTTATTCTCATGGGAGAATGAATTTATGCCTGAGAAAGAGAAGTGTTGTAATAGAGCCACTCCTGGATTCTGAGTTCTGTCTAGCCATATGACTACCTCTTAGTCTCTGTCCCTGTCTGTCTGTTTGTCTGTCCATCTGTCTCTGTCCGTTTCTCATGCTTACAATTATGATGCAGTCTGTGTCTGGTGGTATCGGTTACACTGTTACAGTTACACTGTTGAATGCTCAGCTTCCAAAACTGAGAGCCAAATAAACCTCTTTTCTTTGTAAAGCACTTAGTCTTTGGTATTACATTATTGCAACTTAGAAAATGATCCAATATAGAGTTATAATGGGAAATACAGCCATTTTTATCAAAGAAAACAAATACAACATAGCTTTAATTTAGCTTTATTTTGGGCTTACTCTGTTTTTAGTTTAATAGCATCTTTTTGAGTCTGGTTCACTTCAGCTGTGGACAAATTCTCCCACCAAGAGATGCCATAAAGTTGTCAGAGCCTCTTTGAATTTGGGCTTGAATATAGTAACTGCTGTTTTTGATATCTTTACAGTCTCTTTGGGAATAGTGATGTTAAAAGAAGAAAAAAAAGACACCCAAGTCCCAAGAAGCTGGGTTGGAATCTCTATTTCACTACAAGAGGTTGAACTAGTTTCCTTCCTTCTTTCTTTGTACCTCTCAGGTTTCTCGAACAGCAACATTACACAAAAGTTTCTCTAGAACTCAGAGCTAATAACCTTTCTTGTTCCTCAGTTACTTTGCAAGCAGGCAAAAAGGAAATATCAATCCAATGAAAGATGTGTTCCCCATTTGACCATTAGGTCAGACTTAAAGGTCAATATTGGTAGCTTTGTCAGCCCATCTTAGCACTATAATTGATATTGTTACTGCCTTATAAAATATACAGTGTCATTAACAAGAAGATCACGTAGCTCTCTCTTGTGTCTGTTGAAGTATCAGTTTATAGCCAGGCATCCGGTTCCCCTTCCAGTCTGATAAGCCTTGCTCATCAATAATGCACTGCTCCCTTGCATCTCCCTGCACCATCCCACAGAAAAACTGGAATGGACCTGGCTCTCATTTTGGAAGCTGAGAGGTTAATGTCTTCTATATATCCAAACTGAACTTTCACAGTGATTTTCATAATTGTTTGAACAAGTTTCTGGTGACCTCCCCAAGGGACGTTCACATAGTTGCATTTGTGTAAAAAGCCCTTTTTACCTTTTTAGGTAGAAACATTTATAAATGCAGGACAGCCACTCCATATTTTGAAGGCTATCTCTGTTCAAGATGCTTTGTGTTTCTGTTGCTCCAAACAAAACGGAAAAAAACCAGAACCAACAAGTGCAGTCCACAGGAATAGATTTATACTAAAAAATATATGAGAGATTTTTCCTGAGTAATTTGAGCTGCCTAAAAATATCATTACTTGCTCTAGGACAGAGTAATCACTTAGTGGAACCAGGAAGCATCCCACCAGCATCATCCTGATCATCACGAGCATCATCCCCAGAGTATTTCAAGAGCCTGGAGTCATTTGTGAACAGAGTAAAAAGAAGGATTTCAGAGCCCACTGGTGGGAGCTCTTAACTTTGAGTACTGGGTATATGCTATGGAAATAGCTCTCTGTGCATCCTCACATCCACAAACCAATCTCTTTTTTTTTCATTTGTTCAGATCTTCTTTTACTTCTTCTAAGAAGGGTATATAATGTATGACTTCTCTTGTATAAACACCAGGTCTTTTTGTCTGCCTTGGTTTCTGCTTTCTGAAGGTTCCATTACAGGAAAATAAAAGGAATCATTTTGAACAAATATCAACTCTCATCATCACGGTTTCTAATAAATTTTTAGGAAGAAAGAAAGGAGGGCGGGAGGGAAGGGAGAGGTCAGTGTGTCCATTAACTAAAGCCTACAAAGCTGAGCAGCTCCCCAGCTATGTCCCTCAATTACCCCAGCGACTAAAGCAACCATGTGCTCCTGCATTCTTCTCTCCTTTCCTTTCCTTTTCTTTTTTTTTGCCAGTCATGGGCTTGTCCTTGGGCTTTCTCAAGGCTAGCACTCTACCACTTGAACCACAGCACCACTTCGGACTTTTTCTATGTATATGGTACCCAGGAATCAAGCCCAGGGCTTCATGCGTGCTAGGCAAGCACTCTACCACTGGGCCATGCTTCCAGCATTTTGCACTCTTTAAATCCAGGGACATATATGTATCTATCTCAACTTTCACAGAGAAGGGAGAGAGATTAAGAAGGTTGCCCAATGGCCAATGGGCACATAGTTACAGTTACACAGGGGCAAGAATCTCTGTGGTACGCTTGTATAGTATGGAGACTCAGATAACAACGCTACACTATATTTCCAAAAGCTCAAAGGAAGGATTTGGAAAATCTTTAACCAAAAGAAATGATAAATATTTGGGGAGTAAATATATTTAACCTGATGTAAACCTTATACAATCAATTCACATATTAAACAGAAAAACTCTCCATCCATATGTATATCTTTTGCATTTTTATATATCAATTTACAGCACACGTGCATGCTTTGCTTGGTTTGAGTTTTGAAATATAGAAAGTACAGTTTCTGCATATCTTGCATTAATCTGCACCTTGCTTTTACATTCTGCCTTATCTCTAAAATGTATTTAGTGCTAATACATATCAGCTTTAGGCTTTTAAATTAATGTATGATGTTTCACATTGTATTTATTCCTGTATCGAGATGTTTTAGTCCCATTATAAGCAATGCTGCAGTGTAACAGTATAAAAACCCTTTGTGGAAATATGTAGGAGATTGTAATTCTTAAGTCACATTTTTCTAGACACTGCCAAATTTCTCCAAGAGGCCCTAACAAATTTATACTTCCAGCAACAATTAATGAAAGTCCCATTTCCCCTATGACTTTGCCAATAGTTGAAATAGTTGCACGCTTGATTTTACCAATTCAGTGACTAGGAAATAATTTTCTTTGTTCTTTTTATTTGTTTTCTTTGAGCTTGAACATCTTGTTGGGATTTATGGGTCATTTATAATTCCCCTCCTGGCAATTAAATTCATTTTCTCCTACTTTTATTTTTCTTAATGTGTTTTGAATATTGGTTTCTAGTCTAATATATTTTCCAGTCTGTTTTTGCATCTTTTGCCAAAACTTTACATTTCTGTGCCGAAATTTAAAACTCTGTGTGTGTGTGTGTGTGTGTGTGTGTGTGTGTGTGTGTCTGTGTGTGTCTGTGTCTGTGTATACTGGTCCTGAGGCTTGAACCCAGGCCTGGGTACTGTCTTTGAGCTATTCTTTGCTCAAGGCTGGCACTCTACCAATTGAGTCATAGCTCCACTTCTGGCTTTTTGCTGGTTAGTCGAGGACTTTTCTGCCCACATGGCTTGGAGCCATAATTCTCAGCTCTTAGCCTCCTGAAGAGCTGGGAGTACAGATATCAATCACTGGCACCACACTGATTTAAATAATTCTTAAAGAACATGACCCCCGCCTAGATAGACTGCTGCTCTGTAAGGTATAGTGTGCAGTGTGAGGTAGGTAGCCTCCTTTCCCGTACTCTTACCACCAAGCCCATAAGATTTTTCTGTGATTTTTCTGCCTCCCCAGAGCTAAGCCATCTTCATCTTGGTTTAATGTTTCTGGGACCATTTCTTGGGTCAGAAGATGACCAAGTGGCTTTATTCCAGTTGATTCACATTTCAGTATCCTGGGGTATAGAGTAGTTGGAGTTGTACAGCATAGTTCTATATAACATAGTGCCACCATCCTAACTGCATGGCTGCACGGAGCCTCTCTGACCTGGAGTTTCTGAGGGTGTCATGGGCTGAAATGTATATCCAGTTTCTATGTGCTAAAGCCTAAACCCTCAGAACCTTAGAATGAGGGGTGGCTATGAGTAGAAAAGGAAGTTTTTAGGTTAGGCTTTTTCCCCCCCTCCCCAGTCTGGCCAATAGCCTTATACGAAGAGGAAATTTCCACCCCCAGAAGCACCAGAAATGTGCACACAAAGAAGAGGCCACAGGAAGACTTGGTAAGAAAGAGTCCATCTGCCAGTCAAGGACAGAGCTATAAAAGAAACCATTCCAGCTCCTTAACTTCGGACTTCTGTCTTCTAGATCTCTAAGAAAATACACTCCCGTTGCTTACGCCATTTGCCCGTGGTTGCGTGTCCTATCATCCCTCACACAGGAATGAAGCAGGGTAATCCTCCTGGATGGATGGGACACAGTCAGACTGAAGACTCCCAGCGTGGACTTTTGACTTAACATGGTGATCCTTATGGTGGCGATTCATAATATAAACTCAGCGGGACAGTGGAAGGCAGTCAGGGAAACTAGCAAGGCCTATGTGGAGAAGTAAACTTGTCAAAATTCAATACTTTTAGAAGTTAGATAGAATATGAACAATAAAGTGTGGGTTGTAATCGTTTTCCTGTAGTCTCGGTAACAAATAGTCACTCAGTGGCTGGAAACAACCCAAGTGTGTTAAGTAGTGCTAGACGATAGAAATCTTAAAAATCAAGGTGTTGAAAGTTCTGTTCCCGGGAGGACTCACTAGACACTGGGTTGAAAATGGACATACAATTGGTGTTGTGGGGGGAAGGTTGGGAGGGAAAAACGGGAGGGGGGGAGGGGGAAACATTAGGGAAGAGGTGATCTGTTAAAAAAAATGCAGTCATGATGTGACTTCTATAACTGTGACCTCTCTGTACATCTCCTTTACAATAACTATTTAAAAAATAGATTGAAAAGAAAGTTCTATGTTCCTCCCTGAGACTCCTGAAGAGAATTGGTTTCCTTCCCCTCCTAGCTCTTCTAGAGGAAGGATTGTGACCCCTTCCTTGTCTTTAAAGGGTATCACTCCAACTTTTAGTCCTGTGGTATCATCTGTTTCTCCTCCCCCCCCCCCTTTTTTTTTCCTTTGCCAGTCCTGGGCTTGAGCTCAGGGCCTGCGCACTGCCCTTGGGCTTTCTCAAGGCTAGAGCTCTACCACTTGAGTCACAGCACCACTTCTGACATTTTCTATGTATGTGCTACTGAGGAATTAAACCCGGTCTTCATTCATGGTAGGTGTCATAAGCATAAAGATGTGAAGGTAGAACAGGGGGTAAGGATGTGAAAATACTAACATAATGAATATGATGTGAAAATACTAACATAATGAATATGATATGAAAATACTAAATGATATGATTGGAAAATACTAATATAATGAATATGATTAGAATGAAAAACCATGGTATTAAATCCACCTAAAATACTTAAATATATTGCCAATACAAACTTGTATCCAAAGGCATGTGGATATGGGAGATAAAATCAATGCAAGGACACCTATGACCGTAACCATAGGAACAATCAGGAGCATGGCTTACAAAATAGAGTAATTGTAAAATACCTGAGAGCCCAGACACCTAGGCACAGGAGACAGAGCAGTGGCTAAAGCACCAGCATGTCTTTGGACACCACCGGCCAAGGGCGTGACCAATCCAGACCAAGCAAGAACCAACGCATAACCAATCCGAATCAAGCAAGGAGTTTGGGCCAGAGAGGGGCAGCCAAGGACCCAGAATGAGGGACAGCACTTCTACTGGTCTTAACCGAGACTGTGGTTCCAGGATCTCTGGCCTGCAGAAGCTGCTCCTTGCCTGAGAGAACCATGAGGACCGAGACTCATCATGAGGCCCCAGAGCTCACACCAAGGCAGGCCTGTTCGACTATGGGACTAAGAGATGTCAGAGAGATGAGTCCAGCCGGTGTGCTGGATAGGCAGGATAGAATTAGGCAAGTTAGAACTAGAATATAGTAGCTAGAATATAGTGTTAACTCTGCTAAGCTATGTTAAATCAGTAAACTATGTCGCATCATATTACCTGCCTGAATTATTTCTCCTGCTCACAATCCTAAGCAAGCAATCTACCACTAGGCCAAACTCCTGGCCCCTCTCCTCCACCTTTTAAGGATCTTTTTGAGTACACTGGGCCCTTTGGGTAACTCAGAATCAGCTCCCCATCTCAAGATACTTAAACACAGCTACCAAGTACTGGTGTCATGGCAGAGGGCAGCATAGATAGTGGCAGCTCTCAGCACGTGGCCTTCTGGAGGGAGTCATGCTTCTTCCTACCGCAATTGCAAAACAACCCAGAGAAACAATTCTAAAAGAAAATAATTCTATTATGTTCAAAAGCAGAGAATTTGAACAAGATGGAAGCACTGAAAGCTGTCTTGCTTTTTAACTCAACAGAAGAGCTTTTAAATTATTTTCTTTAAAAAAAAAAGGCCTTCTATTAATACCAGACGTTTTATGAAGTGGTTTTTAATTCCTTGTTAAACTTAAAAGGTGTTGTTCTGGTTAATTTTCTGTTTGGTTGGAGCCCTCTATGAGCTGTTTTTCCACATTCAGTTGGATTCCATCTGTTAATGTGCAAATGGACCTGGTTCCACTTAGGCTGTGCTCTCCCCTCTCCCCCTACCCCCCACAAGCCTCAGGGCAGAAGTGTCCTAAACTACTGAAATGCCTCCTTACCCCCATTTCTCAGTAGCTTATGCAACAGGGAGAGACAGTTCCACATCAGAAGGGCAAAGCTGTTAAGGACAAAGGGACACAAGCACTGATATGTCCCAGCACAATTCAGCTACTGACCCTCTGGGGCACTGGGCATCCACAGGCTGTACTTGCTTACAATTAAAAGCTGCCTTGGGCAGTGAAACTGCAAGGGTGGGAAAACCACCTGCCTGCAGACTAAAACCAACACGTGTATATTTGCCACAAACCATACTGGGCGTTTCAGGCTGAGATAGAGTGTCTCCAAAGTGCAGTCGAATACTGGAGCAGGGAGAGACGATTGTTCCAGAAGACGGCTGCACCCCAGGAGTCACACATTAGAACATTTCATTCCCGAGGCTATGGAAAGAGGTATGTTCATCAGTACTGCTTGTACTTCCCAAATGACAAGCCACCTTGATTATCTGTGTGTCAGTCTCTCCCAGACATGAATTCCAAATCGGTGCACACGGGTGTGTGCCAGGTAGGTGTGCATCACTGCCTGCCTGCCGACCTGCTGGTGAAGGACGCGTTTGCTCGTGTGCAGGTTTGTGATTATCTATGGGTAGATCTTGAATTTTTTTCAAAGAATCAAGAGGTGACAGAGGTGGAATTTTCCCGCTGCCTTTTTAGCCTCTCCCAACACTCTCTCTCTCTGTCTTCCATCCTGTTTCTCCCTCCCTTCCCTCTCGCTCTCTCTAATGTTCTAAGACAAGTCTAGGTTGGCCTTGAACTCGTGATCATAGTGCCTCAGTCTGCTGAGTGATGGGGATTACAGGTCTGCACTACCATGCCCAACTTCCCAGCTCCCTCCACAACCTCCATAGAGGCGCATTTCTGCCTGTCCCAGCCTTCCCACCAAGCCGCCCTTGCAAGGCTTCCTGAGGTAGGAAAGGCCTGGCCACTTGCGTTCTCTTTCCCCCAGCACTGTCAGTGCAGAAGCTGCTCTGGTTCTAACAAAGAGGTCGCCACTTTACCAAGAAGACATTGTTACTATTTTCACCCAAGGTCTCTGCCTGGTGGGGGCTGAAGTGCATTGGGGTGCAAAGAGTAACAGGACAGGTACAAAGATTTCCCCACACCCTCTAGTGCAGCATGCACAGCCTTCTCTCATCTCGCCATTCTCTGGGGAATGCTGAAGTCCATAGTGCCATCGTTCCCTTTGGGACTCACTCTTGGTACTGTGCCTTCCCTGTCTGTATCCACTGCTGCACTACTATATGCACTAAATGGCACTATTTAACAATCCCCCACAATTCCTGCCTCCCGACCTCTGGCAAACATTAGTCCTTTTACCATCTCAATGGTTTTGTCTTTTCATCCAGTGAGAGTCAGATGGCACATCGCCTTGACAGATCAGTTTTGTTGTTGTTGTTGTTGTTTTTTCCCACTTAGCAATGTCCATGTCTTTTGTGGCCTGAGTGTATATTTCTGTTCATGTCTGAAAAATACTTCATTGTCTGGAGGTACCACAGTTTATTTATCCACTCATTTACTGAGGAAAATGTTGGCAGCTCTCAAGATCTGGGCAATTATAAATAAATCCACCACTATAAACATCTTTGTGCAGGTTTTTGGGAGGGCATGTTTTGAGCTCTTTTCAGCTAGTACTTTGAAATACAAATTGCTGGATTAAAGCTAAGAGCACATTTAATTTTTTTTTTTAAAAAAAAAACACCCTCCAAAATAAAAAAAGCCAAATTATTGAGACTCTTTTAAATGTTAGTATTTCTATCCAATTTTATTTTACACAGAACTATTATAAATGGGCAGTAATAGTAGTCAGTAGGCACTTGAAATCCTCGTGGGATGATACTTAATGCTTCCAGAATTCCCCGACTCAAGAATGTGGAATATTTGCCCAGGCTCCTGGTGTCTTCCCGTATCCATCTCCTTTGGGAGTTAAATAGTTCCTGTGTCTCTCACCACAATCTCACTGTCCTTTCAGCTTTCATAAAGTGCACTGCCTTTTGTTGATGATCATGTTCAGACACATGAGAAATACTCGTCTTATAGTCTCAGGAGACTTACTATGTGAGAAATCCACACACTCCAGTGAGAATGCAGAGTAGCAAGCCAGCCCCTCTCAAGAACATCAAAGAGATCTCTTCCCAGAACATCTTTCACAGGTCATTCATACTGGTGCCTCAGAGGGGTGGATCACCTGAGAAACCCAACTTCCACATGCTAGGCCCACAGATTCTCTAAAATACTTGCTTAATAAGATCCTATAAAACCCATTCACATTCTTAAACCTGGTCTAATCTGAGGAACTTATCATTAACCTGGCCTCCAAATTTCAGAGTAGCATGAGAGCACAACAATAAAATGACTAACAATGAGAAAAATGACTAAAAATAAAAACAGTATAAAAACCACAGATTCCTGGCCCTGACTTCTGGGTCTCTTGGCCATCCCCATTTAGAGAGAAGGAAGTAGAAATAGGGAGTAGATGACCATACCACTTAGAATTAGGCCCTGAAAATGCTGAAAATAGTACTTAATAAAAACATGTTTTAGGGCCAGGAGTTTGGCCTAGTGGTAAGAGTGCTTGCCTAGCATTCACAATTACCCGGGTTTGATTCTTTGGTACCACATATATAGAAAAAAGCCAGAAATGGTGCTGTGATTCCAGTGGTAGAGCTCTAGTCTTGAGAAAGCCCAAGGACAGTGCTCAGGCCCCGAGTTCAAGGGCAAGGACTGGCAAAAAAAATAAAATTAAAAAAAAAAACATGTTTTAAATGTATAACTGAACTGGTATCCAAAACAAGAGTTTCCTAGCAGGAATTTCCTGTACCAAAGACTTGGAGACAGATTAATTCAAATAATAGAGCTAATACTGGAGGCAGTGATTGTCAAGAGCAGCAGGGCCATGTCATGGTGACCTGGTCCACATTTCCATGGTCACGTGGGTGCTAAGAACGGGTGGAGAAAGGTGACTGAAAACCCCCACCCCTCATACCAAGGTGAAGACCACCCAGGGGTAGCTCTCCTGACAACTGCACCAGATAAGCAGCTTCTCAGAGGAGCCTGGGAAAGAAGCACATGTCTCCATTTCTGCCCTGCTCAGAGTAGGAGAGAAACGCACTGCTTCTCTTTCTAATAGCAACCCAAATTCAGACGACCTAAGAAGCTCTATAGCTAATAAGTTATTTCAAATGACAGCAGGCTGAGGGTGTTTCCTCAAAGAATTGGAAGACAACCCCTTATTTGATTTTAGGCCTCAAAATATTATTGCAGATAAAAACTTTGAGGAATAAGAGCTTAGGATGGAAATTTACAAAACCCATAAAAACATTAGCCATCATGAATTTTAAAAAAAGAGAAATCATAAGCTACAGAGTCCGACCTGCAAATAGCACATATGCTAGGGGAAAAAAGTCAACCTATGACTTGATGATGCTATATAAAAATAACTCAAAAGGTTTAACAAGAAACCAAAAAGTCCTATTGGAAATTTTTTTAATGTAGCACATAAAACAGAGACAGAAGCAGGCACTGATAGCGCATGCCTATAATCCTAGCTACTCAAAAGGCTAAGATCTAAGGATTGTGGTTTGAAGTTAGCTGGGGCAGGAAAGCCTGTGACAATCTTAACTCCAATAAACTACTCAGAAAAAGCTAGAAGTGGCACTGTGGCTCAATAGAGCAAAGAAGCCCAGGAATAGTGCCTAAGCCCTGAATTCTAGCCCTCAGAACTGGCAAAAGAAAAGAAAAGAAAAAGCCAGAGAAAGTATAAAAGAGGTTAAAGTTCATGGAGCAAGATGATCCAACACATTATTGGACTGGAAATTCATGAATGGATAATAGAAACTATATAGAAAAGACTATCTTTAGTGTACCAGGAAATGGAAAGACTTCTCATGCTCATGGACAGGGAGAATCAACATTGTGAAAATGGTCACACTGCCAAAATTGATATACAATTTCAATGCAATCTCCATCAAAATCCCAAGGATATTCTTTACTGAAATAGAGGAAATAATCCAAAAATTCATATGGAATAACAGAAGACCTAGAATAGCCAAAGCAATTCTAGGCAAAAAGAGCAAAGCAGGTAGTATTACAATACCAGATTTCAAACTTTACTATAGAGCCATAATAACAAAACCAGCATGTGTTGGCACAAAAATAGACCAGAAGATCATTGGAACAGAATAGAAGATCAGCTTATATTCAACAAAGGTGCCAAGCATATACAGTGGAATAAACAAAGCCTCTTCAATTATTGGTGCTGGGAAAACTGGACAACCACATGTAGAAAACTAAAAGTTGATCCTAGTCTGTTTCCATGCATGAACATTCACTCAAAATCAGACCTGAAACTCTGAAACTGCTATATGACAGAGTAGGAGAAACCTGGAACTCATAGGCACAGGCAGAACTTCCTGAACAGACTCCCAGGGTCACAACAGATTGGAGAGAGACTCGACAAATGAGACTACCTAAAAATGAAAAGGTTATGTACAGATAAAGACATAGCTACTAAAATAGAAAGACAGCCAACCAACTGGGAAAAGATATTTACCAATAATACATCAGATAATGGCTTAATATCCAATATCTACAGGGAACTTAAGAACCTGATCTCCCCCAAACCAAACAAACCAATCGCTAAATGTGCAAGGAAACTAAAGAGAGACTTATCAGAGGAAGCGGTAAAAATGGCAAAGAAACATATGAGAAAATGCTCATCTTCCATGGTCATAAAGGAAATGCAAATAAAAAAAACCCTAAGATACCACCTTACCCCAATCAGAATAGCCAATATTGTAATTAGCTAAAATTTTGTCTGGAATCTCATGACCAAGGGTTCTCCATTGAGAACTAGGTGTAGAACAAGGGCCAGCAACACTGACATCAATGGAAAACTTGTCAGAAATGCAAGTTCTGAAGGGCTACCTGCCATCTGGAAGAGAAAGGTTGAAGACCACTGCTCTTGACTAGTTTATGACCAGAGATTCTCTACCATCTGAGTTGGAAGTGTTCTCCATGAGAATCACCTTGAGAGGTGGTAAGTAGATCCCCTACCTGGGCTTGCCACCAGAGTCCCACCTAAAGGGCTGGCATGGCATGTGGGCAGAAAGGTCATCAAGAGAGCCCAGCCTTCATTCAGAGGTGGACAGCCACTGCCGCTGAATGCCTTATTTGACCACTATGGACACACTCCGACAAATGCACGGCCTTCCTCCATGTCATCTATAGCATTTTTCAATTAATTATGACTAAGTAAGAATGAAGGACAGCCAGGTGTCGGTGGCTCATGCCTGTCACCTTAGTTACTCAGGAGGCTGACATCTGAGATTATCAGTTCAAAGCCTGTCCAGCAGGAGAGTCTGTAAGACTCTTTCCTCCAGTTAACCACCGAAAAAGCTGGAAGCAGAGCTGTGGTTCAAGTAGTAGGTGCTATCCTTGAGCATAAAGCTCAGGGACAGTACTTGGGCCCTGAGTTAAGACCTAGGATTGGTACACACACACACACACACACACACACACACACACACACACACACTCATAGACACACACACAAACTTTTTGCCAGTCCAAAGGCTTGAACTCAGGGCCTGGGGACTATTCTTGAGCTTTCTCAAGGCTAGCACTCTACTACTTGAGCCACAGCACCACGTCTGGCTTTTTCTGTGTATATGGTACCAGGAATCGAACCCAGGGTTTTGTGCATGCTAGGCAAGCACTCTACCACTAGGTCCCAGCCCCTTTCTCCCCACACATTTAGAAAAAAAAAAGAATGGGGGACACTTGAGAGAGAAATTTATCTGAACTACCTAATTAACCAAACTCAAGTCTTGCTCTCTCTTGATGGCATCTGACTCCTGAAAGAGGAATTATTATTTGTGAATTTGTCAAACGTGAAGACCTTTGAGAGAACAAAGAGATAAGCTTTGTGTTTGATCAATTTTGTGACAAACAATCTCAGATAATAAAGAGTTTAGGTAATACCCAGCTACCCCAACAAGTGGTAAGCTCCCTGAGAAGGAGCTGAGAGTTGATAGGTTGAGAATTACCACATCAAGAGTATTGTGCAGCACGAGAGCATCAGATGGGGGGAAGTGTTCCTACTAAAGTTCTCCCAGAATGGCCGGCTGGGGCTGGAAGACTGGCATCTTCTCACCTGTTTATTTCTGCTGCCGTTACCTGGGCAAGGTGTCTGCTGCCTAACTCCAGCTCACCCCTACTTACACCACTGCACCAAGAGTAGCTCTCCTGGAAGAGAAGATGAAACCTGAAAATCAGGAGCCACCAAACCATCCTTAGCTTCTTGGCTTTCAAATGCAGGAAGCTTTGGCCCAGGTATTCCTCAGACAGAGAATAGTCACAAGGAGGGAAATGTTAGAGGAGGAGGAAGGGACCAGGATAGACTGAGAACATTGCTTTTCATGATTCACCTGGGATTGCGTTCCTCTGTAGATTCAGTTGATGTGAGTGGACTTAGAGAAGTTGTATTTTTAGCACGTTCCCACTTTAAGGAACCATAGTGTAAAGGCCTTTCCAGCAAGACTCTTCATCCATGTCCTGCCATCTCTAGCTTCTGGCGATAAGAACATGGTGCCATTGGACAAGAAGATGTGCTTACAGCCTATTCTCTGGAGATTCCGCAAGGATTCTGGTGGATTGCCATTCGCTAACTTGGCCAAATTCCTCTGCCATAAACAAGAATGCTGAGAGTTCATCAAGTTTTTCACCTAAAATTTCAAAACAGCAAAATGTTGAGCCATTGTCAAAACAAGTGGTTTTGATACTAAGGGAACCCACAAAATGGCTATAGTAATTCGCATCTTCATGGTTTATAGGCAAGAACCTTCAACTTGATTTGAGGGAGAAGTAAAATAAACAGTTGGGGTCTCTTACCACTCACCAAGATACTTATGCACTTAAAAGGCTTATGCTGGAAACCACATTCTCTCCTCTGAGTTTTCACCCACTGCCTAGAGCTGTATCTGAGGGACATTATCGTAACACACTGCAAGTATTTGTTGAAAGCTCACGACACATTTATACAGACCAGATTTGGGTCCCCGTGGAAACCTTGGGTGAGGCAAATGATAAAAATGATTATCATGAGCAGAGTTTGGGCAGTAAGAAGAATAAAAGGGCTGGAAAAAAAACTGGAGCCTGAAAACAGGGAGAGCCCAAGGTCAAGGGCTCTCTACGTGAGACTTAGGTCTCACATAGAGACTCCACGCCAGAAGGTCAAGAAGTCTGAGGCCAGAAAGTTGACACAACACACAGTTCAGACCAAGTTCTAAGTTGGAGAGCTAGAGGCCATACAGAGTGACCATTCACTGGGCAAGAGCCAGAAATGGCCAGGGTAGGGGACAGAGTTAAGAAAGATGGTTGGGGGTGGGTAAGGATCCCGACCACGTAGCATCTAGGACTGGAGCTGAGGAACATGGATGCCAAGCTCAGGTGACCTGTCCCAGAAAGACGGGGTTCTACCCCTGGCAGCTCTACCAGGAGCCTGCTCCTTTTGGGGATTAAAGAATCAGGCCACTGCAGTCATTGTGTGTTTCCTCACACTATCTCTTAAGCACGGCTGAGTCCTCAAAACATTTGATGAAGATTTGTGGAAAAGGATGTGGGAACAGGCTGAGGTCTTTCCAAGTGGGCCAGGCCAGGCCACATGCATCCCAAAGACACAGCCACCAGGGACTGGAAATTCAATTTGGGTAGTTCATTCTTTGAAAGGTGGAATGGAAACTGACAAGGGTCAATGTTCTCACCCTGTCTGAACGTTCAAATAATTCAGAAATGCTTACAAAAGAATTGCAGTGTTCTGGCTGTAGGCCCAGAGGTTCTGACTTACTATCTCTGCACAGGGTCTCAACATTGGTATTTTTACAATACCAAACAGTCCCTTGGCGTTTCTAAGACCCAGCCATGACTGGGTCAGGAACCCCAAGAAGACACCACAGGCAACTATTCCCACACTCTTCCTTGTCATGCTTTATAGAAAGCCTATAGGTATCTAGAATAGTTAAGTTTCTCTGCATGCAATCTCTTTTAAAAATTCACCTTGAGCTTGCTTATTATTTGTTTTTGACTACTTTCAAAAAGTAATGTCTTAAAAGCCTTAACAATGGCGAATCACTGACTATACACAAATCACCATTATCCACAGGAGAGACACAAAATGACAAGAGATGACAGGAGTGGGGAGAAATATTCACAGCCCGCTCTCCATTTTCATCTGTGGATGACGCTGTGCACGAGGGCCTACTGTCATGCACTGTGTCACGCCTCTGCTGAAAGTACTTTTTTCCCCCCTGGAGATTGAGTTCTTTGGCAAAACTACAGGAAAATAGAAACTCTGTGAAATGCTTGGAGACCCAGGCCACAGTTTCCTGAACCTACTTCATACCTGCAACTGGCTAAATTACAGCCAAAGATGGCCTCGTCCTACTGCCAGGAGGCTGTGAACATGCCGTTTCATAGACAAATGAGACTTTACAGATACAAGTACATTAAGGACATTTTCAGAATAATTTAAGTAGGTTAACACAATCATTAGGAGTTTGTTTTTTTTTTTTTTTTTTGGTAGGTCATGGGGCTTAAACTCGGCCTGGGTGCTATCCCTGAGCTCTTCAGCTCAAGACTATTGCCCTACCCTTGAGCCAAGCCCCACTTTTCGTTTTCTAGAGGTTAATTGGAGATGAGAGTCTCTGGTCCTTTAGTGCCAGGCTGGCTTTGAACCTTGATCCTCAGATCTCAGCCTCCTGAGTAGCTAGGATTACAGGTGGGAGCCACCATGTCTGGCTCACTGGGACTTTTAAAAGAGAGAGGCAGAAGGACTAAATGAAACAGAAGGCGTAAGGAAGGCTGCAGACAATGGAGTAAAGCAATTTGAAGGTGGAAGAAGAGGGCCCCAAACCTGGAATGCAAAGAAGCATGTCCTCCCTATGAGTGAGTTTAAGATAGGGGCACTGATTTCCTCTTTCTCCCTGTACTACAGAGAGTAAACACCCAGCCACGAGGAGATCATTTGTTATGTCAGCAACTGGAGAGAAATACAGTCTTTTCCCTGCAGCATTGCCATGAACTGATCAGATGACAAAAGGCCTGTGGTCACATGCTTGCACGTGTTTTACAAACCAAGCTAAGCAAAGCACTTGTCTCCCATAGAAAATTCACTGAACATTAAAGAATGCTTTTTATAGAAACTTCGGTTGGGCACTCGTGGGCTCCTTTCTGTACTATTAGTTACTCAGAAGGCTGGGATCTAAGGATTATGGTTCAAAGCTAGCCCTGACAGGAAAGTCACTGAGACTCATGTCCTGTGAATCACCAAAACGCTGCAAGTGAAGCCATGGCTCCGTGGTAGAGTGACAGCCTTGAGCAGTCCCCGCTTCACAACAAAACATGTTCCAGATTCTCCTTATAGAAATCATTTGGCATTAGAAAGATCTTTTCTGTGATGCACCCATCAAGATCATTGCATTTATGAACTGATTTGTTGAATAGTAATTTCATTGCATAACTACTTAAAGGCAATAAAAACATAATTAAACCATCTTTTCTGGTACCTCTTTTTTTGTAGCAAAGAAAGTAGTCCTGGCTGCATTCCAATACAGAGCAGAATTAGCAGATTCCATAAGCAGAGAGATATCAAAAACATCTGTACTTCAATTCAACTGTACGGTAAACCTTGCAGCCTGTCTAATTTCTCTGGGTGCTTATGTTTTCAACCTTTCTGTGGTGTGTTTTGAGACATCTAGCAGTATTTGCTGACAAAGGGAAACATGGCAGTCTAGTCACTAATTTGTGTTCCATGCATTCTTTTCCAGCTGTTGTCACCATACTGTGACTAACAAGGTTTTCTGCCATACATACTGTGTAGTTCTTCCCATTCACTATTAAGTAAGAAAACACAAAAGGGGGTTCCAAACATTTATCCTCAAATTGTTGTGGTTTTTGCAAAGCATTGGATGGGGTAGTAAATGGCTCTAAACATCCAAAGAATTATAACAATTATCCTTCATATGCTAAAGAAAAAATGTTTAATGTTTTGCAGATATTATTGGCTTCAGACCAGTCTCAGTTCATAGCTCAAGATGAAATATTCAGTCTGAGGTTAGTTGTTAATGGTAGAAAATGTAAATACAAATGTCAAGCAGTTTCTTTGGCCATTTCATATTTGCAGGAGTGGGTGGCTAACTTGCTGCCTCAACTGATTAGATTATTGTTGTTTTTCTCATTGTATGACCAACTTAGAGCTTACTTCAGGAGAAGGGTTAACCCTGATATCTTTCTAATGGTTCGCCCATGTCTCCACTGCTTCCCTGAAAACCACTTGTCCATGTTTTAGAGGAGCTGATTCAACATAATACACATTCAAACTCACATAAACTATCACTTGTGATCATTTCCTGAATGCAAACGATGGTTACAGAACATCAATGCTTACGTATCGGGGTTCCCACCACTTCCTGAATAACTCAGGCATTCGGTGACACATGAAACTCTCTAACATGAGGCTCAAATGTGAGTACCAGTGTCATTCCATATACTGATTTTAGTAACATCTAACATTTTTCCTTATATTTCTTTTACGTATTTTTACTTCATTTGTTGTTATTTCTAGTGCCAAGGACCAAATCTGTTTTTCTAGAAAAATGAAGACGTGCAACAGAGTCTTATCTATAAGGAGATAATGACATACCTTCCTTTCCCTTCCTCTTTTAGACAGTGAATTTGAGGTGTAGTGTCGGAGGGAGGAAGGGAGAGAGGGAGGGAGGAACACAGAGAGAGAGAGAGAGAGAGAGAGACAAACAGACAGACAGACAGACAGACAGACAGAGACAGAGAGAGTCCCCTGGATTGATATCTCCAGAGCTGATCCTCTGTCTGGCTGCTGGAGCTACGTGAAGCTTGAGCAATTCACCTTGGAAGCTCACAGGGCTGTAGAACCTCCTGCCAGAATGGCACCCCACCAGAACACAGCAACCACATGAACACTTCCTAATGAAGTAGTCTTGTTTATTTTCCCTGGTGGAGGTCATTGCATGTGACAGTTCTCTGAATTGCTTATTTATATATATTTTCTCCTTTTTCAGCATAAGAAATTAAACAGATGGAAAAAAATATCCTTAAAGGGTTTTCTTATGACTCCTGGCAGCCTTTGGCGCTAGACAACTCTTCAGCCTCTTTCCCTGGCTATGAATAATGGCTGGAAGGGTTTCTGTGGCCTTTAGACATGGCGAGAACTCAAGGACCCCATTCTCCCATTTGGTCCTTTCATCATAGCCTTCTTCCAAGCCTTAGTACAAAGATGTTTTAGTGAGGCCCTGGGCCCCTACTCTGAAAATTTTTGGTTTAGTCTTATTCTCCTTGTTGGCATTAGGAGTGCATTGAGTCATGTCTCTGTCCCAATACTCTGTTCAGAATCCAGAGCTCCTTGTTAGATGGTTGGACATGGGTGGAAATGTCCCTGATGGAAAACTCAGCTTGGAACACGTACAACTGAGGAAAGAACTCAAGTGGGACAGGAGGAGGCAAAAGGGCATTTGTGCTGCTCCCTCTTCTCAGAGGAGGACTGGAGGGGTACAGCACACCTGGCCAGTAACTTCATAGGTGAGGCCGTGAGCAGTGTGACACCAGGTTTGGGAAGAAGTGTCTGTGACTTGCCAATATGTCACCTTCTCCAGAGCTTAAGCTGAGCCTGGGGCTGGGGGGTCCTAGAACCAGTGACCCTTCACTATATTCTCTCTGCTGCTTAGGGCAGCATTGTACCCAGAAAAAGAGTAAAGAAAGGTCATAGAAGAAGGTGACTTGATCTCACTTTGTTACCTGATATATCGGATATATTTGTATTTGGTTATTTGAAATTGGATAGGGAAGGGGGGAAAACAAGATGAGGGGTGGGGGTGGGGGGGAGGGAAATGGGGACCAAGACATGTGAAAGGGTGTCAATGTATGGGAATTAATGCGCCATCTATCTGGCAAACATCATGTAACCCTTCTAGTAATTACAATAAAAAATATATGCAAAAAACGAAATAAAAAAATAAAAAAGAGAAAATAAAAAAAGAAGAAGAAGGTGACTTGGGGTTTAACGCGGGCAAGGCCACCTGGGAATATCGAAATATTGGCTGAAATTTGACTGGTATCAGAATTGCGAAGGGGGTACGAGGAGATACTCCGCCCTTGTCTCACAGCTTGTCTTTCTGTCTGTGAAAATTAGAGTTCCCCTTCCAATCTCTCCTTACTTTCTGGTCACGTTGAGAAGGAAATGAATACAGGAGTAACACATTGCTCTCTGTGGCTGCTCCTCTGTCATTCTTCATATTCAGCCATCCTTATAGCACACACCATGCCCTGACCTGGATCAGAGCTTTTATTCTACTATGCCCACAGCCTCTAACTCGGTCATAATACACCGGCTTACGGGTCTCAGCTCCATCTTTACTGTCCCATTCTTCAGTATTGAGAACTACTTCTTGGCGATGGATTATCACCACCAAGACTTAGGACAATGTTCAACTCACAGTTCTATAACTGTGAGTTGATCAACAAAAATATAGGCATGAAATTTCTCATATCCATCCATCCAACCCCACTCTGAGAAGCTGCCAGTCAGCAAATGCCAACAATTGTTGGATTCCTGCTACATGACAAACTCATGCAAACACATAGTATTGTTTTATTACAATTACTTTATATTTATTGTTTGAATCAGAGCACTAGATTGAAGTTTAGAATTAAAAAAAAACATATGTAGGGAGTTTCTATGATTCATTTCTGCTGTGGCCAAACAGTATCCACTGAAAACATTTATTGAAGTCATGACCTCCAGGTACCTCAGAGCTCAGCTACTTGAGCATAAAGTATTTACAGGGATTGTCAACTAAAATGAGATTATCAAATAAGCTCAAACGGATGGTAATATCCTTATTACAAAAGGTTACTATAAACACACAGACACACATGCAAGGGCATGGCCTAAAACAGATTCTCCCTCACCCACCTTCTTAGTCAACGCTATCCACGCCTGGACTTTGAACATCTGGCCCTCAGGACTGTGAGATAAGACATTTTTGTTGTTCAAGTCACCCAATCCAAAGCACCTTGTTATGGCTACCCTAGCAAATTCTTAGGATTTTATTCCATAAAACCAATGGGAATGGGAATCAGATGACAAAAAAACCCTTGGTAGAGGTAGAGGTAGTGGGAAACAACCTCTCTTTTCGGTCTCCCAAACAGAGTTTCTGAAAATGGCCCCAAACAGCAGTAATAACATAAAAATCAGGGTTGGCTTGGCAAAGGACCATACCATAACTGATAATTTCAGTGTCAGAAACAATCAAAATATTAAATATCTAGCAAAAGAAAAGAAAAATAAACCTTTAACTCTGGAACTTCCTGAGCTTGAGAGGGAATGACCACAAACAATTAAAGTTACAAAAGAAAGAAAACCTATTTCTATACTTGGATAAAACACTGAAGACACTCTCTCTCTCTCTCTCTCTCTCTCTCTCTCTCTCTCTCTCTCTCTCTCTCTCTCTCTGCTTCAGACAATAGCTTCAGGGTGGTTACTGTTCTTTTACTTTTTAAAAAAATGTGCTTTACCCATTTAACTCTTATAAAAGTCCGAAAAGTTAGATGGGGGTAGATAACATACTCATTTTCTAAAGGAGATATCTGTAGCTATTACATTAGTTTGCCAAAGTCCAATAATCAAATTTTTCATATAGAATAAAGCTGTTTCATTGGGTTATTTCTATACATGTGGATAGATGTTTTTATGTCTTATATGAAGAATTTTCATTCATTTTGAATGAATGTTTGTCTTGGATAAGAAGTGTCTATTTCAAATTTTTATATGTGGATATTCAGTTTTCCAAACACCATTTGTTAAAGAGATGGTGTTTCCTCCAACATCCATTTTAGGGTGTGTTCAGGAGTGATCCTTCACTTTCCTTTTTATGGAAAACTGTGAAGAACATTGGTAGAATTCACAGCAAATCCATCTGCTCCTGGGCTTTTCATTGTGGGAAGATTCTTTATTAATGTTTCAATTTAATTTAATTGCTTTTGTTGGTGGTGGTGGATGTGGGGCTTGAATTCAAGCCTGGGCACTGGTCCTGAGCACTTTTGCTCAAAGGTAGTGCTCTACCACTTTGAGCCACGGCAGCACTGCTGATTTTTCTGGTGGTTAATTAGAGATAAGAGTCGCACAGTCTTTTCTGGGCGGGCTTTAAACTACTATCCTAAGATCTCAGCCTCCTGAGTAGCTAGGTTTCCAGGTCTGAGGCACCAGTACCTGCTTAATTTCCTTTTATAGATCTGTTTAGAAGGCTTATGCTCTGTTGGCTTGATTGTGGTAGACCATAAGCATTTGGAGATATGTCTGTTTCTCCTAGATTTTTCAGCGTGTTGTAACAAAGGAGTTTAAAGTATTGTTTCGGAGGTGGGAGGGAGGGAAAGTGGGAGAAAGACATGGGAAGGGGTAACAATGTTCAAGAAGTAATGTACTCATTATTTTGTGAATGTAATTGTAACCCCTCTATACATCCCTCACAATCAAAATTTTACAACTAAATTATTGCTTCATAATTCTCTGAATTTTGTTGCTGGTGAGATGCCTTTATCATCTCCAACTTTATTGATTTAGATCTTCCTTCTATTTCTTTAGGTTAGTTTAGCTAAATCTTTTCAATCTTGTCATAAAAAAAACAAAGGAAGTTTTTGCTTCATTCATTGTATTATTTTTTAGTCTACATCTTGTTAATTTCTTCTCCAACCTTTATTATTTCTGCTTTTGGATTGGGCTTATTCTTGATTTTCAAAGAGCTTGAGAAACATCCGTAGGTGGTTTATTTGATTATCTCTGGCTTTTGAAATATTAGCACCACACACACACACACACACACACACACACACACACACACACACAAACACACACACACACACACTACCTTTTCTAGTAACTCTTCCTTTGCTGTGTCCCCAAAACTCTGGTAGCTTGTATAGTATATTCATTTTCATTTGATTCTGGGGTTTGTTTGGGTTTTTTTAGTCCCCTTATTTCCTCAGTGCTCATTGATCATTTCTAAGTTAATTGTTCATCTCCATGATTTGAATATTTCCTATAGTTTCTCTTTTAGTAATTATTAGTTTTATTCCATTGTAGTCTGATAATATAAAATGATTTCAAATTCGTTGTATTTTTGAAGACTGAATGTATATCCTAAGATATTGTCTATTATGGAGACAGTTCTGAATGTTACTCAGAGGACTGTGTATTCTGTAGCTTTTGGGTAGAGTATTCTGCCAATGCCTGCTAAGTCTACTTGGTCTACAGTATCATTTAATTCTGAAGTTTCCTTGTTGATTTCTTCTTTGGATGGCCTGTCTATTGGCAAAAGTGGGATATGATATTATTTTATATTATGATGTTGTCTATCTGAGCTTTTATGTTCAGAACAGTTTCACTTATCAATCTGAGTGCATTATTAAGTGTATTATTTACAATTATTATGTCCTCCTGTTTATCACTCTGAAAGAAATTCTAATTTTTTCCAAGTTTGCTTTGTCAGACGTGAGTATAGCTAGTCTTGCTTGTTTTGGGGCTCCATTTTTCATGAGAATTCCTGTTTTGCTTCTTTCTCTTTTTATCTCCTTAAGCTTTTCTTTGTGTTGGTCAGTGAGGTGAGTTTTCTGGAGGCAAAAAAGAGGTTATTTAAAAAATAAAACACACAGTTTACCAATATATGTCATTTTTTGGTGAGAATGGAGGACTTTAATAGTTACTATTAAAAGGTATAAACCATGCCATTTTGTTTTCTATAGTGTTCAATTTCTTCCTCATTTGTTTATCTATTCATCTAGTGAGAATTATTTCTTCCTGTGTTTTCATGGCTACACTGATGTATTTCTCCTATATGTAGGATTACTTTCAATCCCTTCTACAGTGTTGGTTTAATGGTGAGGAATTTGTATTTTTTTCTTCAATTATAAAGAGTGGCTTTGTTGGATACAGTATTCTAGGTTGAAAGTTATTTTCTTTAATGGCTTGAAATACAGTGTTCTATTCCCTCCTGACTTGAAGTTTTTGTTGAGAAATGTATTGTCATGTTGAGGGGTCTGCCTTGATAGTGACTCTGTGTACCCTTGCAGCTTTCACTGTTTTTTCCTTCTTCTGTGTGAATACTTAATGTTTTAACTATAATAAAGGGGAAGTTTTATCCATGTCCAGTCTGGAATCATAAAAGCTGCCTATATCTATGTGACTATTTTGTGTTTTTGTTTTTGTTTTTGGTAGGTTGTGGGGCTTGGACTCTGGGCCTGGGCACTGTCCCTGAGCTCTTCAGCTCAAGGCTAGCATCGTACCCTTGAACACAGCATTACTTCTGGTTTTCTAGTGTTTACTTGGAGATAAGAGTCTCAAGGTTTTTAGGGCCTGGGCTGGATTTGAACCTTGATCCCCAGATATCAGCCTCCTGAGTAGCTAGGATTACAGATGTGAGCCACCATGCCCAGCTTTGGATTATTAGCTTTTACCCAAGATTTAAGAACTTTTCGTCTATAACTTTAATGACTATTTCTTTTTTTTAGATTTTTTATATATTTTTATTGTAATTACTAGAAGGGTTACATTATATTCACCAGATAGAAGGCACATTACTTCACAAACGTTGATACCCTTTCTCATGTCTTGGTCCCCATTTCCTCCTCCAACCCCCACCCCTCATCTTGAAATAACCAAATAAGCATATATACAATATATCAGATAACAAGGTAAAATACTGTAACAATATGAGATAACCAAGGGACAGTAAAAGAGATGAGAGATAATATAGTATATTAAGGACAGAATCACTCATGTTATGGCTTTTGTTTCTATATCCTGGAGGTCCTTTCATTTAGCATCATTCTATATGGTCTTATGTATCTAGGTTTTGCTCTATTGTGGATCTCTGCTAGGAGAACCCAAGGTTTCCACTGATTATGACAAATGAGGGAAACCATTGAGCCTATGTTCCTTTGAGTCTGGCTTACTTCACTTAATATAAATATGTAGATGTTTTTAACTCACCATTTTTAAGGCAACCATTCTCTTCATACAAATCACATTTCCTTACATTGTCTTCGTCTCTCTCTCCCCCCACCCCTTTCACTGTGTCTAGTTGTAGGACTAGAATACAAGCCCTTGTACATGATAGTCTAGTATGTAACTACTGAATATATTCTAGCTTGCTTTTTCTATTGACCATTATTTCCAGCATATTACATTCCACTGCCATTACATTCACCTTCACTTCTGTCAAAAGGATACCCACATTACACACGTGGAAAACTGATATTACAGGTGTATACCTTCTGAAAATATTTCTGCAGTAGATTCCATTCGTGGGCTTGGTCTAGCTCTGGAATAGAGCTTCCGCTTTGTGTATTTAAAGATTAGTTAAATGACGTTAGAGAAAATGTCTGTACTCAGAACTAAGTCACCCCGTGGGCCTTCAGGACCCGTGACAATAGACTTTCTACCTTATTCCTGAGAATTAATCTTAGCAACGTTCCTAATTATTGTTTGAGTTTAAAAATACTGAAAGTCAACCAACATTTTAAATAATCCATGATATGCTCTTGTTTTGTTGAGATCTTTTCTTTTTCCCTGCTACTCTAAAGGCATTTCCAACGACATTTGTGGAAAGCACAGCTTCCCCCTGTTTCTTATAGTCTCAGTGCTGGGACACAATCCAGAATGTAATCCATTAACATGACTATTTCTTTTAGCTTTCAATTCTTCATCTCTTTCTGTGCTCGTGATTCATCTGTTCGGTCTTTTGATGGCATCCTAAATACCTTTCATATTCCACTTATACTTCATTTTTCCTTTATCTTCATTTGAGTTTTCAAATACAACCATTTTATCTTCAAGCAGTAGTATTTTGACTTTAGTCTTCATCTAGTCTACTAAGGAGGCTTTCAACTGAGGTTGTTATTTTTCCTAGTACTTTTTCCTTTGACTGAGTTTTAATTTGATTTATAGAAACTTAAATTCCCCTATCATATTCTGCATGATATTCCTCATTTCACATTTCATTGGGCGGCTTATTTCTAAGCTTTTAAAAATTCATTTAGCTGCTAATTTGTATTGAATTCATTGAGGTGTTTATACAGGTCTTTTCTACTTTTTAAATTATTCTTATCATTTTTTGAGCTTATATCCACTTTACTTCAAATTTCTCATTGTAGGACTGTTGATTCTTTGAGGCACCAAAGTGCTTTATTTTTTCCCCTGTATCTTGTGCTTCTTTTTTTGCTTATCAGAGAAGATTTTGGTCACCTGAAGTCTTTTCATCAGATGACTCTTTACGTCTGGCGGAACTAGGTAGCAGCAGGGTTGATGGGCCATTTCTTTGTTCTTTTTTTTTTTTTCCAGTCCTGGGCTTGGGCTCAGGGCCTGAGCACTATTGTTGGATTTTCTCAAGGCTAGAGCTCTACCACTGCAACCACAGCTCCACTTCTGGCTTTTTCCTATGTATGTGGTACTGAGGAATTGAACCTGGGTCTTCATGCATGCTAGGCAAGCACTCTACCACTAGGCCACACTTCCCGCCCCTGATGCACCATTTCTTACCACTAGCCTGGAGGTATAGCTCAGCAATAATAAATTACCAATTCAAAGCCAAACCAGATAATTACAGAAAGTTAAAAAAAATGCGGGTATCATTTACAACTCCACTAACATTATATATGAATTCATGCATGGTACACTAAGGGCTTAGAAAAAATATTACACATATAAGAACTGAAAATGAAGTAATAAACATAGGAAAGTGATGAATGGAAAGGAGGAAGATGGAGAAAAAGAATAAAGTATGTGGAGGCAGGTAAATAGTATAGGATGGAATATAATTGATTATTTTAGGGAAAGACATTATAGTCACAGATTACAAAAAGGTATTTATGAATAAAAGAAGAAAATAGGAAAAACAAAGTAAAATAAAGTACCAACAGAAAAAAATTATTGAAGAAAAATAGCAAAAGAGAAAGCCAGGACTTCCTTCTTGTTGAGGGAATGTGTGCTACTGGGCTCTGTCAGGGGCTGTTCAAGTACAGTCTCTGACCCTCAATGTACTTTTTCTTTTTTTGGCCAGTCCTTGGGCTTGAACTGAGGATCTGAGTACTGTCCTTGAGCTTTCTCAAGGCTAGATAGAGCTCGACCGCTTGAGCCACAGCACCATTTTATATGTGGTTCCAAAGAATCAAACCAGGCTCTTGGTGCATGCTAGGCAAGCACTCTACCACTAGGCCAAACTCGCGTCCCACTCAATGTACTTTCTGTGTGATTCTTTCATTGGGTTCACTCATGTGTTTCCTGGGGCTCGGGATTAACCAGGAGTATACTCTTGGCATGGCCTGGGTTCCGTGGCTGGTTAAGCTGCTAGAGTGAGATGAGATGTGTCCTGTGGAGTAGAAGCAATTCCCAGAGGCTGGAGGGGTAGAGTGGGACAGCTATGTCCCACTGTAGGGGTTCAGATGGAATAGGGAGGTTCCGAGCAAATAAAGTAGCAGCTAGATAGAAGAGGAGAGAAACACCAGACAGGCAGTGCTCTGCCATATGAACCAACTTTCACAGCTCACGTTGACCTACAGAGGATCCGGAGGCAGTTTAGAGTTGCTTTCCTTTTCCACCTAGACCTCTGGTTTGATATTTCACTTCCAGAGAAGGAGGCAGACAGCTCTTGTCATGAACGCTGAGGAGAAAGTAAAACTTACACAAATATTTACCAAAATCTGTGAGTTTAAATATAAGTACACACACACAAAAAATACCAGGGGAGTCACAAAAAGAAGCATTTTCACTTCTATGTAAAGAATCAAAAAGACCTCTCAGAGTGGGTAACATTTCAACTGAGTCTTAACGGATAAAAGGAGACCCGAAAAGAAGATAAAGAAGAAAGGACAGTCGAAGCAGAGTAAAGGAAGACATGTACAGAGACATGGAAGCAGCAAAGGGTCAGCGCTGTGTTTCTGTCACATTTAGGGGAAAGGTGGGAAGTCGGAACCAGAGGGCTTTCTGAATGGGATTCCTGTAGCTCATGATAAAGAGACAGGACCTTACCCTTAGGACAGTGGGAAGTCGAAGGAAGATGAGAGCAAAAGAATGCTACAATAATACTCATGCTTCAAAAAGTTCGTTCAAGGTACTGTGAAAAACAGGTTCCACCAGGGAAAGAATAGAAATTGAAAACGCAACTAAGAGCCATAGATTTTTCGTGTTTACAATTATCACCTACTAAATCATTTGCCATAATCTCGGCATTCATGGAAAAAAGGAATAGTTTGAATTATCTCTCCAAAGCCTTCCTCTCCTAACTGGCTCAGGGTCACTTCAGTTGGCTTCAGTTCCTGGCTGTCTATCTCCCATGTCCTAACTAGTCTCTCTTGCAAAAACTCCTGCTTGTTTGGTTTCCTTCACTGGTTGTTTCCCCATTAAAGGTCCTTATTTTATAGCCTTAAAAAAGCCAAGTGTCAGATTACAAAACAAGTCACAGATGAGTACATCATTCAGCATTCACTTCTGTCTCTAAAGACCATACCATTTTCACACAACTCTGCTCATTCTACACGAAAGCCTCTGGAGAAAGAGAGGCAGATAGCACTAGAGAGACAGATAAAAACAGACAAGAGGAAGATAATAAGAGATGATACAAAGAAATAGGGCTATCGGTGGGAAAGTCCCAGGATCTGCTCTCTGGGGGCTACAAGCCCAGGATACCATTATTTTGAGTTAGAAACATGAGAAATGGGAAAGCCAATGGTGTATCTCACAGAAAATGATATGTGGCAGGAAATAAAGAAGGGAAAACTTCCACTGGCATTTGTTCTATTCAGGCCCTCGGAGTATTGGTGTCATCTCTCCTGTCTTTGTTTCTTTCTCTCTTTCTTTCTTTCTTTCTTGTATCTTTCTTTCTTTCCTTTTCTCCTTCCTTCAATTTATACTTTTTTTTTTTGTCAGTTATGGGCCTTGAACTCAGAGACTGGGCAGTGTCGCTAAGCTTTTCTGCTCAAGGTTAGCACTCTCCTACTTTGAGCTAGGGTGCTACTTCTGATTTTCTGGTGGTTACCTGAGGATAAAAGTTTCACAGACTTTCCTGCCCAGGCTGTCTTCAAACCATGATCTTCAGATCTCAACCTCCAGAGTGGCTAGGATGACAGGCGTTCACCACCGGTGCCTGGCTTCTCTTACTCTTTTCTCCTTCCTTCTTCCTTGCTTTCATTCCCTTTTGTTTAATTTGACATAAGATCTCACTATGTACCAAAGGCTAGCCTCCAGCTCCATTGTCTGGCCTTGTCTCTCAAGAGCTGGAGCCAGGCCCGCCCCACCACACCTCAGGCAACATTTTGTCTGAGTCCATCGATTAGAAGGAAGAAAAGCTGAAACTGTGGAAGACAGTTAAGTGGCTGAAGAAATTTTCCCAGAAAGAATGAGTGAAGGCACAACCCGTATCAGTTTCTTGCAACAACCAGGAGCTGGAAGCTGGGAGAAGCTGGATCTAGAATGAAACTAAAGGGGGCCATAGATGTCACCGTGCCCAGAGTCCTGACTGAAGCAACACCAGATGGTAAACACAGAGACAAGAAGGGGATGATAACCTGTGTTTGGTCTAGCCACTCAGAAATGGAGGTGGGACAGGATATCCCAGTGGGGGCGGGGGCGGGGTACAATGAGACATCACTAGCAGAGTTCTAAGCCACACTGTATATCTGTGGTCAGCTTCTGTGTCTGAAAACCTCCAGCTGCCAATGAGGTTTAGACCAGATGTCTAGTCCACTGGGAGGCTCTTAGCTCTCTGTGCTTCTGGCCAGAGACAGCACCTACCGCCTAACAGCCATCTGCAGATTCGACAAGTCACTGCATAAAGGAAGGATGAGGCAGTGGCTATGGCCTCACTCCCTAGCAACCAGTGTCTCTGTTGGGATGGCTCACTGGGTGGTTAGCGTTCAAAGACAGCTTCAAGCTCCTCATGGCTGTGCGCTAAACCAGCCACGTAGACTTGCCTGGAAAGTCAGCCAAGCCCTAACCTGGGAGTCGTTTCAAGGACACCTTTTAAGATCAAAAGGCAGTCTTAGCACTGACAGTTTCTGTAGATCTAAGTCCCACGGAACCTTTCATGGGCACCTTAACAGGTGCAGGACTAGGGGAAGGGGAGTGCGCTGGACTGCGAATCGCCAGGTTTTCTGTCACACACATATTTTCTTGTTTAGCTTCTAGTCTGTCCTGGGAGTGATCTGGGGGAAGGAACATCACAGCCGGAAATGCATCTAGTGGCTTGCAATTAAGATAAATTGCCTCAATCTTTGCAAATTAAACAAGAACTGTGGGTGTCATATGAGGGCCACAGACTGCTTGTTCTCTCTCTCTCTCTCCCTCTCAAACAAGTTCCAGGCTGCAATCCTTTGGTGACCACAGATGGGAAAAGAAATCCCTTCAAGGCTCACGGCTGCCCCCTGTGACCTCCAAATGGAGCCAGAATGCCTGTCCTTTCTAAGCCCTAGAAAACTGTCCACAGGAGCTATGGAAAATCACGGGGGCTCTCAGTCCTCGGAGCTGCCCGAGGCCTTCTTGTTCGCCTCAGTGCTGCCAGCACTGGGCCTGGTAGCCCCACACACCCTTTCTCCTTCCAGCTTAGTGGAAGACAGAACCTCCCAGGACAGAACTTCCTAGCTCCTGGTCTCTGCCCACTCACAGCTTTTCCTGAACCCAGAAAACACAGATCACAAACTCACTTTCTTTCTGGAATTCTCCCCCTCCCCCATTTCCTCACCCCTTAGCCAGAGAGAGAGGTGGGGGGAGGAAGGGAGAGAGGAGGAAGAGGAGGAGGAGGAGGAGGAGGAGGAGGAAGAAGAAGAAGAAGAAGAAGAAGAAGAAGAAGAAGAAGAAGAAGAAGAAGAAGAAGATTATTTAGTAAGTGACACATTGTTTACAACTCTGTGATGATTTTAGGAGACTTCAGAACCATTCATATTGAAACAAGCATAGCTGTGGCAGGATTAGCCAGCTATGGCCTCACAAGGTATGACCTCATCAACAAACATTTATTAGATTACTCCGACTACCACCTCGACTACCACTTTGACTATACCAATTCTCGAGATTAGAAGTCCAAACTCAAGACAAGGGCAGGGCTGGTTTCATCCTGGGATCTGTCTTTGTGGCTAACGGATGGCTCGCTCCTGGTATTTGTACCTGATCATCCTTCTTGGGGTCTATAGTTGAATTTCCCCTTCGTAACAAGGACATGAGTCAGACTAAAGTAGAGCTGCCTCTTGTCACCGCAGTCACCTCCTTAAAGGTTGCTGGGAATACAGTCACACTCTGAAGCACATGCAAAGGTTAGAATTTCAACGTATGAATCTAGAACCAGACATCATCTGTTGACAGTCAAGTGACACATGCACAACAAAAGTCCAACCCGTCCTGTTCTTTGCCTGTTAAGCAGACTCTCCATTGCTTCCTTCCTCACAATCTGGAAGGAGTTGGAGATGGAAGATGGTCTTAAACAAGCCCCTTGCTTCTGGTTCACAGCCCCGGTAAAAAGTTTGATGAAATACCCCAAGTCAGTAGCTGGTGGGCCCCTGTTTTCACGTGGTCTCCATTGTTCGCAGACATCACCCCAACGTGGAGTCTTGGACCGAGGTGAGACAAAGAACTTTCCCGAGAGATTCAGAGCTCAGAGGCCATGCATGTCTCTAGAAGCTTCCTGCAGCTATTGGGAAAGAATTGTTTTGATCCTGAACAAGAGATGAGGTCAAAGTGCTCCAAAAAATCCTAAATGAAAAAAGGCACCCCCTGCATGCCCCTGGGACAGAAGCTGAGGCAACCAAGAGGCCCGGAGAGGAGATGAGCGAAAGTGGCACATGAATTGAGCCTTAGAGGGAAAAGAAAAATCCAGCTGAGAGCAGGCAGGTCACAGACTGCCTTACAAGTCACAATTCAGGTAGGAGCAGGTATGCTATGACCAAGAAAGGGTGCCTCGAGGCCTGGGACGACACAGAGCCAGGGCTGCTGAAGGTGGTGTGTGTGGCCAGACAGCAGGCCAGGCCTGTCTGTGGGGCCTCAGCACATCTGAACCCAGCCCTGCTTTGCATCTTGGCAAGCCCCGAACTCACTCTCAACTGTCAGCATTATTGCTTTCCAGGAATCTCCTATTTTTCAAAGTATTTTTTGCCAAGATGTGATGTTTTGCAACTCCTAAGGCCCATCTCTCTCTTCCTGTGTCGAACTGATGAAACCATTCATCTGCCAGCCCCAAGTCATCTCCCCATCACCCCACCCTCATGCACCAACTCACCCCAGGATCTGGCTGAGACCCAGGAGTCCTGGAGGCAGAAGACAGGCCGGTCTGTCTACACTAGAACGGGTGATACAGAGCAGTCGCAGTCTTCTAGCCACCCGGCAACTATGACTGCACATATTGGCAAACACTCTCAAGGGCAGAAATATTTCCCATGGCAGCCCCCTGCATTTTGGCAAGAGACGAGACAGGAACATTGCTGGGTATATTTTGACATGAATTCAAGGCAAGGGGCCCTTTCTAAAATATTTGCTTGAAGGCCATATCTTAAACTTATTGCACTGCTCAGTGACTCTTGCCCCACATCAACCAATCAAGATAGTAAATGTTTATTCAAATTAAGACTTATCAGGCCAAAGGGTATATCGGTTGACTATGGAGAAAGTATTTCGGGTTTAAGGATGCCTGTATGTAGGAATCATTTTCACTCGGTTCTACAATTAAAAAGTAATGCTTTCCAGCTTACTACTATCTTCAACCCAAGCCAAACACTTCTTAAGGCTAGAAAATAAGCTATGCTAGAATAATTCATCAAGTCAGGAGAAAGACAGCTCCTTAAAGTTTTGTATGTCAGGACTTTCATTTCACCCACTGCTTGAGACTCAGGATTTTTTGCAGCACTGGAACACTATGGCTCTACCATTGTGACAATAAGCTGTACCTTTAGCCAGAGGCCTAAGGACCAAGCCCAAATTGCTTACCCCAAGCCTGTCCTTGGAAGCTATCAACTACTGTAGGTCTCTGTTTTAACTCACTTACATGTTAACTGCTGGTAGAGCTAACTACGAGCAACCTCAGCCAAGACACTGCCCTAGATCTTTCTAGAAGCTCTAGCCAGGGTGCTTTGTTTCTGCCTAATTTAGCCATCCCTGAGATGGTCAGCTCTCGAGGAGTAAGCATGTAGATTAAGGGAAACTAAAAACGTAATTTAGTAAGAAAACACTTAAGAGGTTAGAGGGCAAATAGCTCCAGCAAGATCTAAATGGCATTAGAATGCGTTTCAGAAAATCTATCTGTTCCTGATTGTAAGATGATATGAATCTGGGGTTTAACACTAGTCAGTTTTGCTTTTATTTTTGCCTGGGAACTGTCCTTTGAACTTTCTCAAGACCAGTACTCTACCACTTGAGCCACAACTCCACTTCTGGCTTTTTCTGTGTATGTGCTACCAAGGAAACAAACCCTGGGCTTTATGCATGCTAGGCAAGCACTCTACCACTGGGCCACATGCCCAGCCTCGTCGTGTATATAAAAGATCACTATAACACAAGTATCTTGTTTTAGAGTACAAAACTCAGGTAGTAAACAGGAAAGAGAGGCTCTAAGTTAGAACACTGGCTCTCATTTTTCACTTTCTGTGTCTTATCATCCTCACACTTCCCTGTCTTACTTCCCACTACCCTCTGTCAGTCTCTTTGTTTCTCAACACATTAATTCAACAACCTGCACTATGTACCACTGTGTTCTTGGCACCACCGTCAGTTCTACAGATATAATAAGGGAAAGGATATAGAAGGCCCCATTTACAGCACTCAAATAAGGATAAGTAAACAAGTAAGCAAATAATAAGATTACATCTCGCAAAGATCACAGTAAAAGAAATGAATGGGTTCTCAATGGAAAATAACCGGCTTCCTTCTCATCATTTTAGGATCCTTATCTAGTCTTGTTTTAAATCCAGAGACAATCAAACTTCTGATTGGCCTCTGGATACTGGAATATTTAGCCTACATTATTCCTATTCCTCATGTCTGAAAAGAGATGCCTTTGCCCAAGAGAGAGAGGAGGTTTGGTGGAGCTATGTAACTTAAGACAAAACAAAATGGCAGCATTGCCAGTGGAAATGTGAGAGGAAACAGGAAGTAGTTAAGAGAGACTGGGAAATGCAAGAAACAGGAAGTGTAGGAACCATATAAAGTAATACCTTCAGTTGAGAAAAGATTGACTCTCAACCTTCCCAAGTCTTAACCACACACATTTGTACAAGCGCATGTGTGCATGTTCTATGGGGAATGGGGGAGGTGGCTCTTCCTCTATGGAGTAGGGAGTATTGAAAATGTCCCCCAACGCTGAGCTGTTTAGTCACCCTGGCCAACCTTTACCAGCTAAAGAAAAACAGAAACTTCAGTTAAATCCAGTAACCAATCAATTCCTTCACCTCTATCTGGTGTAATGATAAGCGTGATGGTGATACTGGTCAAGCAGTTTTGAGAGAAGCCTACAAGAGAATGGATCCCTGTCTGAAATGTTTGCTAGAGAAGAGACAGGGAAACCATATATTTTGAGTTGATAGATTTAGACATGTTACCCTTCAGAGCCTCAACAGAACTATCTGTTATTTTCTCTGTAATTTTCTCTGCTATTCCTCAAGAGACCCCCACCCTGCTGTGCAGAAGTAACTAAGACTAGCCAGTTAACAGTAGATTAGACTATTCCAATTTAAGCTGTCTCTTAGTCTATTTAAACATTCAGCCAGTATTCAAGGTTCAATTCCCTTTAGGTTATCTCTGCCCCTAGTCATCTATCTAGGATAGCTCAAATATCCTCCCTTTTCTGTCTTGCTACTTGCTGATCTGGCAGCCATATATCCAGAGGAAAGGTAAGATTTTCATGATTTCAAAGAACCAAGAAAAGGCATCTCTGAAGCCCACTACAGGAAAGCTCCTCAAGACACTTCCGTTAGCCATATCCACTGCTCTGTCGTGGGTGCCCATAGCAGTTCTGCTGGATGAGAGTGGAAGATGTCTCAAGATTTCCCTCTGACTCACCCACTCACGTTTCTGTGTGACCAGGCTGGGATAGCCTGTGAAATAGCTTCCTGTCAGAGTCCTGAGTTTTCCTCATCTTATATAACAGTCACTGTCATAAAAGGATATTAGCTCTAAGATCTTTAGTCTCCACCATTAATGTTTGCCTACCACAAGTCATTCTGAACCACCTTGGAAGTAGCCAAGAACTAAGTTCTTCCAAGAGCTCTGAAGGCCTCCTTGAATACAGTCACAGAAGTATGTTCGTAGTCAGGATGTTTGGGGCATCTCGTGACATTCTAGGTGTTTCTAGATGTTTCTGATATATTTTGCTTCTCTCTATCTACAATTCCAGGTGCAGTGAGGTCACCTTCAAGCTCTTGCAGCCTATCATAGCTTCCCCTGCTGCAACTCTCAGGCCTCATTGTACTGGCTATAAACTCTTTCACTTGATTACTATGAAAAAAATATTAAAGTGTGAATCCTCCAGTCTTAGTTACTAACAAAGTTAAAGGATTTTTGAAGTCCTCTTCCTCACTACAAAGTCTCGATTTCAAGACAACTGTCTTGTGTCAGAAGTCGCTTTTGGATTATAAGAAACTTCTGTTCTCTTTCATCCTGACATAATAATTCTGATTTTTCCCCCAGAAGAGCAACAGATGGCTCTGACTGTGGAAGGGATAACTGGAAGGAAGTCATACCCACAAAAATGCCAAGGGCAAAGTGACATGAGTTTGAAAAACAGAAAAATTAAAAAAAAAACAGTCCCAATTTTATAAACATATTACCGACACTCAATCCAAAGCTTGTCCTCAGCTTGCATATGTGCTTCTAATTTCAGAAAAGTCACTGAGATCCTGGCATAGATGAGCATGCATGCACTAGAGACCCCAAGCCTGTCCCACCTTTTGTCTCCACTCATCCCTGTAGTTCCCACCCCTCTAACCCCGCTGTAAGACAACTGTCATATGCTATCAACACATCCCACAACATGGAGGAAGGAATATTGTTGGTTACAGCAATTAGAAGCATAAGGTGATATTTTTCAATGTCAGAAAAAGATAAGGAGCTGGGCGCTGGTGGTACATACCTATAATCCTCGCTACTCAGGAGGCAGAGATTTAAGGATCACAGTTTGAGGCTAGCCTGGGGAAGGAAAGTACATGAGAGACTTATCTCCAGTTAGTTACCAAAAAACCACAAGGGGATTGTAGAGCACTAACCTTGAGCAGTAAAGCTCATTGACAGTGCCCAGGCCCTGAGTTCAAGCCCCAGGATAAAAGGGAAGAAAAAGACAGATAAGGCCTGCCTTATCTATCAAAAAAAAAAGATCAACTTAGCTCTTCTCTTTGGCCAGGTGATGGAAAGTTCTGGAGAGTAACTGCCACAAAAGAAGGGGAAACAATAATGTCAATTCCTTGATGGCCTTTACGTAGTGTTAGGTCTGCCCAGGAGAAATGCTCCCTTCCCTCTGCTCGCTCTCGCTCTCTCTCTGTCTCTCTCTCTGTCTCTCTCTCTCTGTCTGTCTCTCTGTCTGTCTCTCTGTCTGTCTCTCTGTCTGTCTCTCTCTCTGTCTCTCTCTCTCTGTCTGTCTCTCTGTCTGTCTCTCTGTCTGTCTCTCTGTCTGTCTCTCTCTCTGTCTCTCTCTCTCTCTGTCTCTCTCTGTCTCTGTCTCTCTCTCTCTGTCTCTCTCTGTCTCTCTCTGTCTCTCTCTCTGTCTCTCTCTGTCTCTCTCTCTCTCTCTCTCTCTCTCTCTCTCTCTCTCTCTCTCTCTCTCTCTCTCTCTCTCTCTCTCCACACAGCAGCTGTAATCCAGGCAACTGGCAAGCCTGGGGGTAGTGAAAGGCCCCCAGACTCTGAGGTCATTTCCCTGTCTTCTGAAGTCACTTCTGCTTCTGCTGTAGCCACACTCTTCCCCCCCCCACACACACACATATGATCTTTCTCCCTCTACCATAATCTCACTCACCCCACCGAACTCCATTTGGTGGGTGTGGAAGTTTGCTTCCCTCTCTCAATGAACACTCTTCACTTGAACCATGTGGGAGTTTCCTTTCTGCAACTCTTATATAGGGACTATGGGAAAAAGAGGGGGGAAAAGGGCAGGAAAAAAGAAGAGACACAGTCCAGCCTCAGTACACACAGGGGTCATTTCCATTGACTGACTTCTCTAGGCAATACCTCAAAGAGGCAGAACAATTGTTACGTTTGATGAAGTCCTGCATTCATGCGGCCACTTAATTTTCAAAGGCGTATCTCATCTTCTCTGCCTTTGATATCCTCTCACAAAGTCCCAGGAGGTGGTTCCAATAAGTGGAGCCACCTTTTTTTGACAGATATGTCAGCCTCCAGGACACAGAGCAGTTGTTCGAGATACTCAAGGTGATCTGCTTCAAATAAACCTCAACACCTTCCCGTGTCACACAGGCATCCATCTTCATAACAAGGTGGGGAATTGTTACTCCTGAACAGTGTAGTTAGAGACTGTGGCTGCCTGCGGATTCCAGTGGGACCCAGAAATAGGGTCTCCTCTCTTTGCCACGGGCTCCTGGTGTGAGTCACTGACCATCTCACTCTCAGTTGCCGTGTCCAAAGCACAATCATAAGAATCATGCCTTTGCAAGCATCAAAGACAAGCATCAGTGTGTGCCGTGTTTAGGGAGGACAGTTTGGGCACACAGCCCTCAGAAGTGGCAGCATACCTGCTTAGATACCTATACCTACCACATGCTGGATTCCTGATCCTTCTAGGCCCAGACTTGTCCCAATTCTGGCATCTCTGCTTCTTTATCTCCAGGGAAAGTGTGTGCAATCAAGGTCTGAATGGGTCCTTTTGCTCTTGCTTATAGATGGTGAGGAAAGAGCAGGTATAAATGTGGTGCAGGGCAGGGTAGGAGACTCCTTGTCTGTCTAGGGGAAGAGCATTTTACAGAGCACTTGCTAGTCTTGTCCTTCTGATCATCACAGTCACCGCTGTAGTCCCTCTTCCTCCCTCTAGGGCTAGAGTTAGGTTTCAAACCTTCAGAACCTGAAATGTAATTTGTGCTCAGGGACAGCACCCAGGCCCAGTACAAGCCCCATGATCAACAAAACAAACAAACAAACAACACCCATACACCTCAACTAGAGGGGATGAAACCCTGAGGAAAAGGTTAAACACAACGAAATCGGGTCATTTCCAAAGGAAAGAGGAGAGGAGGGAAGGGGAGAGGAAGATGTTGAAGGAACTAAAATAGTGGAGGAATTTGTAAGGAAATGGAAAGGCTTGGAAAAAATTATATTAAGTGAAGCAAACCAGACCCAAAGAAACAGGCTGCATGGTTTTCCTCATTTGTAATAATTAGAACATATCTTGGATAGTTTTAACAGAAGACCACAATAGCTCTATCGCTATATGCATATGACTATATAAAATGATGCTTATTGAAATGAACTCCAAGAAATAGCCACAATACTGTGTACAGTTATTTCTTTTTACTTTCTTTTTTGTTTGTTCCTTTGGGTTTATTCCTGTTGTTACTGTTTTTTCCTATTTTTATTTCTGTGCCCTTTGCCTTTTATATAACTTTATCTGATTTGGGGAAAGGAAGAGGAATGACAGAAATGGTTAGAGAAAGGGAGAAACAATGCAACAACAATACTCACCAGACGCTACACTGGAAACGAACTTTACAACTTGTGGAAATGGGAATCTCAGTGTGGGGAATAGATGAAAATGAGGGAGGGAATTACACTGTTCAAAAAGAAATGTACTCATGACCACCTTCTCTACGTACCTGTAACCCCACTGTACATCACTTTTACAACAAAATTTAAAAATAAAACTCTCCTTTCTCAGTAAGAACAAGTAACAGACATGGAATACAATTCTACCATCAGGAAGAGAATAAATTCCTCTATTCAGGCCAAAACTGTGTTCTGAGTCATCTAAACAGACCTTAGCATTGGACTTCACTTGATAGCTGCAGACCTGGACCCTTTGTGTTGAAGAGAACACACTAGTGTTGAATAAACTCTAGAAACAATAGGTTACTTCTCAATATCCACAATGGCCTTAAAACCTTAGAACACAATAAGCATATCTTTAGAGACATCTTCCCACTCTAGGGATAAGAGATCACAATTTGTCAAAGAATCTGGTACCCTATTGATCACAGCAGTTTCCTTTAAGAAAATTTTCCATGAAACCTGAATGTCCGAGTCTGTCCCTTTAGAGGAAATCTTCTTAAGTGTCCAAAAATAATAAAGTATAAATGTAACAGTCTTATTCAAAGAATGTGCTGTATATGTCCACTGTCTGTAACCAATTCCAGAGATACCCATATGTGGCCTTCTGGGATTACTATACAAATAGTGAGCCTCTTAAAAATGCAAACAACCACTGAAGAGCATTTCCATTGCTTTTATTTTGGATTATCTGTATTGAGAGAGAAAACAGATCTCAAGCCAAGTAGAAAGAGAATACCCCACATAGTATGTTTAATTTAACATACTCAACAGAAATAAAAACAATGCTTTACTCTCAGGTTTGTTTCCAAATGTTAGTAATTCCAGTCATTCTTTTGCTTCATAAAGTGCTGAAAACAATAAGCAAGAACACTTACATTCTTGACTTCTTTTACAATGCCTCTCCTCATTTTTCCTTTGATGTGACCTGATGTCTTCATTCTTCCCTTCATCTTTAAATCTTTAAAAAGGAAACTGTCATGCCTTCCTTTTTAGTCTACTGATAAAAAATGCTTCTTGGGCCTGGAGTTTGGCCTAGTAGTAGAGTTGCTTGCCTAGGGTTTAATTCCTTAATACCACAGACATAAAAATAAAAAAAAAGCCGGAAGTGGTGCTATGGCTCAAGTGGTAGGGCTCTAGCCTTGGAAAAAACCCAGAGTCAGTGCTCAAGCCCTGAGCTCAAGCCCAGGACTGGCAAAAAAATGCTTCTTAACCTTTAGTAATATACATTAAAATCTCCCCCACACTAGTGCAGCAGGCTTTAATGAGGGGAAGTTTCTTCTTTATCTCCTTAACTCCAAGGATAGTTCTGCAATTAGGAAACAACAGGAGAAACGAATAAAAATGATAAAATTGTTTGTTGGCAGAACTTTGAGGAAACAGATTTCCTAAATTTCACTGTTGGCCTCAGAAATTGTGATGGGGAGGGGAGAGCTTCTTAAGAACAATTTTGCAATATGTGACAAATCATAGAAATGTATCCTCCTCTTTGACCCAGTAAGGCCTCTAGGGGGAAAATGTCCCGAAGACTAATTCCAAAGAAACAAACAGATTTGTGAAATGATGTTTTGAGCCCTGCCATGTCTTGAAGGGAAGAACTGGAAATGACCCAAACACTCCACTGTGAGGAAGTGGTTTCAGCAGCCTGGGGTCTATTAATACAATGAAATATTAAGTGGTCACCAAAAATGACAATTACAGTGATGGTTATGAAATCTGGGGAAGAATCACGCAAAATCAGCCTGAGCAGAAAAAGTAGAAAATAGATGGATGCACAGAATCAAAAGTAAAACTGCCTGCTTCTAGAAGAACTCAACTATCCTAATTTAGTCACCGTGAAACTTCACTCTGCCTTTCAGAAGGACTTGTTGAATCTCTTTTGCTCAGTTGATCTAATATTGTCATTCTCAGCTGGTGGGCAACACACTCTTCTCAGAAAGAAAAAGACCAGAAGATAGAGGAAAAGGAACAAACCGTATAGTTTAAAATAGCAAATAGCCTTTCAAATGGATTTTCAGACATTCCATTGAAGCAATTTAGCCTCCCATCCTATGATAGAAGGGACACAAAAGAACAAATGTCTGCTTAGCAATTTGCCAAGGAACAGAGTTTGTATCCTATAACAGACTGATGCCATCTCTTATTGAGATGGCAGTATTGTCACAGACATAAAAAACTAAATTCTAGAAAGAACGCTAAGTTCTTATTAAGGGATGTGGACTGATAGAGTATGAGTCTCCTTGAGTATGTGACTGAGAAGCTCTTGTTACCTTATTATGAAACTTCCATCTGATATGTGTACAATGGGCTATTATATTCTTGAGCTCTAGAACCCAACTGGCCATTATCTCCTCAGATCTTGTTTTATCAGGGTTCTAGCAGTCTCCATAACTGTTACTGCATCTCCAGTGGCTTCTTATCCCAATGTCTTCAATCATAATGACACAAACTGAACTCTGTCCTTTTAGGTTTAACACCAATGCTCAGAGGCAAAGACCTCTGATGATTGTCTGAGCCAATTTATCTGGTATAAATGCACCTGCAAAGGCCAACTTCAAACCCCCAAACTAACATCACTAAGTAAAGGAGAAGGGATACACAAAGACACACCACTACATAGCATTTATATCAACCACATTTGAAATGGCATACAATGGAAGTTTGAGATATTTACTGTTTTGAACAAAATGTACTTCATTTTAATCTTACAAGGTTTAATTTTCAATTTTGAAGGATAGCTCATGAAACTCCTCAAAAATTAACCATTGGATCTTGTGAGCCAGCTCTAAAATACCACTCTAGCACACTTAATACATCTCTCCACTAAACTTGGATCATAAAAGAATTTTCCAAGGGTTTCTTTAACATTCCATGCCACCCTTCTTCACAGAAACCTCTTTCTACATTTCTGGGACCACACACTGCTCTAGCTCTTTTCTGTCTTCTCTGTCTCCTATCTTGGGTCTCTTTTCTCTACCCTCCTTGGCACATTTTCACACTCTACATCTGCATTCCTACTCTTTCTCTTCTTATCTTCCACCAACTCATTAGTAACCCTATCGCATTTACAGCCAAAATCCAGATCCTGTTCTAGGTTCAAGATGGTGCTGGGGAACCAACCCCTGGATGCAGATTGCTGTATTTCCTATGACCTCTTCCTTCATACCAGACACTTTCCTTTATCCTCAATCAGCATTCACTCACACATGTTACTTCAGAGTCAGTCACAGCATTAGAATGTGCAAAGACAGTAGAAAGCAAGCTTGCCAGTGGCCTTAAGAAGCTCACTTTCCAGAGAGCGACAAAAAAAAATCCATGAAAATAATTAAGCAAATGAAAGCCACATACATGCTACAAGATCAAGTAATAAACACAGTAAAGAGCAGGGCATTTTAGAGTCATCCTCACTTCCTTTCTTCTTTTATTGTGGGATTCTTTTTATTTTTGTTTCTTTTTAAAATTGTATTAAATAGTTGTACAAAGGAGTTGCCATTAAATAAAGCAGTTTGTGAGTATAATGCATCTTGATTACTGTCAGCCTTTTCAACATTATCACCCATGCCTCCCCTATTCACTCCCCTTCCCTTATTCATCTTAATTTCATTGCATGTACATTGGATTCTTGACTGCATTCTCCCCCACTTCTCTTCACTTATCTACCCTTCTCCTCTTGGCCCAATCTCTTTCAAGTGCCTGTTTACTAGTGTTTGTTTTGTTGAGTTTTGACTTTCTGAGGAATTACACTGTTTGAGTCCTCCCTTGAATCTGTCATATTCCAGTGAATACATTTGCATATACTTGCATATCACCCAATGCCTTTACTTACATGTTTATGAACTTTACTCTTCATGTCTGTTCCTAAGAACTCTTTTAGTACCAAAAGAAGTCCTTGAATGGGGACTGTATCCAGTTCTTTTGTTTTTGTTTTTGTCAGTTTGGGGCTTGAACCTGGAGCCTAAGTACTGTCCCAGAGCTCTTTATGCTCAAGTGCTCTATCACTTTGAAATCGCAGCACCACTTTAGGTTTTCTGGTGGTTAACTGGAGATAAGATTCTCACAGTTTCCTGCCCAGGCTGGCTTTGAGCTGCATTCCTCAGATGTTAGCCTCTTAAGTAGCTTGGATTATAGGTATGAACCACCAGTGCCTGGCTTTGCATCCTATTTTTAAATTATCTTCATGAAGGACCACTTTATAAAGGAAGAAGGTTTCTTTATCCACAGATATTTTTTTTGGAGGCTGACAACCTACTATCAGAAGTCCTAACAGCAGAGGCACATGTCGACAGAAGAGATGGGTTTTTTTCTCTTAAAATACGGAGCCAGAGAGGGAATCCAGGGCTGTGAGTATGTCCTCTTCCATGTGGGGCAGGACAGTCTCCATCCTGGGTCCTGAGCATGGCTCTCCAGCCCCCAGATGGATCAGCAAATGCCTTCCACCCAGACCTGAACTCTGCCTGCCTCAGCTTCCAGCTCCCATGTCTAGTCCTGTGACTGGATAAAAATGCCCCTGAACAAAGACGGGTGCCATTTCTCCCTCTTCCATGGGAGTACAACCCTGCTGGCAATAAACTCTTTGCTCTACATGACTGTGTTTGTGTGGTCTTCTGGGCTGGTTACTTTCATTCCAGAGGCTAAGTTCACTTTTGTAACACCTCAGACACGAGAGCTGGTGGGAAGGGGAGAAGAATACCCACAAGTGATACCAATGGATTCTTCTCACAGACCTTATATCATCACCTCTTAAAAGTCCCACTGCAGGGGCCGGGAGTTTGGCCTAGTGGTTAAAGTGCTTGCCTAGCATGCACGAAGACCCGGGTTCGATTCCTCGGTACCACATACATAGAAAAAAGCCGGAAGTGGTGCTGAGGCGCAAGTGGTAGAGCTCTAGCCTTGAGAAAAAAACAAGGACAGTGCTCAGGCCTTGAGCTCAAGGCCAGGACTGGCAAAAAAAAAGTCCCACTGCATCTCAGCACTGCCACAGGCGACAGCACCAACACATGAGCCACTGGAGTCCCACTCAAACCACACACAAGCCACACAAGAACCTTCCTCCCTCTCTAAACTCGTATTGTCTTCCTGGTCAAGAGCATCTACAGCTTCCAGCCTGAGCTTCTTGGGACAGGTTCTCCACATTTTCCATAGAATTTTCTCAAAGCATGCCCTCTCCTTGTTAAATACCTCTTTGCATATTTTAATAGTTGTAAGATAAATAGATACTATTTGCCCATTCTATAATATTTATCCTAGCTATTTACCAGGTAAATGTACTTACCTGGTAAATATTTATACAAACATAAGCATACACACACAGACACACACACACACAATCTCCTTCTATATCCCAAAGCAGATAGAGACTTCAACATTTTTTCATCTTAAGTCACAAACACGTTGCATGCAACCCAACATATTTCCTTCTGTGTTTCTAAACTTTTACTCCTCAGATGTGGTTGGATCCTGAGACCTGGTTTTCAGTGACAAGCAACAAAAGTCCTTGAATGACTGAATCATTGTTTTTATTCTGTGCTGGAACTGAACCTTCACAGCCCAGACTAACCTTTCTTCCTAAATTTCCTCTCCTGCCACAATACCACCATGCCTGAAGGCTGTTTTCCTACCCTGCTTTTTCCACCTGATGGTATTTCTACACACTTGAGCCCTCATTCATCTTTTCCTCCAAGGATACATTTCTTTGTGGCAAGCTTGCCATTTTCTTAGGGAAGACTTTGTTCTTCTAACACAAATCACCCTATTCCCCAGGAAATCAGTCTATTCTCAGCACTCCAAAGCCCTTGGCTCTCCAAAACTTGTTGAGTACCTACTATGCCAAGTCTTTGTTCACATAGGATTGATATTCTAGTGGGAGCACAGGAATATAAATGCACAAATAATCTCAATAAAGTATGAGATTTCATAACAATGAAATAAAACAATAGGGCATGAGGTAAGGAGATGCGTTCTAGTTTGGAGAGTATAGTAATTTTTTTAAGGCTATTATCACAAAATACAGTAGGTTAGGAAGCTTTTAACAATAGGAAAGTATTGTCTCACAGTTTAGGAGGCAGATAACCTGAGATCAGGGCACTGGCAGGGTCTTTCTTTGGCTCTTGTTATATCATCACAACCTGCTATGTTCAAATCCTTATTATCTCAGTATATGTCTAAGTTTCCTCATCTTGTAAGGACATCATTCATAATGAAAAAGGGCCCAACTCTGTGACTAAATGTCCTCAAGGACCCCAATCTCAAGGTCCTACCTCCAAACACAGCCACATTCTGAGATGAGATACTGGAAATGAGGACTTCAATATATGGATCTGAAGTGTATACAGTCCATCCCCTAACAGCCAGGCAATCTCCTCTCCCTCACTAGGGAGACCAGCTAACCACACCATCAAATATCAAATATCTGTTAGTGTAATTGCAGAAATGACAGGGATCATATCTCATTTCCTTTTAACTCTCCCTTACTAGTATGACTGTCATAGGCACTTATTAACTAGATAGATGGGGAGATAGATAAATAAATAAATATATATATACATTTAGACATTCTGTTTAGAGGCTAGAATCCACTCAGCTATCAGTCTTTCAATTTCCAGAGAAATCTTCTGATGGCTTCATAGAAAATCTCAACCACACACACACACACACACACACACACACACACACACACACACACACACACACACACACACACACACTGTGCCCAGTTTTGGAGTGGTTCCTATCAAACCACCTGAGAAGCTCATATTTCTCTCATTTATTTTTTTCCCCAAGGAGTTTTGTACCACATCCAGTCATCTAACAAGAAACAGTAAAATTGGATCTGACTTCCCAATTTTGCAAGCTTGAGGACTATTTCTGATTTGGAAACCATTCAGTTCCAAGAATATTGGTGCCAGCATCTGTACTAAAGTTAACTTACTTCTCCATCTGTGTCATTTATGAATCTACCCATTTGAACTCTCAAGAAAGAGAGAACTGGATGAGTTCTACAGTTACAGGAGACACTAAGCCTGTGGGTTGCTTTTAGGAAAAATGCATAGAACAACTCCAAAGACCTCAAACACCTTCTTCACATTCTAAGGGAAAAGGTACAGCAGGTACAGAGGGAAAGGTGTTGAGTATCTGCATCCTTCTACCTTGATCTGATTCCAGAACACAGGTACAGTCACATTCATCTTATTTGTGGCTCCCTAAGAACATGGTACGGAAACTACCACGTGACTTGTTATCACGTACAGCATAATTTTTTAATCACTAATGCCAGAAGTTTTCTTAGAAATATGATTTCAGAGCCTAGGTTTGTGGTCTTACTTCCAGTACTGTATCTTTTAGATAGTTATCTTTACCTTTTATATGTTTGCCCTCAATAAATTCAGATTTGTATGTATATATATGTATATGAATAGATATGTCTATATATGCATATATCTACACTTCTATATTACTGAAAAGATTCTAGGTGATATATAAAATTATTTAAGATATAACACAATTATATGGCTAAAAATAGGATAAAGTTGTGCATATGGCCTTTACTTAAAATAGAATCAACTTTTTGTACCACCTGATCTTTCTCACTGAGGTTTTCTAAGACATAATTAAACTCTTCTGTACAAGTACCCAGTGCTCCAAAGAAAATAACGGCACTAATAGAAGCTCAGGATGGTATCTGTGGGAAAAGGGAAGGCTGTGTTCCATGTTTCAGACACATTTTGCACAGCACATGAAAGGGAATTATTTTTCCTGTAATGAGTAGCTTGACTTTCGTAGTCTTGGTGACAAGATAGTATATAGTCAGAAAGATTCTCATTATTGCTGTGGTGGACAAGGGAGGCAGAGAGGTTGTAACATTCTCCAAAAAGAAAGCAGCTTCTTTCATATTGGAATGGGAGAGGGATGTAGGCAGTGGAGAATAGTTTGAGGAGACAATAGAGTATTTCACCACAATGGTATTTTGAGTGCCTGTCACAGGAGGGTGAGAATCGTGGATGGACGCCGACAGTGGATCAGGGGGAGAAACTGATATAGGAGTGAAGTTTTGGGTCTGGTCTTAGAGTGGCCTGCAGTTTACTGCTTGGGCAAAGGTCATGTGCTTAACCTTTTGGGATCTAACTGTACTCTGGTGTTCATTATCTCAGTTCTTCACAAAAGAATCTTTGAGAAGATTCTAGAAGAGCTTTTGAGAAAACTTCCCTTCAATCTGGACACTTTTGTTCATAGCTATAATCCCAGCTAGTCAGGAGGCAGAGATCATAAGAACCACGGTTAAAGGCCAGACCACATGGAGGCCAGACATCCCTTCCTCAACTCTGTCAATAAGCTAAGTGTGGTTATGCATGTGCAATCCTAGCTAGACAGGAAGCCAGCAGTCAAAGGAGCACAGTCTGAGATACAAAAATGCAGCACCCTATCTGAAAAGTAACTAGATCAAAAAATAAAAGGTAGAGGTAGGAGTGATTCAAACAGTAGAGTCCCTTTCCAGCAAGCTTCAGAGCCTGAGTTCAAATCTCAGCAAGAGAAAAATCTCTTTGTTTCCAGTAACATTTTGGAATGAGACCAATGCATGGGTCACCCTCGTGGTTATGCTCAGGGCTTGGCGGCCTCTGAGGCCTGCTTAGGTTCTCCATGGGCTGGCCAGGGCTTTGAGCCCACTATTAAAAAGGTTCGTGATGAGGACTCTATATATCTTTTTAGAAAACCTGCTCAGCAAATCACCTTAAAGAAGGAAAGGTTTAGGCCGGGAGTCTGGCCTAGTGGTTAAAGTGCTGGCCTAGCATGCACGAAGACCCGGGTTCGATTCCTCGGTACCACATACATAGCAAAAAGCCGGAAGTGGTGCTGAGACTCAAGTGGTAGAGCTCTAGCCTTGAGAAAGTCCAAGGACAGTGCTCAGGCCCTGAGCTCAAGCCCAGGACTGGCAAAAAAAAAAAAAAAAAAAAAAAGAAGGAAAGGTTTATCCTGAATCATCGTTTCTAAAGGTCTTCTGTCTCTATTGTTTCTGGGCTATGCAGAGACAGACCAGAGCAGCAGGGTGGCAGGGCCAAGCTAAGAGTATTTCTTTGGATGTCCAGAAGGACAGAGTGGGGGAGAGAAAGGGAGGGGGTAGGCAGTGGTGAAGGGAGAGAGAGGCAATGAGACAAAGAGGGAGGGAGGGAGGGAGGGAGAGGGAGGAAGAGGGAGAGAGAGAGGGAGGTAGGGAGAGAGAGAGGGAGAGAGAGGGGGACAGAGGGGGGAGAGAGAGGGAGGGAGGCAGAGGAAGAGAGAGAGAGAGAGAGAGAGAGAGAGAGAGAGAGAGAGAGAGAGAGAAGGAGGGAAGGAGGGAGGGAGAGAGGGAGAGAGGGAGGGAGGCAGAGGGAGAGAGGGAGGGAGGCAGAGGGAGAGAGGGAGGGAGGCAGAGGGAGAGAGGGGGGAGAGAGAGAGGGAGGGAGGCAGAGGAAGAGAGAGAGAGAGAGAGAGAGAGAGAGAGAGAGAGAGAGAGAGAGAGAGAGAGAGAGAGAGAGGAGGGAGGGAGAGAGGGAGAGAGGGAGGGAGGGAGGGAGACAGAAAATACCTGCTCTTTTTTTCAAAAGGTCTTCTGTCTCCATTGTTTCTGGGCTGTGCAGAGACAGACCAGAGCAGCAGGGTGGCAGGGCCAAGCTAAGAGTGTTTCTTTGGATGTCCAGAAGGACAGAGTGGGGGAGAGAAAGGGAGGGGGTAGGCAGTGGTGAAGGGAGAGAGAGGCAATGAGACAAAGAGGGAGGGAGGGAGGGAGGGAGGGGGGAGGGGGGAGGGAGGGAGGGAGGGAGAGGGAGAGAGAGGGAGGAAGAGGGAGAGAGAGAGGGAGGTAGGGAGAGAGAGAGGGAAAGAGAGGGAGAGAGAGGGAGAGAGAGGGGGGAGAGAGTGGGAGCGAGGCAGAGAGAGAGAGAGAGAGAGAGAGAGAGAGAGAGAGAGAGAGAGAGAGAGAGAGAGAGAGGGAAAATACCTGCTCTGGTAAGCTTTTTCTACCTTCCTTTTCTTCCATCTGGGCCCTCAGACTATTTTGAAAATATTAAAATCCAATCATAAGCACTCGAGTTAATTGGTGAGAGGGAACCAAAAAGAGTTAAATGCATGGTAACTATCAGAATCACTCTATCTATAAGCTTCCTTTCATATTAAAGTTTATATACTCAAGTCTTGGTATAATAAAATGTGGATTAAGCTGTTGTAGAGTTTAATGGAGCCAAGTCGTGATGCCAAGTTTCAGTTAATACATTTTAAATGAAAACACACCAGTAAGACTTGGAACAAGGGTCAGGAATCATAAAATAAATACCACAAAAATAATTCTCCGTTGTGAAATGACTGGTGTTATGCCCCCTGGGAGTCTAAAATCTCTTCTCAATCAATCTTTTCACTTGGAGACAACTAGCAAATCCTCAGCAAGCTCTTCTTGTACATAGGGAGAGGGAAAGAGAAGAACATTCAGAAAGGGAGGCCAGAATTGGTCTACCTTCATTTCTAAACCTGTCTCTATGCACTAATTCAACAGAAGAGACAACAGACGAGTAGGCCGGAGTAGAAGGCTAACTTCCAGGAGAGAGTAGCCTGGTGGTGCAAACATCTAGAACTTCTAGAAGGTAAATGAATTTGAATCTCAAGGAATGCCTTTGTACTCTAAGGATAACAGGTGGTGGATAGACAGTTAAGTAGTCAAATTATTTCCTGGTCCTTCTCCCAAAACAAAGCTCATTTTGAGTCTTGGTGAAAACCCATGCTGCACTTAGAGAAGGCAACTCTGAACAATAGTGAAGGGCGGATTGTGTGCTCAGCAGCAGCCTCTCATCCTTCTGCTGCATTTGTGTTCCTAGGTGATGCTGGGACATTGCCAGGTGCCATAAGGCCAAAGCCACGGAATACTGGACCTTCTCTTCAGCGACACAGGATTCTCTGTTCCAAAGCATAGTGTCTTTCCATTAGGCAAAGACTAGGGCTGGGCTCCATATATAAATGCCAAATTGACACCTGCCTTGGAATTTGTCCAGGCTGGATGGGATCCTGCCAGAGGGCCTTGCAGAAATATTCACAATTCAGGATGGTTTCTTCCACTTTAGGAGCAAACAAGCCTCAGACACGCGGTAAGAAGTGACACTTCACTCCACCGCCAGCCTTGTAACTTCCTAGCAAGCTGTCCCTTCAGCCTCTGCTCACCAAATGCATCTGGGATTTGTTCCTTCATGGTCCATCTAGATCTTCCTGCATCATCAAGAACCTTCTAGGTCTTTTGACTACCTTCTATGTTAGTCTCCAACTCACTCTGTCCCTGGGGTGGGCTGACATTTCCAGGTGGTCTAAGAGTAGCCAAGTGTATTGCCATCTTGCCCATCTCCATGCTAAAATCCTTTCTCCTCTTCCCAGAATGGTGGGGTGAGGTGGAGGGTTGAGACACCTGTTCACCTACAGTAGAACCCAGAAAAAATTCCCCCTTAGGCTTGCGTGTGCTTGAGGTGTGAGAAGATGAGGGTAAAGTCACAGTCTCACTCTCTACACTGAGGAGTTAGGAGCAGTAGCCAACAGAACTGGGGAGTCAGCTATTTGTAACAGACACTCCAGCTGTGGACGAACGCTAGAAAGAACTCAGACACACATCTGAACCAAATTTCAACAAGATCCTCTTTCCAGACTCTTCTATGTCGAAAGTGGCTGGATCTACCACAAAAGGAAATGTGTGTCCTTGGCAGACTTAGAAGAGAGGTGATGGCTAGCCTAGGAGCTGTATTTTTATTGGTAGAGGTACTCTGGTCTCAAAACCACGGTGGTCTCCAGGTGGGCAAGACGAATGGAGGAAGAGGACAGTTTCTGGAGGGCTGCACAGCCAAGTCTCTGTGAAATCCTGTTAGCTGACAAGAGCCAAACAGTGGAGTGATGATCCAGCATGGGTGATTCTCAACCCCATCGTTGAGCAAAGGGACCATAGCAAGGCATCTCCAGGCCAAGCCATCACAGTCACTGATCCTAGTTGATTGTGCTCTGCAGCAGGATGGAGATGGGCTATGATGCCTTCTGAGAACTTTGGAAAACCAAGACGCTTATAGCTATCCTGTATAGCCAGAGAAATTAACATGAATCGACATCTTGTTCCTGAATGCAAATCTCAACTCTTAGGGAAGCTGTTTTCGGTTTTCTTTCCTTATTGTATATACTTCTTTTTCACTTTATGCACATAGCTATTCCTGGAATCCAGTGAGATCTACTCTGCCAAGAGTTAAAATATGAGGAGAATTTTTAATCTTGTTAACATTTCTCAACTAACTAGAAGCAGAAGGTACATGGAATATAGGCAGAGGGAAAGATAAAGGGAGACACATGTTTTGGAGGCCCAAGGAGAGACATTTTAGAAGCAGAATATCTAGCACTCGAACATGAATCATGATGGGATGGGAGTGAGGGACTAGGAGAAACCATTCATATCTCCAAGATGAAGTATGGAAGGAAGGGTGGAACTAGGAGGTGGGGAAATCTCTTCCAGGTTGCTGCTCTTTACAACTTTGTCAGGACTCGTGTTCATGTTCAAAGGAGCACCATGGAGAGGGTTTATATCTCACATTTGCATCTCAGTCCTGCCTCCCCACTTCTTAGCCTTCTCCAGTCTCACTGGATGGCCTACTGAAGGAGAAAGAGAGAGAAAGAGACCCTCCTCTCATTTTGGTTCTTCTCCTCAGTCACTGTCTTGTTTTCATATTCTTGGCTTTCACAAGAAGGAAAGAAATTTGCCTGGAAGGGGAATAAATACTCACCATTTTTTCTTCCTCATTTCCTATCCAACCACTCTCACCAAGGTCACATGGTAATCTCATGTCCCCAAACCCAAAGGATTTGTTTGGATCCTAACCATTAGCCACTTCCATATCTTGGAATTCTCTGTTTCCCTGGCCTCTGGTGACTCCTCTTCTCGTGTTCTCTTTATTCTTCTTTGACCTTTATTCATTGACCTTCTCCCAAGAACCTTCCGCTGCCACCAGACTGGTATTCCCCCCTGAATCACATGGCTTCCCTTCCCTGCACTCAGCTTGATCTCTGCATGGATTTCTAACTTCATTCCATTGTCACTCCAGAACACCCTCTACAGGACTTTGCTTCTTTTAGAAGTTGGAGATTTGCTTTCTGCCCAGCGTGTGATTTTAGTGAATGTTCCATATGCAAGATAAAAAGATGACCACTCTGTTGTCATGGGGAATTGTCTATAATTATCAATTAAATCACATCGCTGATAGATTACTCAGGTCCTTCTATTAATTATAGAGAAAGAAGTGTTGATAACCCCAAATATAATTGTGGATTTGCTTATTTCTACTTAGAGTTGCTAGCTTTTGCTCCACTGCTTTTAGAGCTCTATTATTAGTGAATATGTATTTAAGATTTTTGTTCTTTTTTTCTTTCTTAACTTTTTCTCTTCATTCTTGTCAGTGCTCCCTATTCAAAAGCCTATTCGATCTGATGTTAATACCACAAAAGCAGCTTTTTGTGGATTAGTGCTAGCAGAGTATATATTTTCCATTCATTCACTTTACCCTACTTAAGGATTTATACATAAAGAGGATTTTTGTAGAAAACTTGTACTTCATGTGATCCAATGATTTCTGCCTTTTAACTGGCAGACCTTCAACTTATCATCTTCCTGTTAGTTTTCCATTTGTCTTTTCTATTCATTCTTTTCTCTTTGCCTTTATTTTATTCATTGCTTTGAGCTAATTGAATTTTTTATGATTTATTTTATCTCCATTACTCATAAGAAATTAAAGAGTTAGAAATAAAACCTGGTGAACTCAAAATAGAGTAAAAAGGATCAACTATGCTGAATGCTTCTGAGAGTTTAAATACATAGAGACACAAAAAGGATTTGGCAACGAGATCAATCTTATAACCTCGGCAGGACCAACCTCAGTGAAGTGGGTGGTAGGTTACACACTCAATGTAAATGGAATAGAAGAAAGAATAAAAGATGAGGAATTAGAGACAGGTACAGGGAAGAACATAAGAGATTGTGCTGTAAACAGGAAAAAAAGATTATGGCATCAAGAAAATGAGACTTTCTTTGTATTATCCTTAATTAATTGTAAAAAGGGGTTCCAATTAAACAAGCCTTGAGGAGTTGACTAAATCCTATCAGATCCACATAAAAGAACCATCACCAAGTCCCACCTTGGCTCTAATACATATCAATTTTAAACAAGTGGATGAATTCATTAAAAAAATACATGGTTAAGAAGATGCATTTGAACACCTAACTATAGCATTTGAATCTTGATTTTGCCACATCATTGTTGTACGAACCTAGCCAAATAAATTTCTTAGCCTTTCTCAATCTCAGTTTCTTCCATGGTAAAGTAGAATTTATAGGACTATAGTACAGATGAAAGAAAACAATAGACAGGACACTTAGAATAGTTTCTGGCATATAGTAAGCAATAAATGCTAACACGCTACCTGAGTTGATTGCTATTGGAAATAGAACATCTAAACTAAACTTATAAAATTCCTTAACCTGCTGATTTCCTTCTTCTTGTGTAATCCAAACTATATATGCTGAGAGAAAAAAAGAAGAAGAAGAAGAAAATACATCCTGAAAACAAAACAAAGCAAAAGGCTTGGGTCAGATCATTCATGCAAACTTCCCTTCCAGTTGTCATGGCCTCCTAAATATGGTGTTCAAGTATTTTTCAAGAAGACAAAGATTTTTTTCCAAAGAAGGCCAAATCCCATCCACCACATGTTAGTGCTTGGCCATCCCGGCTTTGCTTGGCCAACAGGAGCTATGGCAGTGGCAGGAACACAATCATTTGCTTTGTGTGTCTATAATAAACTGTAAAACAGATGCAGCTTGGAAGGTCTTCATTCCAGGCTGTCCTCAGGAGGCAGGAAGTCCCTCTGCTCTGGCACATGTTCCCACATTCCTAGAGGATGGGACCCCCCCTAAATCAGGCAACTGACTCAAACCTCAAAACCTGCAGCAGAGAAGCTCTTGGCAAAGAGCTTTTATTTTGTTAGCTTAGGACTTTGACTCTGATTATTTTCTTCTGTAAAATCCACATGATATAAGGTAAGATGGGTGATGATGAAATGAAGGATTTTTTCTCCCAGTGGGACAGTCATGATCATACTGAGCCCACCTCTCCAGACTCCTGTGGTATCCTGTGTATCCTATGGTGAGTTGAAGGGAGACACATTGTGACCAATTTCGCTAAGCAGATAGATACCAACCAGACTGAGAATGCAAGCCAGGACAAGTAGCACATCTAAAGCAAAGCTGCAAGGAGGATCTGAGGCCTCCCGTCTCTGGGCCTGACTCCAACCCCACTGGAGACTCTAAGACCTTAGGAGCCCTCTCGTGGGTGTCAGGTGTGATACCCAGTTCTCCTATCTGAGTTGTACATCAGCAGGCTCCACAGGCCTTGAAGCTTCTTCCCCTCTTTACCAAAGGTGTCATCCTTCTCACCCTTCCTAGAGACCTCTCTCTTTCTCTGGGTTCCCTGTTCCCCAGACTTGCACATCTGCAAAACAAGTGGACAGCTGTAGCTAAGTGCACATGGCAGCCACACCTGCTCCCAGAGGTCATCCACTGCTCAGTGAATGAAGACAGTGGAGCAGCTGACAATCTTCATTTTTATTGGCTCCGTGTGTCTTATTTCAGTAGGTGATGGGTGGACCAGTGCTAACTGGAAGCTCTGTGCTGCTCACTGCAGAAACAGCTCCGCTTGAATCCATCCTCCCATCTCTATCCTATCCTACTCTACAAGTACAGACAGACACCCCTCACCCCTTCCACTTAGAAGATGGAGCCTGGGGAGTGATTAGCCCCAGAACCCAAGGGGAGTGGCCATGAGTAGATAAACTGAAATCTTTCAGAATGTGGTATACACACACAGTGGAGTATTAGTCAACCTCAGAAAAGAGTGAAATTATGTCATTTGCAAGCAAATAAATAGAACTAGAAATAATCCTGGTAAGTGAAATGAGGCAGACTGAGGAAAAACAAATACTATAGGTTCTCTCTTGCCTATGCAGAATCTAGTCTGTGAACGGACAGAAGGCTAAAATGGGTTCTGTCTAGGGCTGAGTACCAGCAGGGGAAGGGGAGAGTATATGGGATTGGGTGGGATGCGGGTGGGGGGCAGAAGAGTGCAGCTGATGAAGTCCATTTACATGTATGCAACTAGAACATCAAAATTTGTTGAAATTGTTTCAAGAAAAAGAGCAGTAATAAAGGAGGTGAATTGTATTGGGGTACCCATTAGAGTATATTTTATGTACATTATATGTAAGTATCACAATGAAGCTCCTTTATACAACTAATATATGTAAATGAAGGATGGAAAAATACTGAGCATGCTCAGCAATGAAGTTAAATCTACTGTAGGTGTGTAGAGATGTGTGTGTGTGTGTACATGTCCAGAACCATCTGTCCAATGACTGTTGACATGATGGATAAAAGATTTATACTTTGAATCAGAAAAGAAAATTAGTATAAAGATTTGTGGGGAACACTGGTAAAATTTGCCATGTTAGTAAGATATTAATATCAATTATTTGATTGTGATCATGAAAATAAGTGTTCTAATTCATAATATTCAGGATTAAAGATCATGGTGTCTGCAGTGCATTCTCAAATGATTCTGAAAACAACATCTATGAGTGTCCAACACATTCTGAAACACATGTGACAATACCAACCATTCGTGAATGCAAGGCAGGGGGAGGGAATTATCAATTCTAGCATTGTCACAATTCTTCAGGCTTCATCATTTTCAGTCATAAAGTTAAAAACAAAATGAAACCAGGTACCAATGGCTCATCCTGTAATCCTAACTATTCAGGAGATTCTCAGGGTCACAGTTTAAAGCCAGCCAGGGCAAGAGATCTATGAGACTCTTATCTCCAATTAACCACCAAAAGACAACTATGAATCTACTATAAATATTTAGCTACAGCTTTATGTATGGGCATGCTTTTGACTCATTTGCATCAGTCTACAAAGTATACATCTAAGCAGGATCTTGTGGTAGAGATCAATGGTCCCACTCCTGAAGCATAAGATACTGATGGTGGGGAAGGCTGTGCACGTGTAATAGCCTGTTTGGAACTATTGCAACCAGAGCTGCTAAGACTATTTCTATAGGTATGTGTTATGTGTGTGCGCATGCATGCATACCGTTTCCCTTCTCAGGGAAACAATGTCCAAGAGTATGGTAAGAACATGTTTCATTTTGCTAGACTATTCCACAGCGGCAGCACCATTTTTCATTCCCATCTCCAATCTGTGGGTGATGGAGTGTCTTCATCACTGACTGTGCTGTCACTGCCCCTAGTTTTTATTGTAGCCAATCTGGTTAGCACCCAGTGAGATCTCAGTGGAGTTTCATTGGCTCACAGCTAATGTCTTTGAACATTTTTCTTCCATTACTGAGAAATGAACTGGGGGCCTTGCAGTTGCAAGGTAAGTACTGTACCACTTCAGATTTTTTGAATTTGTATTTCAGATAGGTCTCATGCTTTAACTCAGCCAGCCTTGTTCTATCTTTGTTTTCTGAGATTCTGGAATTACTGATGTGTCCCACCATATCCAGTCTTCTGAACACCTGTTCACATACTTATTTACCTTCTACTATAGTGTCTTCTAAGAAATGTCTGTTCATATCTTGGCCTAGTTTGCTGGTTAAATTGTGAATGTTTTACAATTGCATTTTAAGAGTTCTTATTTATTAAGAATTTTGTCAAATACACATTTCTGCCAATCTGCAGCTTGTTTTTTCCATTCTCTTCAAAAGCTCTTTCTTAGAGTAAAATTTTTAATTTAAGGAGATAAGATTTATTCATAGTTTTTCCCTTTTATTTTGGGTCACACTTTGTTTTCAATCTAAGAATTTATTATTAAGCCCTGGGTCTCTAATCTTTTATTCTACTGTTTCCAAGACTTTTGTAATTTATTCTATGATTCAGTTGCAGTGATTTTTTTTGTGCACAAATGCGGTTTAAGCCAAAGATCTTTTTTTGCAAGAAGGTAGCCAATTACTCTCACTTTTGAGAGTACTTTTTTCTTCTTCCTTTGAATGGTTTCTGCAACTTTGTAAAAAGAAATTACATAATTTGTTACAAGCTAAAGATGACCAGATCATCACATAAGCTAAGCCTAGGCATTTTTTTTGCTCACACTTGTACTTCTAGCTACTCAGGAGGCTGAGATTTGAGGAGCATAGTTCGAAATCAGCCTGGGCAGGAAAATCAATAAGACTCTTATCTACAAGTAATCACACAAGAAAAAGCTGGAAGTGGCACTGTGGCTCAACTGGTAGAGTGCTAGCTTTGAGCAAAAAAAAGCAGCTTAGGGACAGAGACCAAGTACAGAGTTCAAGTCCCAGGAGGAGCAAAAGAAAAAGAAAGGTAACAAGATCATGTCAGGTATGGTGAGGCACGCCTAAAATCCCAGCTTTGTGGGAGGTAGAGGTAAGAGAAGCCAGGTCCCAGGCAAAAGTAGATCTTATTTGAAAAACAGCTAAAGCAAACACTAGCTTAAAATGGGAGAGGGGCTCTCATGGGGGAGCCCCTCACCATGGCCTTCACCCTTCCTCACCAAGCCCACCATTCACAGTCAATTTTACCCTAAGGCTTCACTGGTTAGGGTATGTGGGAAAGGTGACAGGTTAGCCAGAAGCCTTGGAAGGTGCCTTTGTTTTGTCTGTAGGCCTGTGATAGAGACTGGGCCTCTGAGAACAGAGAATTCCCTTTGCACTTTAGCCACAAAGCCAAGAAACATAGCACAAGACCTTTGTTGAATGTCAGAATGTCAAAAAAAATGGAATGAATTTTTCCCAAAGAAGAATATTGGCTCTTCACAATTCCCCAACTCAGGCCAGATCTCCAAACCACCTTAAATAAATCCAGCCCTTCCATCTGCTGGGCTTCAGTTCTCCTAGAAACAAAGCCTATTCAAGACTGTGCACATAGCCAAAACGAAGATCCGCTTGTCCTTCCTGGACCCAGAGCAGAAGAAATGCCCAACCGATCAGTATGGCGCGAAAGCCTCGAGGATAGCACAGAGTAAAAAGAACAAAGACTTGAGAGCCCCGACCCTCATCCCATTACAGATTTTGTCCAGAGCATCCCAGGGCGAGCTCGCTTGTCACAGAGCAATCTCTGCTTGCTGTTCCCAGGACAAGCCAGGAGGGCAGTCATAATTAGATTGCCACAACCACATCATGGTTAATAAGTGCCACAAATAACCATATAAATGTCAAGCTGTGAATGTGAAACTTGACAGGACCTTGCAAATCCAACAGAGTTTGGCACTGAACAGCATTCTCTGAATTTGCACATAATCTGCTTTTTGCAGCTCTTTTGAGAAGGAGCTATTTACCCAGTAAGCGTATTATTCCCCAGTCATTCCAGGTCAATTAACTTCATTCCAGAGAAAAACAGGAGGAATTGAAAATACAAGGTGGAAAGGTTTGAGAATGAGACAATAGATCTGAAGGGGGCATCTTGTAAATGTAGCTACTGATACACTGGCATTCCCATGAGCTCTGAAAAGTAGACAATAGCCAGCTATGGGATTAAGACATCAATCCATGCTATGCTGGGTTCATACATAGCTGACCGGGTGGAGACTGACCAGCTGACAGGAAAGCCCACACGACACTAGAAACCGTCAACAAAACCAATAATCCCCGCACATCACAGTGCGTGCTTTAGGGAGCTATCCATCATTAAAGAGTACCCCCCATCCCTGTGACAGCCCCTTCTTCCTCTACTTTTTATTTTTATTTTACTCAGTGTCCATCTTGAGTCTTGCACTCAGGGCCTAGGCGCTGTCTCTAAGCTTTTATGCTCAAGGTTGGCATTCAGTATCACTTGAGCCACAGCTCCACTTCCAGCCTTTTGGTGGTTAACTGGACATATAAGAGTCTCATGGGCTTTCCTGCCCGGGCTGGCTTCAAACTGCCACCCTCAGATCTCAGGCTTCTAAGTTGTTAGGATTACAAGCATGACCCACCAGCACAACAGCTCTAATTTTTTTTAAGTTAGGTAAAATGTATGTAACATAGAATGGGCATTAAAGTGGTGTAAAGTTTAATGGCATTTAGTACACTGACTGTGTCACACAACCACCACCATTATCAAATCCAAAACATCACTATCCTCAGAAGAAAGCCCTACCTCATAACGAAGCCAATACCAGTGTCCCCGGCTCACTATGTCCTGACAAGGTTCACAGCTCTCTATCTCTGGATTGCCTCATCCTGGATATTTTGTATCATTAGATCCTTCAGTATATGGTCTTTTTTGTCTGGCTTCTTTCTCATGGTGTGTGTCCGTGCTTCCTTCTTTACTCTCATGGAACGTCATTCTATTGTGCAGATGTACCACATGATGCGATTCCATCCACTTATGGACACTGACATTGCTTTACCCGTTGCCTTTGTGAATAATGTCATTATAGATATTCATCTGTAAGTTTTGGGTTGAATACATTTTCAGTTCTTTTGGGCAGGTAGTCAGAAGTCAGGAGTTAATAACTGGGTCCTAAGTTAATTTTTCCATTACATTTTTCAAGGTGTTGCTGGACTATTTTCTCCTTCCTCGAGGAGGCTTAGGAATCTCACAGGAACCTTGTACCTTTGTAGCAAGACCTGGACTTGCTATGTATTAGCAAGGCTATGTTCTTGAATTCTTAACTAGGCTCAGTGCTGTCTGGGTGGATTTTGAAAGCAATATCTGCACTTGAGGGACTTAGTCCAAGGAAGATTTTATTACTTCTTATCTCTCATAGTTTAGAAAAATAAGCAGCATTTCATGGGCAAGTGACCCCATGGAAGCCTGTGTTTGTGGCTCATTTCTCTAGAGTCCTATCTCAGTTCACTTTGCTCTCAGCCACGTGCCTAGACAGGACACCATGAATGAGCTAATGTTCTGACTTCCTCTTCTTAGGTTCTGCCCTTTGAAAATGAAATGCTTTACTCACACCAAAATTATTCACAGTTCACTCCTAAATCTGAAATGATAGTTGTCTTTTTTCCAAGAAACCTCCTTTTCTTTTCACTTAAGATATTGCTGTATTCAAACTCCAGAATTGGGTTGCAATAAATGCTTAGAGATTATAAAAAAAAATTCAAATGAAGGAGCATGACAAATACAGCTGGGAAAACTGTGGCCCAGAAAGGTCAAGTCGCCGTCCAAAGTAACACAGTAGCCAACGCTGAGGTCGAGGTCAGGTGACTCAACACACTCAGCCAGGTACCCTGGGTGGAGTGGGGGGGAGGGCGCATAGAGGGAAGGGTTGGGGGAGGGGGTGGACCTGAGACACTGGAGCCCAGCCTTGAAGGAGGAGTTACCTGATGCTGGCATGCTCTGGGCTGGGTGTGTTCTCCTTTGCCCCAGCGCTGCTCAGTTGCTGTTCACCCTCCATGAAAACTAGAATGAATAAACAGGGAGGGACTGCACAGGAAATTCTCATGGGAGGATTCTTCAAGATCCATTAAGAAAATGCTCCCTTGTTTATAACAGCGTACATCCTAGATGCAGTGCCAATAGGCTGGCTCCGTGTTGTTTATCTTAACCGAGAAGGAAAGTTAGTGGCAAAAGAATATTTTGATAATGAATAGAAGGCAAGTCATGACATTTTTGAGGGGAGGAAATACAAATAAACTTTCTTTTAATGAGAGTTGTCTCAAAAAATGATGGAAGGTATTTATGAGAAAAGATTTTTGGGGTGCCTAGAGGATCTGCCATGAGTTTCTGTTTCTCCCATGCTCATACATTGTGTGTGTGTGTGTGTGTGTGTGTGTGTGTGTGTGTGTGTGTGTGTGTGTGTGTGAGGGGGGGGTGCACACATGTGCTCCCAAGACAATATCAGTTAATGGAAAGATTTTTTAAATATCTGGAAACACATCCCAGCACTTTACAGAACACGATGGTATCTATTTCAAAACAACCTGGAAGTATTTGCTGTCCACTTTGGCCTGGTAAATTTCCATTGTGGGTAACGATACACAACTTTTTCATTCCAACCCAACATACTTCAAATGGCAGGATTTCATTAAGCATTTCTGCACTCCTAAATGAATGCCAAACTTGCAGAGTACCATTTGTTGGGTGGCCTCAAGTGGACTGGAGTGGGGACAGGAAGACTTGTAGGTCTATAAAAGTTTGTGCCTGACTTGTGCTGTAGGGTAATTCTGCCTGGTGGCTGTCAAATGCCCACTTACTGGGAACAGTCCTGGCCTTGCCAGCAGTGATGTCTTCCTTTCCCCTTATCATCCAAGGCAAGGAGAACCCAGGAGACAGGCTGTTTCTGCAGAGCTCTTGGCCTTTGTGAAAGCAAGGAATTGTGTATTACATGGACTTCACCCACTGCCTGGGAAATTACAGAGTGAGCTGCCCACTTGCAAAGTCTAGTGCTACCTTATTGCACAAAAAGATTCAGCCCATCAAACAATCTTGACCTCTAACGTCTGCTCCTCTGTAACACAAGGTAGCAGTACAGCCTCATCATTGAGGCCAAAAAGGGTGCTAGAAATATTATAGATCAACTCCTGCTAATGGGTAAAAATCCATGAATAGCATGTACAGGTGCCATCCTTATTGTCATAGGGACACCGTTATCTCACTGTTCTCCTTAAAAAGGATGCCAGTCTTGATTAGGTATCTGCCATACTCCTGTGAATCTGGCTGTCCAAGGCAAGACCAGGAGGAGGGATCTGAAAGGACTCAAGTGTCCTTTATTCGTTAGGATAAGCCTGAGGCCCAGGGCGATCAACTAGACTCAAATCAGAGCCAGGCACTGGTGGTTCACACCTGCAATCCTAGCGTACTGAGGAGGCTGAGATCTGAGGATTGCAGTTCAAAGCCTGTTGGGGCAGAAACCTCCATGCCACTCTTATCTGTAATAAACTATCTAGAAAAAGACAGAAGTGGTGCTGTGGCTTGAGTGGTAGAGCGCTAGCCTTGAGCAAAAAGAAGCTTAGGAAGAGCAACCGGACACTGAGTTCAAGTTCACACAAAAAAAGACACAGATCAAACCTGAGTGTGGGGTCCAGCGAGCCACAGGAATGTTCCTCTCCTGAGAGAATGCCGTGGGAAGACACTTGCTCACACTTCAACGCATTATTTCTCAAGGTGATGCATCCGTCAGCCAAAGGACAGCTCCAAGCCTCTCAGTATCTCCCAGACCACTGTCCCAGGCTGCTTAAAGCTCCCAAAGAGAGGGAAGTTGCAAACCAAACACTCACTACATTTGATTTTCTTTGCCCCTTCTGGAATGAGATCTCCCTCACTAGTGAGCCATCCCCCTCGATAGGGAAGCAGCCCCCACCAAGAGCTGCCCCCTCATCCTCCATCCTCCAGTGCCTCCTCCAGGTCTACTTGCTCCCCCAACCAGGGAGCCTTTCCTTCTTCCCATAGTACTGAGTCACCTTTCCCCAAACAAGAGGCTAAAGGGAGACTTGTGTGCAGGCTAGGAGCCTTTTCTGACCTTATCCAGAAAAGTAGGAGGGGAGCCAGTGTGAAGAATAAAAAGGAAACACTAGGGAGAGCTAATGAAGAACTGGCTCACAGAAGGAAATAAAGAAATTTCAACTCAGAATCAAGAATAAGGAAACAGGGCCGGGAGTTTGGCCTAGTGGTTAAAGTGCTTGCCTAGCATGCATGAAGACCCGGGTTCTATTCCTTGGTACCACATACATAGAAAAAAAACGGAAGTGGTGCTGAGGCTCAAATGGTAGAGCTCTAGCCTTGAGAAAGTCCAAGGACAGTGCTCAGGCCCTGAGCTCAAGCCCAGGACTGGAAAAAAAAACAGAATAAGGAAACAGCAGTGCTGTTGCACATTAAAGAAAAAAATTACTGTTCCAAGGTTGGAGTGAGGGCTCATGCCTGCAATCCCAGCTATGTGGATGATGGAAATGGGAAGCCAACACAACAGCAACAAGTCAGGCACAGGGGTGCATGCATGTAATTCCAGCTACAAGGAAAGGGAAGTTAGGAGAAGGATAATGTAAGGTAAAAAGATGGGGCAAAAAGTGGGAGATCCTACTTGGAAATCTAAAGCAAAACACAGGACTCAGGTGTGGCTCAAGGGGTACAATGCCTGCCTGGTGAACTGGAGACTAAACTTCAGTACTGCAAATAAACTGTTCATTGACCTTAGATAATAGGAAGCTGTTGGGCCTGGAATCGGGGGCACTTGGTAAAACTGTGTCTTGGAACAACACAAATCCCAACTTGTACTGGGGGCAGAGAATCTGCTCTCTTAAATGTCACCAACTCCTTGGAGCAGAGCTTGGGGAGGGTTGAATAAACCACTCAAGAATGTCAACAAGAACCCGGTTCTTTCCCAGTTTTTGGTGTGGGCTTCCTTCTCTGTCTGGTATCATGCCTGCTACTGGAGAATGCTAAGCGTTTTGATTGGGATCCCCAAGAAAACAAGCTGGCCTTGCATTTGAGGTCAGTCAAGTTCTGCTGGCTAAAGATGGCCTTGGGAGGGGAACAAAATTCAAAGTCCCTGCACTAGAGCATGGCAGTTAGGTTAGAGAGAGATCGTATAGATTGAAGACAGCCACTGACAGTGAAGTATGAGGTTCAGTTGGTCAGTGACCTTCTTGACAACCAGATAAGGTATTGAAGGGGATCCTGGGGCAGAAGCCTGGGAAGCCATGTGGGATGCAGTGAAGTGAGCCTGGGTAAGGTGCATCTGTGAGTCTATGAAGTCTCGGCTGCTAACGTGCGCCTGGGTACCATTCCCAGGAGACTCATGAGTGTGTCTTAGCCTCTCTGCTAGGCCTGAAGGACATCCTCCCTCAGAAAGGTCAACCTGGCCTAAACGTGGGAGTCAGAAGATAGACATGTCAATGTGTCAAGTTGCTTTCTCAGCAATTATTAAGAAATCCTCAGAAATTTTGAGACAAAATTGCAACACATATGAAACCCTAGTTTCATTATAAACTCTCACGGATCACTTTTAAATAGATAAACAGACATCTTAGGTAGGCAGTGAAAGGCTATAATCGCAGTACTTGGAAGACTGAAGTAGGAGGATTGCAAGTTCAAGGCTAACCAGGACTATACACTGGATTTCTCTGTCTCTTTGATTCCCCATCTGTCTCTGTCTCTCTGTGTCTTTCATACACACAAAGCTTATATAAAACTTACATAGACTGATGACATTGAAAAACATTAAAACGCTACCACTCACAAATAACAAAAACAGTAAAATTGAAAAACAAGATGTGCACCAGTGACTTAGCCCTGTATTCCTAGATAATACTCAGGGGGCTAAGAGCTCATGATCACAGTTAGTTTCTATCCAGCCGAGATAGAAAGGTTTATGAGACACTTCTGTCCAATTACGCACACAGAAAAGCTGACAGTGATGCTATAGCTTAAGTGGTAGAAGCCTTGCCATGAGCAAAAAGCTCAAGGACAGCATCTAGGCCCTGAGTTCAAGCCCCAAGACTGGCATCTGATCATATAAAAGAATACTTCACAAAATGAACTCCAAAAAATGAAAACAAGAAATTTTATTGTTTATTGTTATCTTAGTTGTCTTTTCCTTTTGTTGGTTTATTTGTCTTTGGGAAGATAATGGGGGGGGCACAGAAAAGGTGAATTCAAACCTTATTCACCAAGGGTGAAAACACAGCAGTGGTACTCACTAAACACTATGTAGAAAATTAATTATATAATTTCTGAGTGAGGGAAAAACTGGGAGAGAGTGAGGGAAAGGGCGAATAGTTAAAAAAGAAATGTACTCATTTCCTGACATATAACTGTAACCCCTTTGTACATTAGCTCTACAATGACAATAAAATATATTGTTTTAAAAAGGATTAAGGAATATGTCCCCTCTCAATAAGCCCCTTACATGAAACTATGGTATCTGAAGAAGAAATTATATCTTTACCTGGATTATGTAACTTTAATCCCTCTGTACCTTTATAATAACAATAAAAATTTTAAGAAATTTTCTCTACTGCTAGTGGCCTAGTAGTAGGGTATTTGACTAGTCTGCACAAAGCTCTGGGTTCAGTTTCTCAGTAGCACATTCACAGGAAAAAGCTGGAAGTGGTGCTGTGGCTCAAGTAAAAGAGTTCTGTCCTTGAGAAAGCCCAAGGACAGTGCTCAGGTGCTGAGTTCAAGGCCAAGGACTGGCAAAAAAAAATCCAAAAAACAAAAATCTGCAGGATACATACAGTCATCCCTCAGTAGTCTCAGGAATCAGTTTCAGGAGACCCAGCATAGACCAAAATACATGGAAGCTCAAATCCCTGACAGAAAAGGGTATAATATTTGCATATAACTTACACGTATCCTTCTGTATACTTTAAATCCTCTCTGCATAATTTAAACTACTTAATATAAAGTAAATGTTATGCAAATACTTATTATACTGTATATTTTAGAGAAAAAGTCTGGGCATGTAGATACAATTATATATATATGTATAATATACAATTATACAGAATATATTTACTACATAATTATGCACAATTATGTACACACAATGCATGTGTATACATATGCATATAGGTGTACATATACATATATATAGACACTCACATATAGTCTATAGTTACAGTTGGTTGAATCTGATCATGTAGAAGTTGAATGCAGCTATGGAGGATTAATTATATTATGATCTTATATTTTTTAAATTAAAATTCTGATCTGCCTATTTCTGGAAGGTCCATGAGATGCTACTAACAGAGGATTGATTCATTGATTGATTGATTGATTTTTTGTCAGTCGTGGGGCTTGAACTCTGGGCCTGGGTGCTATCCTGGAGCTCTTCAGCTCAAGGCTAGTGCTCTATCATATTGAGCCACAACACCACTTCCATTTTTCTGGTGGTTAACTGGAGAAGAGTCTCAGACTTTTGTGTGATCCTGAGTAGTTAGGATTACAAGTGTGAGCCACTATCACCTGGCAAAAAAAGCAGATTTTTTTTTTTTTATGTTTTAATCAACAACACTATCTAAAGGTCTAGTTTCTGACATTTTTGCCAGAATGTAGACAAAATAATTATCAGCTCTGGCCCCATGAGCCAGGCAAGTGCTAGAGCTTCTGGGGGCAATTTCCCACTGGTGATTCCTATCTTAGCAATAAGGTCACCTCAAGGTAATGTCTCTCAGATGTTCCCAAAGAAGAATCCTCAGTGACAAGACAGAACAAAAGTGTAACCTCAAGCAATGAAGGAAATCAACCCAAATTTCTACCTTGAATGAAATTGCTTTAATGTCCAGACTACTTTAAAAACAAATGGAAATTCTTAAATTAGTAGCCGTGTGTGATCAGTTGCCCAAGCCCCAGTGCTAGCATAAAAAAAAAAAACCAGGAAGAGAATAATCAGGAAAAGGAGGAGAAGAAGGTTGAGGAGGAAGACAAAGAAGAAGAGGGGGAAGAGGAGGAAAAAGAAGAGGAGGACGAGGAAGAGGACGAAGAGGAGGAGGACGAAGAGGAGGAGGAGGAGGAGGAGGAGGAGGAGGAGGAGGAGGAGGAGGAGGAGGAGGAAAGGGAGAAGAAAGTGGAGGATTATAAAAATATATTTAGCGGGGCCGGGAGTTTGGCCTAGTGGTTAAAGTGCTTGCCCAGCATGCATGAAGACCCGGGTTCGATTCCTCGGTACCACATACATAGAAAAAAGCTGGAAATGGTGCTGAGACTCAAGTGGTAGAGCTCTAGCCTTGAGAAAATTCCAAGGACAGTGCTCAGGCCCTGAGCTCAAGCCCAGGACTGGCAAAAAAAAAAAAAAAAATATATATATATATATATATATATATTTAGCATGGCAGAAACTGATACATGGGATGGTCTGCTTTCCATAGACAATGACAGTATTAGTGAACGGAGACAACTAGCCAACATGCCACAAATAATAAAGACATGGAAAATATGAGACAAACTTAAGAGATAGGAATGTTTGAAAAGAAAGACATAATACACATCTAAAAGGAGTTCTGATACACGATGTCTGAAAAAAGTAAGCAAGGCAACACTCAAAGGCATAATTGCAAGAACTCTTCAATACTGAAATAGGACATTAATCTTCACTAGAAGGTGCAAAACCTAAGAATGATAATTAAATAAATAACTAGATACGTCACAATTAAACTTACAGGACTAAAGAAAAATAAAACAAGGTTTTATGAAGTAAATAGGGAAAAAATTAACAAACCCAATGAACTGAGCTACAAAGTAAATAGGGAAAACAGAACCTATCTGAAAATTTCCAAAAACAGAATTCATGTTTCAATGGCAACATAGAAAACTGCAAAAAAAAAAAGAAATTAAAAAAACAAATCTACTATCCAAAAGATCTTAAACAAACTTCCAGGTAGAATATCAGAAAGCAGCAGAAACACTAGTCTGAACACTAGCCTGCCTGCAGGAACACTTGGTAAAAATACATAGCATGTTCCAGCACAAAAAATAGAGACAATTGAAGCATCATAAGAAATAAGCTCTAAAAAGTAATTGCATTCAATAAAAGGAATGAATTAATCATGATAAAGTTAGAATGCAATGATTATAAAATAGAAGACTATACAACCAGGTGATAAATGTTTTTAAACCTCCAGAGAACCTTATTCTCACCAACAGATAAATCTAGACAAATTTTTTTAGAAATTTTTTTTTAGAAATGTACTTTCTTTTACCTGAGATGCACTATGTGTATAAAATGCCCGTCAGGTTTTACAAACTTACAAGGCAAAGACTAATGTCTTAAAATTCATAGTTTTAACTGATTCCATAATGAATTAGAGAAGAACATTTTAGATGTAATCGTTTTGATCCTTCAAAATAATTTTACCTGCTTTTTTTTCTTTTTCTTTTTTTTACTTTTTAAATATGGCTGCTAGGAAAACTAAGCTGTTTGTAAGGCTTGCTTTTTTATTTATATTGGACATAACTTTAGAAGAAAAATATAATTTGACTCCAAAAGAAATAGGAAATCTAATAAACTAATACATTTAAAAGAACAAAGCATTTGCACAGGAGCTTCTATCGTATCTCCACGATAGTAAACACTCTGAACCATACCAATACCAAAGTGGAAAAGAACATCAGAACCAGTGACATTTAAACTGTGTCCCACTGGTTTAAAGAAAACAAATTTGAATGCATTTGATGAAATAAACATCATATCAAAATCTGATAAGGATCATGCATACACTCTCTCTCTCTCTCTCTCTCTCTCTCTCTCTCTCTCTCTCTCTCTCACACACACACACACACACACACACACACACACCTCTCATTAACTTCATTTATAAACAACTAAACACCAAATAAAAGAATGGCAAACACATCCCTTGGTTATCTCATATTGTTACAATTTTTCACCTGGTTATCTGATATATTTTATATGTGCTTAATTGGTTATTTGAAATTGGATAGGGAAGGGGGGGAAATCAAGATAAGTGGGAGGAGGGGGGAGGGAAATGGGGACCATGTCATGAGAAAGGGTGTCAGTGTTTGTGAAGTTATGCACCTTCTATCTGGTGAATATAATGTAACCCCTCTATTAATCACAACAAAAAATTATTAAAAAAAAAAAAAGAATGGCAAACAGAGTAACTTGAGCTTCCAGGGGAAAACTTGATCAGAAAGATCAACATTCTATCACAACCACAACCATAAAAATGATAAATCGACATGTTTTAAAGACAGGAGAGAGCCATGAAAATGAGGAAGAGAAAAACAACTATCCCAGAGGAGGAAGTGATCACTCTGAATAAGCTGAGGGGTGAGCTACATGTGGCCTAATCATCCACTGGTCTCAAACACAAGGACTCTCTGTGGGAAGAGAAAGCAGCAAAGCTTTTGGTTAATGCAATGGATTGGCAATTAGAGAGCTGAGAACAGAAGGCTAATTTTCCCCAGGAGACAACATTCTAATTTCTGAGCTGTCCAGAAAGCTGAATGATAGAAGTCAAAAAGACGACAGTAAATGAGAGGTCTGTACAACACGATCATTTTCCCCTGAAGATATTTACCAAATTTTATCCTGCTTGAGATGGTCATTTGACTCAACCCCTCCCAAGAGTAGGACTTTCTGGTTAAACTAGAAAAGCAGACTGCATCTTATTAAGGTAAAATCTAGCTCCAACTAGTTTAAGTCGCTGGTGAGATTAAAACAATTCTCTCTTCACTTTATCTGCCTAAGAGACGGAAAGGGCAGTATTCAGAGGGTAGTGGAAGGGATATCATTTGAAACTCAATTATTCTAGAAAAAATATGATAAATGTGGTAAAGAAATGAGTCAACGCCGGGTGAGATGGCTCATTCCTGTAATCCTAGCTACTCAGAAGGCTGAGATCTGAGGATCAAGGTTCAAAGGCAGCCCAGACACTAAAATCCATGAGACTCTGATCTCCAAATAACCTCAAGAAAATGGAAGTTGTGCTGTGGCTCCAGAGGTAGGGTGGTAATCTTGAACTGAAGAGCTCAGGGACAGTGCCCAGGCCCAGAGTCCAAGCCCCATGACCAACAAAGATAGATAGAAAGAAAGAAAGAAAGAAAGAAAGAAAGAAAGAAAGAAAGAAAGAAAGAAAGAAAGAAAGAAAGAGAGAAAGAAAGAGGGGAGGGAGGGAGGGAGGGAGGGAGGGAGGAAGGAAGGAAGGAAGGAAGGAAGGAAGGAAGGAAGGAAAGAAAGAAAAAAGAGAAATGAATCAGAACCCATGAAATTGATCAGCAGACATTTTACAACTGAAAATTTCAATAGCTGAAATTAAGAAGGTGTTGGTTTTAAGAGGTCAAAAGTTAGGATGAGTTGATTAAAATATGATATAAAAACAATAGAGAACATGAAGAGAGAAAGGAAGTGAAAAGGACAATAAACAAAGGGAGGGAACATTGTCCACAAGATCCAATGTATGTCAAGAAAGAAAAGATAGAGTGATAAGGGCAGGAGACATATTTGACGAGAGAAAGACAAGGATTTTCCAACACTGATGAACAATATTGAAAACTTACTAACCCAGAATCTCAGTGAAGCCCAAGGAAGATAAATAAGAGGAAGTCACACCAAGACCCATCCAAGGTAAATGTTGAAGGTAAAAAATAAATAAACAAAATCTTAAAACAGCTAGAAGGATTTTCTTTTACATTATTTTCAAGAAAATAAATTTAAGACTGACAGTTGACTTTTTCAGCAGGAAGCATGGAATATAGAAGACAATGGAATGTTATCTTTCAAGGGAAAAAACATACAGGGTGATATACCTAGAGGGGGAAAAAGCCTATACTTTTGACACACAGTGAGACTATTAGGGGAGGACCCAATTTCTCAGTGCCTCTGAGCATAAACTAATATGCACTGAAATTAATTTAAGAAAATATAAACAAGAGTTATTTTCTTTTTTGTCTTATTTGTTCATTTATATGTCTTTCAGAGGGCAAGAGGAGTACAGAAATGGAGGGACAAAGGGTAAACAAATACAGCAGTGGCACTCCCTACACACCATGCTGAAAATGAACTCTATACAACTTGTGAGTAGGGACAGGAGGGAAAAGTGGGAGAGAGTGAAGAAAGGAATGTGGGGAAAAGAAAACCCCTGATTCCAGCATTCAGGAGACAGAGGCAGGAGATCACTCATTTGGGTCACCAGTGAGACTCTGTCTCAAAAAATAAATAAATAAGGGAAAATGTTTCATCAATGGGAATGAAACAAGTATTTAGTCATTGTCCTTTTTTTTAAACTAAAGTTACTACTGAAATACAATAAGAAACTAAACTAACAGCCATGGCTACCTCTCTAGTCTCAGGATAAGAAGTAGACAGACAGGGAAGGATCCTTTTCTCTGTGTAATGCTTTATATCTGTGGATTTACTTGAAATCTATGATGCATCATTTATTCCAAAAGTTTTGTGGGTTTTTTTTTTGTTTTTTGCCAGTCCTGGGCTTGAGCTCAGGGCCTGAGCACTGTCCTTGGATTTTCTCAAGGTTAGAGCTCTACCACTTGAGCCTCAACACCATTTCTGGCTTTTTTCTATGTATGTGGTACCGAGAAATCGAACCCGGGTCTTCCCGCATGCTAGGCAAGCACTTTAACCACTAGGCCAAACTCCCGGCCCATTATTTCAAAAGTTTAAAACAATGAAATCCTATGAAAACCCTGCAGGACAAAAGCACACAACAGACAGCATCCCTCCCTCTCTGCCCCCCTTCCCGCAGAAGCCCAGGGCTCCCACAGCACTGAGGAATGTGCAGGTGCAGTGGTCTTGGTTTCACAGAGCCTGAGTTGGCCCAGCTGAGTCTTGGAAAGTCATGAGTCTTGTTCAGACCTGTCCAGAAAGATCAAGGGCCCTGTTCGTGCCTGAGAGGCAGGGTTGGGATTGGAAACCCTGATTTCTAAGAGGAGAAGCAGGTGTAAGGGAGGGGTTCTTCTCAGTGGACTCCAGTGCATTCTAGAAAGACTGAGAAGGAGCTGAGGGCTGATTGGTGTGAAGGGCCAGGATTTACTGGGACTTTAACTGCCTTTTTACTTCCTTATCACTACTCAGACTTTTGTTGCTGTTGTTGTTGGTCTTGGGGCATGAACTCTGGGCCTGGGCTCTTCAGCTCAAGGCTACTGCCCTGCCCCTTGAGACACAGGGCCACCTCTGGTTTTCTAGTGGTTATTTGGAGATGAGAGTCTCAGGGATTTTAGTTCTCTAGGCTGGCTTTGAATGGCGACCCTCAGATCTGAGTCGATTGAATAGCTAGGATTTCAGGTGTGAACCACTGCGCCTGGCAGCTCCTGCTCAGACTGTTGGCCTAGTGAAAGTTGAGAAGTTTTCAGACAAGATTGGCAAGCCAATGAGGACCAGAGACCAAGAAAGGAAACTGGCCCCTGGCTCTGGATTTAACAGGTTCTTGTCCCAGGATCCTGACTGGCTTGTCACCAAAGGAAATGGTGCTCACACCTTTAATACTGGCACTTCAAGCCAAGTTGAAAGTGGAAGTGTGGCTCAAGTGGTAGAGTGTCAGCCTTAAGTGGAAGAAGCTGAGAGACAGTGTCCCAGAAATGCGTCTATACATGCAAACATACATCTATGTGGCTTTCCTCTAGACAGCTGTGGTACACATGCCTGTAATCCCAGCACATGTGAGGCTCAAGAGGATCACAAGTTCAAGGATTGCTAGGGTTACATACCAATACCCTATCTCCAAACAAACCAGTAAACCAAATACTTGTCCCCAATCTCCAATACCACTTCCCTCCCTCCTGCTTTCTCTCCATGTCTCTTACACTACCATGAGAACTCCATAGCTTTCTCGTTTATTGTATCATCTGTCTGCTCCATTGAGAAAGTTAAGTTTCCTGAGACTAAGTTTGGGTTTTGTTCAGTACTTGATGACTCTGCATACAATTCAAATCTCATCCACTGATCTACTATCAGTTAAGGTAGGCCAGAGTATGTATTTATGGACAGACTGTACACACACACACACACACACACATGCACACACACATGCACACACACACTAAAATGAAGATTACAGTTTTTACTTTCGAGGTTTTATGGCTGCCTTTGGAGACAAGAAGAGGTTTTAGCTTCTATGACCACTCCTGGAGGAAAAAGAGAGAAGAAAGATGGACTGGGAAAAGTCCGAGACTACTGAGATCTTTTCAACATAATTCAGTTAACTCAGCATATCACAGTAGCCAACATTGGGAATATCTTGTTTTTCTGAGTCGTGTGTGTGTGTGTGTGTGTGTGTGTGTGTGTGTGTGTGTGTGTGTGTGTATTCCTTATCCACAAGGCTTTTGGACCATGTACAGGCATTTTCTTCCTCTTCCTGGAAACTCCTGCTTTGCTTCAAGAAGAAACGCCAGTAACTTCCCCTTTATTTTTTTTCATGTAACTTTTATTGTAATTAATAAAAGGGTTACATTACTTTTGCCAGATGGAAGGTGCATTACTTCACATACATTGATACCCTTTCTCATGTCTTGGTCCCCATTTCCCCCCCACCCCCACCCTCATCTTGTTTTCCCCCCCTTTCCTATCCAATTTCAAATAACCAAATACGCATATATCCAATACATCAGATAACAAAGTGAAATACTGTAACAATATGAGATAATCAAGGGACAGCAAAAGTGATGAGAGATAACATAGTACATTAGTAACTTCCCCCTTTCTTTCTGCCCACCTCCCAGAGAGCTGCCCTTTGTCTCCTGTCCCCTTTACCCGCTGGCAACTGGAAATGGCCCCTGTCCACTCTGGCAGTGGAAGTGCGTGGACAAGACTGCGTTCTAAATGGTGGACTGTGTTCTCTGCGTTGCACCCCATAGCAAAGAGCCAGAGATAGGTCCAGATCCCCTGAAATAATGGGCATTTGTTGCCATTAAGTCATGGAAAGTGAGGAAGATGGGGATTTGGTGACAAGTGCTCACTCCTGGACCTGGCTAATGGCTGGGGCACCTGCCCTTGCCCGCTGGCTCCTGCTCCCTCCTCCCCAGTATCCCCATCTCCACACCGGCAGACAGGCCACCAGGCCCCCTCTGTGGCCTGGAATTGACTCGGATCCTGTTTGGCTGGTCTGGGCCTCCCTGGCCCTGTGCACATGCCAGGGCCCACACCCGCTTCCAGCAGGGTTCGAGGGCAGTGGAGGAGGGAGGAGCCTGTGCCCCCACCAGCACCCGAACGGGGCGAGGCAGTTCCAGGTGGGATCGATGGCCGTTGGGGGTGATAGTTTGAAGCCATCCCTTCTGCTTCCCCAGCCCTCTCCTCCCCCTCCACGCCCCCCCCGCAGCCCCCCCTCCCCAGGGAGGCTGCCTGGATCCTTCCTCTCCGGGCACAAGGGAGAGCAAGAGAAGCAGCTGGTGGCACGCTGATTTGGGGGAAAGCCTGCACCCCCAGGCTGGTTTTGATGGCACCCCTCTTCTGTGACCTTGGCCTAAGCTGCAGGATTCTGAGCCCGGGGTTCCTCCAGGAAAGGGGGGCCGGGGACGGGCGGGCGCCCAGAGCGCATGGAATTTTCCACAGCCTGGCAGCGCCTGCAGAATTTTGGCTCTTTGGCCTGGTGGAGGGGGGGGCTGTTCCCGCGTGGGTGGCCCCTGCGGGGGTGCAGGGCTGAGATTACCCTGGGAGCCTTGGTCCGGGCTTTGCCAGGGTCTGATGAAGCAGGTTAGCAGGTCCGGGCCGGGGGAGGGGAGCCGCCTCCTCCGCTTTCTAGCCCCCCCCCCCCCCCCGCCGTGGCCTGGGAACACACTCAGAAAATGCCAGAGCGCAGTGGGGGCAGATCCTGAGATCTAATACCCCTTTGTAAAGATCCCAGCAGCCCCGTCCCCCACCTCCCAGTCTTGAGCTCTCCCAACCCCTCCCACACTGGTCTGAGATTGACACCAGGCCTTCCTTCCCTTGAACCATTCCAGACTTTCAAGGCCAGCAGTAGAATTCCTGCTGCAGTGACTGTCACAGACCCCTGAATCAAACCCAATGGTGGGGGGGCGGGTCACTCATCCCAGAGTCAATCACGAAAAACAGCTGGTGGCAGATAATTGGGACTGGCTAGGGTGGTCCTTCCTTATCAATGGGAAAATCACACTGACCTGACACACACACACACACACACACACACACACACACACACACACACACACACGCCACATACAGATACAGAGAATGGCCAGGAGACAACTAGGACCAATGTACTAGAGTGCCCTTCCCTTCTCCATCCCCATGAGCTATGGGAAGAAACTTCAAGCTCAGCCCCAGTGAAGGCTGTCCACCCTCCTCTCCTCTGTAGAAAGTGGCAGAGGGCCCGTAGAGCACCATGATGCATGCTGGGCAGATCTTTACTGCGTCATGAACAGGTGTCTACAAGGTAGGTAAACTGGACATCTAGCATGCACTTCCGGGGCAGCCGTGTCAGGAGCAGAGTCTGGGCTTATACCCAGCCCCCACTGTGGAAATGGCAGCTATGAGTCCACATTCCTAATCAAGGGGACAACTGGGCAGAGGTGGGAGGAAAGGCCATTGTTACCTCACTGGGGATCTCCAATCCGGAGACCTTGGTTACTTAAGTTGAATGTGATTTCATTTTTGACAGGGACTGGTGAAGTCTGGAAAAACTAGTATTTAAGTATAAAAGTAGATCCTAGGGCCGGCAGTTGGGCCTAGTGGTTGAGTGCTTGCCTAGCATGCACTGAAGACCCGGGTTCGATTCCTCCTTACCACATACATAGAAAAAAGCCAGAAGTGGTGCTGAGGCTCAAGTGGTAGAGCTCTAGCCTTGAGAAAGTCCAAGGACAGTGCTCAGGCCCTGAGCTCAAGCCCAAGACTGGCAAAAAAAAAAAAAAAAAAAAAGTAGATCCTGCCATAATTTGGTTAGTGAACTATCTTCTATGCTTTATGATTGTGTGAGCCTTTGTTGTTCTTTTTGTTTTTTCATGTAAGGAGAGAATTTCGAGAATCGTGTTCAAGCTCTGTGTTCAAGTGCTACCAAATTCTTGACCCCCGGTGTGTGAAAGTATTTGGGGGACCTCCCCAGAGTGAAGAAAGAACATTGCAAGGGGAAAAGAAAAGAGTATCGTTCTCCATTCTCTAGTTCCCACAGAATAGCTCTCCTTGTCACAGTATTACCTACTGATTTTTTTTAATGAGGGGAAGGGCAGTTGTCAGGCATCAGTGGTTAATGCCTATCCTCCTAGCTAATCATAAGGTTGAGATCTGAGAACCGAGGTTCAAAGCCAGCCCAAGCAGTCCTTAAGACTCTAATCTCCAATTAACCACCAAATTGCTGGAATTGGAACTGTGGTCCAACTGGAGAAGCATAGCCTTGAGCAAAAAGCTCAGGGGTAGTTCCCCAAGCCCTGAGGTCAAGCCCCAGGGCTGGCATGAGAAAAGTGGGGAGAAGTGTCCCTTTATGAGGAATCATTTGAAATCGTATTAAGTGAAGTAAGCCAGACGCAAAGGAACACAGGCTCAATGGTTTCCCTCATTTCTCATAATCAGTAGAAACCTTGGGCTCTCCTAGCAGAGATTTACAAAAGAACAAAACCTAGATACATAAGGCCATATAGTATGACACTAAATGAAAGGACCTCCAGGATATAGAAACAAAAGCCATGTAATGAGTGATTGTTGTCCTTAATGTACTCTGTTATTTTCTCATCTCTTTTGCTGTCCCTTGGTTATCTCGTATGGTTACAGTATCTTATCTTGTTATCTGATATATTGTAAATATGTTTATTTGGTTATTTGAAGTAGGATAGGAAAGAGCGGGGGGGGGGGGGGGGGGGGGGGGGGGGGGGGGGGGGGGGAAGAAGATGAGAGATGGGGGGTAGGGGAAGGGAAATGGGGACCAAGACATGAGAAAGGGTATCAATGTTTGTGAAGTAATGCACCTTCTAGCTGGTGAGTATAATGTAAACCCTTCTGTTATTATAATAAAAATATATGTAAAAAAAGAAATCATTTGAAAGCACAATTGTATAGACTACTTAATGTTTTACAGTATTGCCCGTGATCCCTGTCACATAGCTCCTGTTCTCAGCTGAAGTTTCCTCACAAAATAACTTTTACTAGTTTGCAATAACACAATATTGCTTGCTCAAATAAGCTTTTATGTTCCCTTATTTCTTTGGAAAACTAATTTGGAGTAATCTGAGTCAGTGTTTACATGCAATCTCTAAGACCCCAAAAAAGTTCTTTTTAATTTTGCATATTTGTTTGTTATTTGCTTCACAGTACTGTGGGCTGAACTCAGGGCTACACAAAGCACTCTACCACTTTATCCCGCTCCCCCTCTACCCCCAGTCCTTTGTGCTTTTAGTTGTACTCTTCAGATTGGGCTAACATTTGCCTCTCAGGTAGCCTGGGTTAGGGCCATGCATCCCCACATCCAGATATCTGTGGCCTTCCTTTTGCACTAAGTTTACATTGATGGATGAAAGTCTACTCTATCTAGCTACAAAAGAACCACACCCATTTTCTAGGCTTAGGGTCTACAGGGTGCATCTTTCTCCTCCCATTCTTTTAACATATTTTTGTCTTTACATTTAAAGTGTTTCTTTTAAGTCTTTTTTGACACAATTGGCATGAGCCATGGACTACTTAAAATGAAGATGTTTTTGTTTGGTACAACATTAGAAAGCAATTCTAAGATGAAATGAATTCTAATAGCATTGATATAACTCATGTACTACTTCTTTGTAGCTATGCACTTGCTTGTTTGCTGTTTTAGAGCTGAGGCCTTGCTAAATTGCCCAGGTTGGCCTCAAATTTAATAATCCTCTCACCTCAGCCTTCACAATAGCCAGGATTACTAGCTGTACTTACAAATAGGCACTTAAAAAGAAAAAAGAAAAGAAACAGCTTGTGGATGAGGAAAGACTATGCACCAGACTAGAAGTTGATGTCATGAGGACAGAAGCTCCTGTTGCTACTAAATAACCAGAGTGGCCAACCAGGTGACCAGTGAGAGTTTTGCAACCCAGCAGGCATTTGAGAGATAGGAAGCAAGGAGAGAAAAAGCAGCTGCCAGGTCCAAGTCACCTGTTCAATGCTTGTCTCCCTAACAACATAGCCAACAATGAAGACCCCTCCTTCAGGCACACAATCTCTCCACTTCCATCATACCCACAAATATCACAGACCTACACAGAAAAAGACAGAGACCCAGAAATCCCCGTGAACGTAGCCACGAAACTGGTTTCCTTTCTCTAGTTCAATCGCTTTTTCAGTCCTGATTGTACCTTAGAAGAAACTATGTGGCATATAACGAATGATTGTTGTCCTTAATGTACTATGTTGTCTCTCATCTCCTTTGCTGTCCCTTGGTTATCTCATATTGTTACAGTATCTCACTTTGTTATCTGATATATTGAATTTATTTGTATTTGGATATTTGAAATTTGATAGGGAAGGGGGGAAAACCAAGACGGGTGGGGGGTGTGGGGGGGGAGGGAAATGGGTACCAAGACATGTGAAAGGGTATCAATGTATGTGAATTAATGCACCTTCTATCTGGCAAATATCATGTAACCCTTTTATTAATTACAGTAAAAAAAAAAGAAACTATATGGCCTATATGGCAAAGCTTCTAGAATGTCCAATACCCCTGTCTACCTTCCACACCCAGTTATTCTATTTCATTGATCTGGATTCATCTGAAGGTAAAGTTAAGCATCCGTGTTTTCTTAAGGTGATTTCAGTTGTGAGTCAAATTTGATACAGGTATGGGAGCTTGAGTTCAGTGCCTTTTGCTTGGCCTGTTTGCTCAAGGCAGGTACTCTATCTCTTGAGCCACAGCTGTACTTCTGAATCAATAGTTTTTACAGACTGTTTAAGTATCTTGAATGTACAATCGGACCCCCTTTGCCATTTGGAAAGATCCCAGAGGGGAACCAAGACCAGTGCCCCTGTCCCCCCATTTTATAGTTGGAGCTATATTATTCTGTCAATGACACTAGGGCTGGCAGGCTGTTAAAGACAACTCTGAAGGGATGGAATGTAATCAGACACAGTCGAGACCCAGCAGACACCTGGTCCCTTGGGAATGGCATCTGACACTACTGATACTGAGGCCCCAGGAGGGTGCAAATGGTGGTAACAAAACACAGAACACACACGCTGCTGGCCCACCAGCAAATAATTAGGTCTGAACTGCTGCATCATAAGATCTCTATCTCTAAGGTCAGCGTGAATGAACACGTCTCATTTCTTCCCCCAAAGCAAACATTCCCTAATCTCTATTTTCCTCCTCAATTCTGAGTCCCCAGTCCCAGCACATATGAGCCATTTTATTGGTTATATGATGAAGGTATAATAGAGATAAGAAACCCTTTCCACAAGAAATAGTGTTTCTTGCTCAGCCCTGCTTGCAAAAGCTTACTCAACCAGCAGGGACTAAAAGCAGTGCTTTCTGTTATGGCAAACTACCCATTATCCATTAGAGAGGTGAAAGTGGGAGTCACAGGCTTCTGGCTTCCGGCAGAGCAAAGGAGTTAGAGGCTCACTGTTAAAATAGAAAAGCATCTTTTCTTCTTTGCTGCTGACAGTGATTAATTCAGAGTGTGAAGCCACAAAACCAGACCCTAGAAAAATGATGTTGTTCTACAGTTAGGTGGTGGAGGAAGACAGAAGTTTCCACTCAAAGGAGGAATGCTACATGAAATGCTATGACTTCATTATACATTGATACACCTATGGAAAAAAGATCCCTCTGTGCTCCGTAAGTATGTGTGATTATTATGTGTCAATTAAATACAAGAAAAGTAATTTATAGGACTGAGAATATGTTCAGTCTCTTGACAAAAGGAAATCTCATCTACCTGTCAGGATCCTCTTCAACTCTGTCACCAGTGGGAATTGGCTAGATTCTGTCCATTACAGCTGCGTGTCTCTGCTGTGGACTTCAGCTGACACCTGCCTCATATGTTTGCAGTAACAGTCTTCTTCTGCTGCCAGCATGTTGGCTCCTACAGGATCAGAGGTAGATGTTGGGAGGGGCTGCATTATTTAAAAGCATATAGCCTTTCCTGCCTCCATTTTCTGTAGATAGTTCAACACAAAAATGCCTTGGGTGTGGTGGGGTGGAAGTTGGAGAATGCAAAAAACTGGGAAATTTTGCAGTGGACTTGAAGCTGTTGAACCCCAAAATAGCATTTCCTCTATTGCTTATAAACAGCAGCAGAAGACCACAGCTGTTGGAGATGGATAAACATTGCATCTCCAACCTTCCACTCCCTTTCAATGAACAGAGCTATTTAAATACCGTGTCTTCCATGTTTAACTGTGGTGGACATCAGGAAGAGAATGGTGGGCATAGAAGAGCATGGTACCTCTTCTGAGCCCAGAGGTGGACCTGGCTTTGCATAACAGACGTGGAAGTAGTCTGAGTTCTCACCTAGGATCAGGAGCGATAGTCTCTGCGCATCACACAGTCTTAGATTTTATATCAACCAACAAAGACAATGAACTGGCTCTTGTAATAAGGGTGGCTTGATACGTCTCAGTATCTGTAGTCAAGTGGAAAGCTGGCAACTTGGAAGAATCTATGATGCATTTCCAGGGAGTTTGTCCATATGTGAACCAAGGGAGCCAATGGAATAAGTTTAGTCTAAAAGTTTGTAGGCTGGATATCCAAAAAGGATGGATGTTTTTGAGTCCAAAAGCACAAAAAGAGCTAATGCTGCAGTCAGAGCTGAGCTAAACAGAAGACATTCTTTCCTACCCTGGGAAGGACCTGCCTTTTTGGTTCTATTCAGGCCCTAAAATGAATTTGCCAAGACCCACTCACATTATTGAAAGTAATCTTTATTTATTCTACCAATTTAAATGTCAATCTCATTTGAAAATCCTGTCACAGAAACACCTAGAACAATGTCTGAGAAAAAAATCTGGCCACTCCATTACTCAGTCAGGTGGATATATAAAATTGACCATCACAGTGGGGTGAGAAGTAGCTGTGAGTATAGAGAAGATCTCCACTTCTGAGGCCTGACACCTTCAGGTTCAATTCAGGCTTTCAGTCACTAGTTGTGTGACCCAAGTCTTTTTAGGGCAACTTCAACTGCCATAGAAAGAGGGTTAGCAAGAGACACCAATGGCAGTTTGCAGATACCAAAGTGTTCTGAAAAGTATTTTTGAAGGCTCAATTTGTCTTTGTGTTTTTTTTTTTGTTTTTACCAGTCCTGGGGCTTGAACTCAGGCCTGGGCACTGTCCTTGAGCTTTCTCAAGGCTAGAACTCTACCTCTTGAGCCACAGCATCATTTCTGGCTTTTGTCTATGTATTTGGTACTAAGGAATCAAACCGGAGTCTTTGTGCATTCTAGGCAAGCGCTCTACCACTAGGCCAAACTCCTGGCCCCAATTTGTCTTTTTTTTTGATGAATATTATTATTTGGGACAAATAGGATAGTTGGTCATAGAAAAACATAGGAGAAAAAGAGAAGAATTGATATCAATTTTTTAATGATAGAGATCTTAAAACAGTCTTGCTCTTCAATGACTAAATCAGGATCTGTGGGACTTGGAGAGAAATCAGAACCACCAGACTATGGTTTGGTTTCTCTAAATAAGATACTTCTGTTTTCCAGGAGGCTGGGGATCCATATGTAGCTTGAAGCTTCATGGTAGGGCTGTGATCTTTCCAGAGTATGGGCATGTTTCCTATTACATACAAGAGCACTGGATGCATGGGACCTGACATTATAATCCACTCACACACACAATAAGAAAGAGTTTCTCATCTAGAAAATCAAATTGGAAAACCTCTCCCACCTTGGTTTAGGTTTTAAAAGCACAGCAATGGCTGAAAAGATAGCCTGTCGATCAGATAAGATGGGAGCCAATCTGACATGGTCCCGTTACAGCATGTAGGTGGTGTAAACAACATCGTCTGGCAGCTGAAATGATCCCAAAGAACAATGTAATAGTTAGAGAAAACCTAGATGGTACAGCAAGAAATGTAGGGGCCAGACTAGCCAGATGACACTGCTGGGGGCAGTAGGGGGGCAGCACAACGGCGTTCAGAGCGTGTAAGATATTTAGGGTTTGGCAAACCCCCAGCAGCTGACCGCCAAGTCCTACTGGCCCTCTCCCCCTGGTGTATTTCAAAGGAAATTAAATCCACATGTTTCTGATTTGCTGACACTTAAAGCTCATCCAAAGGTGGTTTTGCAAGACTGGTCTGGATCCAAGAAGCCTAGAGAAATTTTAATTATTACTATTTTTCATGTTGAAACACAGACCTGTACACTTATATAATAACATGTCCACAAAATCAGAGCCCAGTTTTGTCTTAGCAAAATTCTTTGTCCCGGGCCCACCAGAGATAGATTACTGAAGAAAACTAGAGAAGCAAACAATGATTTTAACATCCAACCTCGAAATCTACGCTGAAAATTGCATAGCTGGTTGCTCCCTTTTGATTGGGATGTACCTAAGAGATGCCAAATCTAACACTCAAAAAATCTGAACACCTTAGGGATGGAGCCCATGGATTTCATTATTACCAACCACAGACCCTGTCCAAGGGGTGAAAGTCTACATTCAAGATGGTGCCCATGGTAGGTGCTGGCTGTAGGAACTGAAGTGCAAGCACCCAGGATGTACAGTTCAGATCCCAAAGAGTAACTGAACACCATAAAGATGCTCTATAGACTGTCCTGGAATGACCTGCCATGTCTCTGAAGAAACCTGAGAAAAGCAACTCAGTTTCTGCTTCAAGAAAATCCAAAACACATCATACACATAGAAATTGTTATGACGTGTGTTTCCTTCTAAACCAGCCTCATGTACCACTGGGGAGAAAGATTAGCAACTAAAAGGTCTCTGTCTTCTGAACCAAAGACTTACATGTTTTTTGTTTCTCCCATCCCTTTCCCTCCTTGAGGCACAGAATATAGATTTTTTCTTAAATTTCCAGTCCATTGTCCCATTTCCACCACTCTGAGCTCTCGTGAGCAGCTCCAGGAGGCATTCCACACGTCAAGCCCCAGCTCCAGGGCCATTAGTACCTTACCCAGAAGTTAAGTCTGGTAATTTTGCTTTTAGACTTTTGATGACTGAGGCCACAAAGGTTGAAACAGAAGAAACCAAGAAACAAAAATAGCCATTTGCCATCCAGCCTCTGCTCCTGCAACAAAATAGCTCTGAGTGTACCATAACTCCTGCTCTGCTGGAACCTGCACACATATTCCCTCTGCTTCTGCCTTTTAATGTCTCCGTATCCTTTGCTTATCAGGCCTTAGCGGAGATCTCCTTTTGGAGACCCAGGTTAAGATGAGCTCCCTTCCTTTCTGGGCTCACTGAATCCTACTCATGTTCCACTACTTGAGCCCAAAGTTCTCTGCAAAGCTTGCTTTGCTATCAGACTGCTGCCTTATTGAGGCTCCAGGCTCCAGGGCTGTCTGTATCCCCTTTCCCCCAGCATACAGCACCAAGGATATGAGAAAGGAACCTTGATTGCCCGATCAACTTCTCATCTGAGCCCTAAAACCAGCCTCTGTGACCAAGATGGTTCAGTTCTGTCAACTGTACATACTAAGAGTAATGAGAGTCTCACCAGATACATTGAAACCAGTAGCCACGTGGATTGAGTTTGTGAGGATGCTAAATTGAACCAAAGTCAGGGTGGCTTTAACAAAGGGTGTTTATTACCTGCTGGTTCTGGAAATTTGGTTTTATCAGCAGACTGAGAGTCTTAAGATCTGTCCTCTGGCTTCTACAGGTTTGTTGGTGATCTCTAATGCTCCTTGACTTTTAAATGCATCACCCAGTCTCTACCTCCACCTTTGCCCGGCTTTCTCCCTGTGACTTGTTTTTTCTTTTTTTTTCTTTTCTTGCCAGTCCTCAGACTTGAGTTCGGGGCCTGAGCAGTCCTTGGGCTTTCTCAAGGCTAAAGCTCTACCACTTGAGCCACAGCACCACTTCCGACATTTTCTGTGTATGTGGTACAGAGGAATAGGACCCAAGACTTCATGCATACTAGGTGAGCACTCTGCCACTAGGCCATGTTCCTAGTCTCCCACTAACTTGCTGAGCCCACATTCCTCATTTTACAGGGACACTACCTTACCTTAATTGCACCATCTGCAAAGACTTTATTTCCCAAGAAAGTCACATCTACAGGTACTAGAGATTATGGCTTCAGTATTTGGGAGAGGGAAAAAAAAGGATGCAATTCTACCTAGAGCATTATACTTCTGGAAAAGAAAACAAAATTGTAGCTTAAAAGTGGGATGGAGAGGCCGGGAGTTTGGCCTAGTGGTTAAAGTGCTTGCCTAGCATGCACGAAGACCCGGGTTTGATTCCTTGGTACCACATATATAGAAAAAGCCAGAAGTGGTGCTGAGGCTCAAGTGGTAGAATTCTAGCCTTGAGAAGTCCAAGGACAGTGCTCAGGCCCTGAGCTGAAGCCCAGGACTGGCAAAAAAAAAAAAAAAGTGGGATGGAGATTCACCACTTTTTTTTGGTACTAGGGCTTGAACTTAAGGCACTGTCCTGCCCACGATCCTCAGATCTCAGCCTCTAGAGTAGCTAGGATTCCAGCTTGGGTTAGTAGCCCTGGCTCAACAACTATTTAATATCCAAATTTGGAGGGATTATTTTGTTTATCTTTTACAAATGAAAAGGAGTAGACTCCAGGCCTAAATGAGGGCTATTCCAGGAAACTAGTGGGTCCCCTCTGTGGCTGTGCTGGTTCCTGGCCTTTCCCAGACAAGGATATGTTTTTACCTTTGCTGCAAATCCCTCTGTGTTTGTGTTCCCAAGCGTGTCCGGTCTGTTGTATACACAGGCACAGAGAAGCTGGGGATTAGCTGTATTCCAGCCGTTGTTAATTTGCTGTTTCCAGTTACCAAACACAAGTCGAACCTCAGCAATTAATTGGCCAGATCAAGTCAGAGCCTCTTGACACCTGTTCCTCTGTTAATTAGGTTCTGATCTCCCAGGTGCTGGGGGTGGGGAGGGCAGTGAGGAGCATTACTTACCAAAGGCTTGGATTAGGAGGGTTATGACAGATACACAGCCAGGGTTAAGATGTACAAGCTGCTGTTCCCCTGCCCCCAACCCTAGACCTACAGATCTGCTCCTGCTCTGCCTTTTAAAATCTGGGTATCCTTTGCTCATCAGGCCTCAGCTCAAAGGTCCTTTCCCTGTCTAGGCTGTATTTTCTCAGCCCACGTTAAAATGCCTCCTCCTCCTCCTCCATGAATTGCTGAGACATCAGGAGACTGCCTTAGATACCAACAAGCCTTTCCATCACATGCAGAAATTAATCTTGACAACCACAATTTCCCCAGCCTGGGTGAGAATGAGAATCTTTTGGGTTTTGTTTTTCTTTTTTTTCCATATATTTTTATCGTAATTAATAGAAGGGTTACATTATATTCACCAGATAGAGGGTGCATTACTTCATGTTTTGTTTTTCTTATAGACTTCCCTTTTTCTTCTCCCAAAAGAAGAAAAGGTTGTCAGGGGGGCTTGTTTTTGTGAGGTCATTGTTAAGACCAGGCTCAGCCAGTTAAGGCTGCCCATCTAATTAGTAGATTCTGTTATGACTTATCAGGATAATGAGATGTGAACAAAGACATCTCTTTCTTTTCTCCTTTCCTGATATTTTGGCTTCTTTAACGATTCAATGTTAATGAGAAATGAGTCACTTGTTGTTGGGGTACACATAGAGAGATAAATGACATCACTAAGTCACAGGCCCTCTTGGGTGTAATGAAGCCATTTGTTAGGCACTATTATTCAATTAATTAATTAGGGCTACTACATTTCTCCAAGCCAGCCATTCAATCTAAGAGCTCTAAAAATTTATATGATACAAAAATAGAAAATGAACCAATGCATTGTGAAAACAAAAAGGAAACTGAGGAAACCATGCCCAGGAAATGAAGCTAAAAGCCTTTGAGCTTTCAAATGTGTGAAGTGGCCAGAGCCAGTCACACACCTCTTCTACAGTGGTCTGAAATCATCCCTCAAAGGCTCCCGTGTTAAAGGGTGGGTTGCAAGCCTGGAACACTGTTGTTGGGAGGTAGTGGAGCCCATAGGGGGAGAGGCGTTGTTACAGCAATGGAAGGCTGATCCACTCATACTGCTTCCTTCCCCTCGTGGCTTGAAGAAATGCTTTGAAAGGAGCTGGTCCATCTCATCTTATTACATGATTTTGATGGTCAGTGGTGAGGGCTCTAGTTTGATGTCCCCTCTGTGGCCAGGGAAAAGACAAAGCCTCAGGTGATGCACCATGGAACTCTGTAAGGATCATTGAGACTAGACACAATGAGAGGGAAGGTGTTTGCAAGAACAGCAGCCCTGCCATGTGTTTGTCTTTTGCCAATGTCAGAGGACAAATCTGGCCCCATCCATACCCACGTACTTGGGATCACTCATGACTTAGTCTGCCTCCATCGGTGTCCATACCAATAACTACATATGCCCACATTCCTTTTATTTCCTGCACTCTGTCTGCTTCTCCTTTCAACTCCTGTCAACTTGCACTACTCCCACTAGGAAATAAGGAAAGTTGAGAACTACGCTTAAGAAGAGTTTGCCCAAAGCAATCAGAATCAGAAGGACCACTAACTCCTGAGAATCTCAACAAATCCCCACATCCCTCTTCAGCCACCCCCAAATCCCCTTTCCTCTGATCACCAGTATGAACACCCATAACATAAACACTCTTTCATTGATGGTTTTATTCTGCTTTGAATGGCTTCCAATACTCCAGGAGCATTGTGACCTGCTCCTTTCCATTGTGACACAGCAGTATTTCAGCTAACTTCAGAAGTTAATATGTCCTTGTAAGCTGGCGTGGGACCCAGTCTACTATTCCTAGTACATTCAAACAGCTGATTTCCAAAGGATGGTCTGTTTATAAGTTGGTGGCTTCCTATACTGTTCCAACTTCTTACATTCTTACCTCCCAGCTAACAAGTGACTGTTGTTTCCTAGCAATGAAGACTCCACGCCTACAAGTCAAGGTGAGAATGAAAGAGCTGAGGACAGGGCTCTTAAACTTGCAATAACTCCAGAATTTCCAAGAAGGCCTATTGTCAAAACAAAGCCCTGAAGATCTGAGAAGGAATCCAAAATTCAGCCTTTCTAAGTTACCTTCAAGTGGAAAAGTTGACTTTAGAAAAAAGATGTTCTCATCTTTCACGTCTCCATGACACGCAGTGGAATTGAGGAGATGACGAGGTTTCTGGAAGCCTGAGAGTGTCCAGCTACAGTCTCTGGCTGTTTGAAAGCTCACCTTCCCGGGAGGATTGTGTCAGAGGCAAAGCTGCACTTCCTGGCTGCCTTCCATCTTTATCTGCAGGCAGAGACCAGGCTGTGGACTTAGAGCCATCATTTCTATGGAGCAACTCAGCACCACTTGCAGTTTGTCATTCGATCTGGAATTAATGCCGGTGACTCACAGGATTTGAAGATGTGGAATGGAAAGTGGTTTTCATTGGTTTTGTTTTCTGCTTCTGATAGATGTCTCACACATCCAAAGTGTGAATCTTCTGCTGATTTTATAGAAGACTTGGGTGTTCACCAACCTGCAAGAACTTGACAGGGACTTGATAATTCTGTATGTTGTGTTCCCTGTGGTTAACTGGTCCAGTGTGAACCTCACTCACAGAGAACTCAGTACATCCAAAGCCAGACATCTTTCTTTCTCTTCCTTCCTTCCTTCCTCCTTCCTTCCTTCTTTCCATACTTCCTTTCTCCCTCCCTTTCTCCCTCATCCTTCCTTTCTCCCTCCCTCTTTCCCTCTCTCCCTCCACCGTCCCTCTCTCCCTTTCTTTCTTTCTTCCTTCCTTCCTTTCTTCTTTCTCTTCAATACTAGTGTTTAAATTCAGGGTCTTGCCATTGCTAGTCAAGAACTCCATTACCCTTGAACCACTCTGACAATTAAAGCTTTTTGCATAGGTTAATTTTTGAGAGAGAAAGAGAGAAAGAGGAGAGAGAGAGAGAGAGAGAGAGAGAGAGAGAGAGAGAGAGAGAGAGAGAGAGAGAGAGAGAGAGAGAGAGAAAGAGAGAGAGAGAGAGTGTTTCACTCTGTGTCCAGGAGATACGCTTCCTGTTTGTGTTTCTCCACATAGCTGAAATGAGAGGCAGATGCCACAATACACGGCCATTTTTTAAATGGAGTTTTAGGGACCTTTGTCTGGGCTGGCTTCAAACTCCAATCAAATAGAGGTTTGAGCCACTATGCCCAACCAACCTCAATTTCACCTCTCAGTTCTAGTGTATCATGTAAGGTCTTCATTGAGGTTCACCCTTGGAAGACATCAAGGATGGTTTTTTTTTTGGGGGGGGAGGGAGTTGTTTGTTTGTTTGGTTTGGTTTTTTAAAAGAGAAGTGCTTTGTAGGGCTGGTCCCCGCAGGCAGGAGTCACAGGCTGGCCAGAGTAGGTTACGAAGGAGGCATCAAAGGCGGAAACGGGATCTGCCTCATCTTCTGTTACAACTTCCTCAAGCCTCTGAATTTTCAGTCTGGAGAAAGGAAAAGAAAAGCATTAGCATTAAACTCCCATTCCTTTTGGGCTAGGCTCTCTTCACGGGTGCTGGCTCATTCCTTCCCAGTTCTGGGTTAGTTGCACATTCTTGAATGCAAGGATGTTGTTCTGGAACAGGGAGAAAGGTAGTAAGCTGACATAAAGCACCAGCCACGACACCGCCACAAAGCTGCTTGCCCCAGCAATGGCTGCCACCAGTGATGGGCCAGCAGGTGAGGGCCACACACAGAAGGGGTCTAATGTTGTATATTATGGGAAGAAGATACTTAAACAATATTCAAATTATTGATGTGCATAACAAATTCCATGTTAGCTTTCATCTTTAAGAGTCAGCGTGTTTTAAATTTTTAATCAGAGCCAGGCGCTGGGCTCTCTCTCACCTGTAATCTTAGCTACTCAGGAGACGGAGAGCTAAAGATCTTGGTTCAAACTCACTCCAGGGAAGGAAGTCCCTAAGACTCTTACCTCCAATAAACACCACCACAAAAAGCCAGAAGTTGAACTGTGTTTCAAGTGGTAGAGTGGTAGCCTTGAGCAAAAGAAGCTCAGGGTCAGTGCCCAGACTCAAAACCCTATAGACACACACACACACACAACCTAATCAGTTATGAGGATTAACATTAAGTTTTAAGATGTATCTAAACTCTATAAAGGTTACAATATGCCTACATGTCCCATTTCAAGAAAATTCTCTCTTTTGTACCCACAGGTCTAGGAAACAGGGACTGCACAATAGTTTTCATACCATTTCAAGGCTGCCAGAGGCAAGGCAGAATTTTCTACCAGCTCTTTGTCATTCTGATTAAAATATTGGTTAAAACTGACGAGGATCCAAGAGCTCAGATATTGCTCTCATCGCCTTATGCCTGAAATTCTGATATTCTGTGATTCACATATCAACTAACTGCCATTTGTGCTCACTGTGGAACTATTTGTTCTCTCTAAACGAAAAACAAAATTAGAAGTAATAGCTACTGTGTTTGTTTTCTTTCTGTAACACTGAGATCCTCGTGGGGATCACTTGGATGACTGAAAGGCAATCATCAGGTAAGAGGACTTCCAACACCAGTGCTGCCAATCTTCTAGTCTCTACTCAGGAACATATAGCTAAGATTAAAAGCCACTTAAAACTCTACAACTAATGGGCCGGGAGTTTAGCCTAGTGGTAGAGTGCTTGTCTAGCATGCACAAAGACCAAGGTTCGATTGGTAGACCAAGGTTCTAGTGGTAGAGCTCTAGCCTTGAGAAAGCCCAAGGACAGAGCTCAGGCCCTGAGTTCAAGGACCAGGACTGGCAAAAACAAAAAAACCTTTACGACTAATAGATAAAATCTTTGGGGCTCAGCTCACACATACCTTGGTTGAAGCTGAGGTCCAACGTGCTTAGTGGCTCCCCCTTTCCTGCTGCGCATGCTCAGGAGATATCTGCCAATGCTCTGGAGAAAAGTATCTCGGTGCTTTATCATGGAAAATTCCAAAAACATGCAGAAGTGCAGAAACTAGCAGGATGAACCCTTGAATAATACGTCAGTTATCTCAAACAACTATCATGGTCAGTCCTCAATACTTATTTTAATGTTTTTATTCTTTTTAAAAATAATTTAAATAGCTTTTTTTTTCTCCCAAAGACAGGAAACCCAGAAAGATTTTGATGACCCCCTGAGGGTTTGTGACCTGCTGGTTCTCTGGTTCACTGGCCTTGTTCAATCCTTCCTTTATACAAGGGAATGCTATCTTCTTCCATTCTCTCTGGCTATTTCTCATGCTTGCAGCAAATTAAGAGAACACTATGATTTCAGCCATGGTGACATATAATCCCAGTGTTAAACAATGGAATTTTCCAGTGCAAGAAGAGCAGAAAGCACAGAGGAAACATTGCCAGGAGCCAATACTCCCCAGCACAGAACCTCCAACTATGCGACAAAGAAACTCAGGATTTGTATAAAAAGTAAAGAAAGACTCTGACAAGCAAGTGATTGTTCTCTCTCTTCAAGCAATCCCACTCGTTCTAAGTCCTCCATGGTCTGCACTGGCAGCAAGTGGGTATCACCTAGCTCTTCCTATGGTGGCCTACAAGCCCAGAAACAAAGGGGGAAAAGACCATGCTGTTTTCCAAGGAACCAAGGCCAAACATCATAGTTGTGGTCTCTAGCCACTACTGTATAAAATAGAGAGAGGTGAGCAGGCCAAACACTCACCTTGGCTCATTTGTTCAAATTGAACCCAGAGCCAGCAAGAAGGATCAGCTTTCTGGCTTTTTGTCCAAACTACTTGCCTACTGCTCTAGAAAAACAACAGATGCCTGCCAAGAATTTGCAGTCCCCTAAATCTCAAAATAATGACTAGTCTACCGAGCGTTTCCATCCAAGGAACTGTTGGTTCTTAAACCAAAAATCCCTTTGGGGTAAGAGTATAGAGTCCAAGAAAGGCATGTGGTTCTTTCTGCCACTTACTGGCCCCTGCCACTCTTTGGAAGTAAAGGAAAATCTATTTTTGACATCAGCTATTCAACTCTTAAATAACATTGGTTTGTAAAGCATATCTAATGCAAATATGAATTCCAAACTCCATAAAACTTCAAGATAGTTGCCACTGCTCTAAGCACACATGCAGCCCACATTCACATTCTTTTTCCTTAGCATATATGTGCTAAAGTTTTGGAATAGAATAAGGAATTGTAGCTTCATTCCCATAAGACAACTCTGATTATATGTTTTGGAAACATATAAAGTAGAAGTAGATCCATAGAAAGTCTAATTGTTTGACTCAGATAATAATGCTTGTAACATTTACCATGGCATGCAATATCATTAGTTGTTAAAGAACTCGTGTGCTCATGACAGAGGAGAGATGAAGTACTAAGGGTCAAAGAAAAAAAGAAAGGATTCAAACCATAGCTTTAACACATTACAATGTAACAGAGAGAGAATGATGGAAGGTATGACTGCGTGAAAGCACTGGACTTAGATGGACACATTAAATTGTAATCCCCCCTTGTACAACCTTTTGAAGTTCAGAAAAAGATTAAATTGAGAAAATAAAATGTTATAGTAGATTTACGAGTCGTTACAGATCCTGAGACTAGGATAGAATACAAAGTTCCTGCAGCTTTATGAAAACTAGTGTAGCAATGTCCCTAGATGTATAACACAGCTGTGTCCTGCCAAATTCACATAAACTTAAAATACACTTAATACACCTAACCTGCATCACAGCTTATCCACTCGAATCATGCCCCTGACACTTGCATTAGCCTGCAGTTAGACAAGTATTATGTAATACAAAGCCGATTTTACACTAAAGTGTTGAATACGTCATGCAATTTTTTTTTGCCAGTCCTGGGGCTTGTACTCAGGGCCTGAGCACTGTCCTTGAGCTTTCTCAAGGCTAGCACTCTGCCGCTTGAGCCACAGCACCATTTCCGGCTTTTTTCTATGTATGTGGTACCAAGGAATTGAACCCGGGTCTTCATGCATGCTAGGCAAGCATTCTACCACTAGGCCAAACTCCCAGCCCTAACTCATGCAATTTATTTACCACTGTACCAAAAATAAACAACAGAATGGCTGTAGACTCATCATCATGTGCACAGAGAACAATGAAACAGGGCCTGAGGAGCCCTGGAAGCGCTGAACTAAAATTCGTTATTGGCTGAAGAAGACAGTGACTGAGCCATTGGTTTCTGTCTGTGAGCTGTGGCTTGCTGCCACTGCCCAGTGTTTTTGAGAGTATCACACCAAATACCATTAGCTTGAGAGACGATCAAAAGCTAAACTTCAGAGTAATGAGTATCCTTTTTCTTTTCTTTTTTTTTTTTTTTTGCTGGTCCTGAGGCTCAAACTCAGGGCCTGTTCCATCCCTGAGCTGTTTTTTGCTCAAGGCTAGTGCTCTACCACTTGAGCCAAAGCTCCACTATTGGCTTGTTCCATGATTAATTCGTGATAAATGTTTCATATGCTGGGAGCTGGTGGCTCACACCTGTAATCCTAGCTACTCAGGAAGCTGAGATCTGAGGATCATTGGCCAAAGCCAGCTAGGACACAAAAGTCCACGAGTCTCTTGTAGGCAGTTACCCTCCAGGAAACCAGAAGTGGCACTGTGGCTCCAAATGTAAGAGTGCTAGCCTTGAGCTGAAGAGCTCAGGGACAGTGTCCAGGCCCAGAGTTCAAGACCCATAACGGACAAAAAAGAGTCTCACAGACTTTCCTGCCTGAGCTGTCTTTGAACCACCATCCTCAGATATCAGCTTCCTGAGTGGCTAGGATTATAGGCATGAGCTACTGGCACCCAGCTTGAGTACCACTTTTACACCATCACAAATTTGAAAAAAATGTAAGTCAAGGATCTTTATGGTTTGCATGGAAATCCCACAGTCTACCTGATCCTACCTTTATAAAGAGACTGGAAAATAACCTCCCATGATGCTTGTTCCAACACTTTGTTGTTTTAAAGAGAGGGGGGGGGATTCTATTTTCAACAACTAAGGAAGCATTTGTAAGCCACAGTACAGCTTGTCTTTCAGTTATAGAAACAGAAAAGCACACAGTTTTACCAAAATGACTTCTGACATGAAAGGATACACTTAGTTTTGCTTTTAATTCATTTCAAAGACAAAGAAAATTACCTTTCATCAGAGCCTTTGGTTGCTATTTCTTACCCAAAGTAGAATAAAAAAACAGAAACAAAGCACTTCCTCCTGTCTTTCTCATCTCTGCCTCATCTACCTCCTACCTTTTCTCAGCTGGAGTCTCAGTGGCTGCTCTTGTCCACCACCTGAATTTCTTCTTCTAGCTATTTAGAGTCTGTTCATTGCTTGCCTCTACCTTCTACCCGTGTCGCCTGCAAAGGCATTCAAGTAGGCACATAATGCTGTAATGCATTTAGGAGCTATAAGGATTTTAGTCCTATCAATTGAATGAATCTCTTCTTTTGAAAACAGAAAGAGATGAGAGTGAATGAAAATCATAAAAGTCACTGTTAGACATGGGAATAATAATCCTAAGATATCAAACTCCAAGGAAACTAAGAATTCGCATAGGGTGAGCTGAAGGTGCCTGCTTTAAGATTGAAATTCCCACCTCTCAAGAAACTCCTTTGCAAACCCTGGAACAGTGGATCACCTTGCAAGATCTTGTGATCCTCAAGAGCCCAGTCTCCAACCAAATCATCAGATGAGAGGGTGCGCCATAAATTGGGTATATTCCCTAAACCTACCCCACCAGGATGCTCTGCTTTCTCCCCTAGTGCTTTCCTTTATCGCCTCCTTTGAATATCAGGCTTATTGTATTCTGTGTATTCATTGTTCCCACAGCTCGGTGTGAGCTTCATGTGAGCAGCAGAGTACTCTGCCTTGTTTACCAGCTACAGCTCTAGAACATTCCCCAGCAAACAGGAGATTCGAGAAACATGCCCCTGAGTGGAGAGCTCTCGAATCACCATAATCCACTGATTCTGAGACGTATGGTTTTCCACCATGGAACATCTTGTTTCATTTTGCTTTGTTTTGTTTTTATCCATCGTGGGGCTTGAACTCTGGGCCTGGGTGTTGTCCCTGAGCTCTTCAGCTCAAAGCTAGCACGCTACCCCTTGAGCCACAGCACCACTCTGGTTTTCTAGTGGTTAATTGGAGATAAGAGTCTCATGGAGTGTTTAGTGCCTGGGCTGGCATTGAACTGTGCTCCTCAGATCTCAGCCTCCTGAGTAGCCAGGATTACAGGCATGCACCACCAAGCTCGGCTCAAACATCTCTTAAAATCTAGATGCCTCAAGCCCCTGTACCTTTCAGCAAGCCATCAGCCAGCCAGCAGTCTTGACATTGTGGCCTTCGCCTTTGCCAGTGCACTCTGCTGGTCATTCCTTCATATCCTCATGTCAGCGAGTCCCACACAGCTGTGAATTTCATGTGTGAGTTGAAGTGTCAGGTTGAAATGTCCTCCAAAAGAGTTCACTTTGGTTCAGCGCTGGAATGACGGCGTATTTTGTAATCAGAAAGGCAGAGAAGCCAAGCAGCAGGATATAAATATGATAAGAATGTTTTGTCTCAAAAGAAACCGTTATGTCTTGTCTTTTTTTTTTTTTTTGCAACAAATACAATCAAGTGTGTCCGAAGCCTTTTAAAAGTAGATACCCACCAGTTGGGCAAGTTGCATTACTTTCTGTTGCTGAACTGTCTCTCTGTCAAATCTTCACAAGGAAGATTAATTTATTTTCTTTCTCTCTCTTTCTTTTTTCTTTCTTTCTTTCTTTTTTCTTTTTTGTTGCCAGCCCTGGGCTTGAGCTCAGGGCCTGGGCACTGTCTCTGAGCTATTTTTACTCAAGGCTAACATTCAACCACTTTGAGCCACAGCTCTGCTGTCCTCATTTTTTGCTAATTAATTGGAGTTAAGAATCTCATGGACTTTCCTGCCTGGACTGGCTTCAAACTGAGCTCCTCAGATCTCAGCCTCCTGAGTAGCTAGGATTACTACAGACATGAACCATCAGCACCAGCTAGGAATCTGCGGTGGCTGATTCTTATGCCACTCAAGACTTCCATTAAAGGTATCTAGTACCATTTGTTGGTAATGTTCTGCCTTTCTTATTGATCTATAAAATAAAAATAATCTGAACATGAGGGGTATATTAGACTTGATTTGAACTAAGGCACTTACCTCTGCCAGTCTTTTATTTAGGGATGTGAAAAAGTCCTCCCAGAGACATAAAAAAAAACTTGCTTATAGATGGCAGAGTCAGGAGAGTGTAGCCATTCATTCAGTCTGTACAACTTTCTCACAACTTTCTCGAGAAGTTCTCTGATTGAATTCTCTGCTGGAGAAATACTCAGAAAATACCATTGCTGAGCATCTTGCCACGAGGCAAAAGCCTAGTCAGTGGTCCACGCAGAAAAACAGTTAACTCCTTGACTATCATCACCAACAGTGATCACAGTTTGCGTTAAACAAAATGCGTTCAATCTTCCTCAAGTCTCTCAATGCACTGTTAAATGTTTAAATCGTTTCCTAGTTCGTTCCTTTATTTTTTCACTTACTAGTTGAGTAGTTAGTGCAATTGTAGTAAGTGTGAAACATAAAAGGAAAGAATAGTGCATAGGAGATCAGGGGTCCATGGAAACTCCCCTCAAGGGGTTAATAATTAGAATTCAGGGGTCCATAAATGTACACAGAAAAAACGTGGCAATGTCTTCACTAACTCACACCCTTGAAGACTACTGAATAGTTGTTTTCACTGGTTTTGTCTTGTCTATAACTTCCTATAAATCTCATCATGAAGTATGCATTACTTTTGAGATTAGCTTCTTGGGATCAGCATGTCTTTGAGATTCATTCGAGTTCCTCTGTGTGTCAATAGAACATTCGTTGTTAGAACCGAAGAGTTTTCCATTGTAGGAATGGACTTATTTTTGTTCGTTGAGGGACATTTGGGTCATTTCCTGTTATTGGTGATTATGAGCAGAGCCACTATAAACATTCATGCACAGACCTTTTTTTTTTTGTAAAAACATAAGTTTTCAGTTCACTTGGGATTGCTAGGTCATGTGTTAAGTGTGTGTTTAGCTTTATAAGAAACTGCCAAGTGGCTTTGCTGAGGAGCTATGCAAGTTCGAATTGCTGCTGGCAATGTATCAGAGTTCTGATTGCTTTGTATGATGGCAAGCACTTGTTATTGTCAGCATTTGTTATTTTTACCAGTTTAATAGATTATGGCTGTATCTCATCGGGACTTTTTATTTCCCTAATGGCTAATGATGCTGAACAATTCTTGGTATGCTACCTACTTTTGGACATTTGCTAATATTTTGAGGATTTGTGAAATATTCTTCTTGATAGATATTCTGCACTTTTAATTTTTTAATTAAAACTTTTTTATGTATTGTTAATCACAGGGCTTGACCTCAGGGCCTAGGTACTGTCCTTGAGTCCTTTTGCTCAAGGTTAGCACTCTACCACTTTGAGCTACAACTCAAAGTTTTCTGGTAGTTAACTGGAGATAAGGGTTTCCATGGTCTTTCCTGCCCAGGCTGCCTTTGAACCACAATTTTCAGATCTCAGCTGCCTAAGCAGTTAGGATAACAGGTGTGAGCCACCAATACTTGGCACTACTTTTTTTTTTGGTACCATCTTTGTCTGGTTTAGTTTTCAAATGCTGGCCTATAAAATATCCTGGGACATCCCTCCTTTTCTAGTCTCTAGAAGATATTATATGGAATTCATTTTATTTCTTTTAAAAATGTTTGCTAAACACATATTATATGTAATGTGGGTGAGAACTGGACCTATAGATTTCTTTTATACTGAAACCGAAGCTTAAAAAATGATATTCAAATTAAAACATGTCCATTTGGGTAAGTTTTGGTAATTTGTGATGTTTAAAGAACTTTCCATTTTATTTAATTTGTCAAATTTACAAGTAATCTTCATTCTGGTATTGGTAATTTGTGTTCTGTCTTTCTCTTTGTCTGTCTTATAAGAGGTTTGTAAATTTCATTGAACTTCTCAAAGAACCAAGCCAATGGCTTTATTAATTTTTCTCTAATGTTCGGAAGTTAATTATTTTCAATCTTGTTGATTATTATTCTCTTTCATTGCTTATTTTGACTTGATTTTTATTTTCTTTTCTAATTTCTTGAGGTAGCAGCTTAGATTGCTAGTTTGATAGGTTTTTTTCTTTTTCAAAATGAGCTTCTTAATAATATCGTGTGACCATTTCTTTAATTCAGTTCTATAGTTTGGGCATACTGTTTTTTCCTGCTGTATTGTTTGGTACATGCCCATGTAAAGTTTCTGTGTCATCTTATTGAAAAGCATTATGTATTTTTATACAATGTTTCTTTGATCTGGTAATCTAGGATTATTGAGGCACTTTAGTTTTCTTCTAATTAGTAACATATACATTTAATTAGTGATACATACATTTATAGACAGTAAGAAATATGCTTATTTATCTACATAGAAACATAAAAATATATACATCTATATATGAGCTTGGGATAGGTATATATGTATTTATGTATGTTTATCTCTACCACTAGCTTACCTATGACATTATACTTTATATATATAATGACACAATATAGTGTCTGTAAGATACTATGTAATTAAGTTATCTAAGACTAAACATAGAGTTCCCCTATGACCCAGCAATTCCAACCATCCAGAAACAAGGGCATACTAAATCCACTAGCACAATGGTGTTCATTGCAGCACTATTTACCATAGCAAAGATATGGAACCAACCCAGATGTCCCTCAGTTGATGAGTGGATCAGCAACATGTGGTATTTATACACAATGGGATTCTATGCTGCTGTCAGAAAAAACAACATTGCCCCATTTGTAAGGAAATGGAAAGACTTAGAAAAAAATCATATTAAGCGAAGTAAGCCAGACTCAAAGGAACATAGGCTCAATGGTTTCCCTCATTTGTCATAATCAGTAGAAACCTTGGGCTCTACTAGCAGAGATCTGCAATAGAGCAAAACTTAGATACATAAAGCCATATAGAATGATGCTAAATGAAAGGACTCCAGGATATAGAAACAAAAGCCATATAATGAGTGATTGTTGTCCTTAATGTACTATGGTATCTCTCATCTCTTTTTATGTCCCTTGGTTATCTCATATTGTTACAATATTTCATTTTGTTATCTGATATATTGGATATATGCGTATTTGGTTATTTGAAATTGGATAGGGAAGGGGGGGAAAACAAGATGAGGGGTGGGAGGGAGGGAAATGGGGACCAAGACACGAGAAAGGGTATCAATGTATGTGAAGTAATGCACCTTCTATCTGGTGAATATAATGTAACCCTTCTATTAATTACAATAAAAATATATGAAAAAATAAAAAATAAAAAGTCAGTAACAATCCTCAAAAAAAAAATCTATTCTAGGCAACAACAAATGCTGGCAGGGATGTAGGGAAAAGGAATTCTATTGTACTGTTGGTAGAAATGTAAAATAATACAGCCATTCTGGACAGTGGTCTGGAGATTCCTTAAAAAAGTAAATATAGATGACCCAGTCATACCACTCTTGGGCATCTATCCAGAACATCACAAGCCAAAACACCATAAAGACACCTGCACAGCCATGTTCATGGTTCCTCTATTTTCAAAGCCAAGGTCTGGAAACAGCCCAGATTAGTGGATTAAAAAAGTCAAATGGGGTACCTATACACAACAGCATTTAACATAGCCACTAGAAAGAATAATGTTATGTCATTTGCAGGGAAATGGATGGACCTAGAATGTATCACGTTAAGTGGGGTAAGCCAAGCTCAGAGAGACAAGGCATGCATGTTTTCGCTCATATGCAGAAGCTAAATCTACAATATAGCAGGACATGATAAATTACACAGGACTCTAGGTATTCACACCCAGTGAGACTAAGGTACAATGGCTATGTGCATCTGATCATATAAACTAATACTTATCAAAATGAATTCTAGGAAATGGAAACAAACTTTTCTTAGTGTTATTTTTCCTGCTATTATTGACAAGTGTCTATTTTTGCTTGTTGGTGTTTTTGTTTGTTTGTTATATTTTTGTCTTGTTTGTTTATGTGTCTTCGGGGGCGGGTAATGGGAGCACAGAAATAGAGAGACAAAGGGTGAATGAATGCAGCAGTGGTACTCAGTAGACATTATGCTGGCAATGAACTGTGCAACTCGTAGATGGGGCTGGGAGTAAAAAATGGGAGAGATGGAGGGAAAGGATGATATTGCCCCTCCCCCAAATGTACTTATTAGTTGACTTATGAAATGGGAACCTCTCTGTTAATCACCTTAATAATAACAGTAAAAGTTTTTTTTTAAATATGTTCTAGGATTAGACATGGTGATTCATACTGTAATATTAGCATTTTAGGAGGCAGAGGTAGGGTAATTGTGGTTCAAGACCAACCCTAAGCAAAAGCATAAAACCCTGAAAAATAACTAAAGCAAAAGGGGTAGGTATACTCAAATGGTAGAACACTTGGCTAGCAAGTGAAGGGGCCTAGGATCAAACCCTAGAATTGAGGGGAACAAATGAAATGTTCTAACCATTGTAATGTATTCATTTACAGTTCATGTACTTATGTTTTAATTTATGTCTACCATCTTACTATTTTCTGTTCTCTTTATTTCCTTTTTTCATTTAGGTTATTTGAACAATTTTTTATTTCTTTGTCTATTTTAACTTATTTTTGCTAAAGCTTTGTCTAATTTTATGATGTTTATTCTAGGAATTAAAATATACATATTTAGCTTTGTATAGTCTACACAGAATCATTATTTTACCACTTCAACTGATGTTATCAATACATAGGTTCCTTTATCTTTCCTCCTTCACGTGGTATTTGTATTACTAATTATACCAACATACATTTAATATGCCTTTCAACAATGGTATAAGTTTTGCTTTCAATCACCAAGCCTAGTGTGTACAAAACCCTGTTCTATCCCTAGCATTATGGGAGAGAGAAAGAGGCAGAGGCAGAAAGAGAGAGAGAGAGAGAGAGAGAGAGAGAGAGAGAGAGAGAGAGAGAGAGAGAGAGAGAGAGAGAGAGAGGGAATAACATATTGTATTTCCTTTTTCTGTTGTTCTTTGTATCTTTATGACTTTCTGGCTTTCTTTCATTTTCCAACTGCCTGAAGAACAATAGCAATAGTTCTGTGACAATGAAGCCTCTTCATAATCACTCATCTGAGAAAGTTGTTGAAGATTATTTTTATTGTCTATAGAATTGTGGGTTGATAATTATTTTTTGATGCACTTTGAAAATGCTCCATTTCCTTATGGAAAAATCTTTAGTAATTGGGGGTCACAAAACCCTATAAAGTAACATGTTTGCCTCTGACTGCTTTACATACCTTTTTCTTTCTTTTTTATGCCAGTCATTTAATAAAATGTACCCCCAAACTGTGGTAATTATCACAACACAAATCTTATAGTGCAACACTGATATGGAGGGCAGATAATAATAAGTAACCCTAATATATCTGCAGAAAAAGTGTTCTGGACATCAATATAAGTCACTGCTATGAGCATAAGGACATTACTATTCTTAGCAGTAAGTTAGTATTTTTTTAAAAAGATTTCCTTCAAAATAATTTTACTTTTTATAATACAATTACATTTAAGTGGGCAGAACTGCTCTGTAACAGACAAGAGCCCTATTGCGCAAGAAAAATAAATAAGTGAAGGTTTTCAAAAAGCTTGAGGCAGAAATACCATGATAACGCAAGGGTGGCTAAAGCAGTCTCAAATGACAGTGCCAATGTCTATTAGCAAATGGGTAGAGTAGTTATCCTAAGATTACTACTATTTTCTAAAGCTATTTGTTAAAGTGATCTGTTAAAACAGATCACATACAACAGCTATAAACAGAACTGTGTGACACTTCTGTAGAATAAATCCTATCAATTACTAGGCAGGTTCTACAAATCTCATTCAGCTGTGGTTTATGATTATTGAATTATGATCCTGTGAAAGTAATTCCATAAGGCATCCAGGTAAATTTTATACCTAGTGAATTTTTTAGTCCAACAACCAAATAGACACACACCCCAACGCTACAGGAAAGCAGAGCCAGTGTTGGTGTTTCCAAACGAAGCAGAACAGGAAAGAGTGTTCAAAGAGATCTTATCCTTCTCTTCAGCCTGAGATGTCAGGCTCCATCACTCCTCCAGCTGCCTTCTGTTGCTTCAAGTCCTCCTCAGAATTTTCTTTGGGAATCTTTTTTCTTTGCCTGTATTCTCTTTAACCTACAGAACGCTTCTTTAACCTACAGAACTCTTCTCGCTCTCGTTCATCCAGCTCTGTGATGACAGAAGCAGGAGTACAGTCTGTGGAAAGATGGAATGCTCAATGCTATTCCCACACCTGTTGGTTATTTTGACGGCTTCATCTAGAGTCACGTGGGAAATCTGCAGCAAAGCCAGTTCCACCACTAGTTCTACTGCTTTGACTAAATGCCTCTTCAATTTTAGCCAACTATTCCCCTCCTCTTCCGGCTAACCTGGTTGGTTCGTAACTGTCAATTCCTTTCTGGTAATCTTCAAACACTCGTAAAGCAAAACTTGCTACGTTAACTTTCTTTGTGGGGATGTTCACTTGGGCTTTCTTTACATTTTTGGATACCTGTGGTACTGAAGTCCCCTGCTGTGATCTTGGTCTTAGCACGTGAAAATGCAGCTACTCCCACCACTTCACCCATCAACATTTTAGTATCTATTATCTTTTGGTAGTATCTGTCAAAACGAAAGCCTTAGATTTTATAATACCTGTGAGCCAGTACTGAAGTGCAGCATCTCTATTCATTTTTATCTGGGTTGTATTCAGTTTTCAGTTCTAAAATTTTCTTTTTGGATCTTCTTTATACCTTCTATTCCTTTTCTATGATTGTTGCCCTTTTACTCATTTTAAGAATGTTTGTCTTTATGTTTTTATGATAGACATTTTAAATTCTGTGTCATTTAAGCATTTAAGAGATGTTGATTTATTTTTCTCCATGTAAATTGAAATTCTTCCTATGCACTAAGTAATTTTTATTGTATCACTGGCAGTTTGAAGATGAGAAAACTAAATTTTCTTAGCTTCTACAAAGGATTTCTTAAACCAGGTTTTAGTTACAAGTTTCAACCAATCCTCTATCAGCTGTCAGTTTCCAAGTCTTCCTTTTTGTCCCTCTGCGCATGTGAATAGTGGCCAGTGGTCAGTTGGAGACCTGAGCAATGGTTTGTTTGTAGTTCACTTTTCAAAAATGTTAGAATGTCATTTAGCATTTTTGCACACCACAGGGATAAATCCACTAAGCAACTTTTATAAGGTTACTTTGTCCAGCTCCTCTCTCTCTCTCTCTCCTCTCTCTCTCTCTCTCTCTCTCTCTCTCTCTCTCTCTCTCTCTCTCTCTCTCTCTCTCTCTCTCTCTTTCTCTCTCTCTCTCTCTCTCTGTTGTATTTTTTAGTTCTAAAAAAGTCAACTTTGCAGTCCTTTCATTGGAAGTCATGAGCTTTAATTAATATATTCTACTGTGTACTTCCCACAACTGTATCAGTCTCCTGGAATAAGTGGCAGAAAAAGGCAGACAGATAGACAGACAGAGATGGAGGATTCCCCCACCCATTGTGATTGCAGCTCCTGTGATCACGGGGCAAATTCCAGTCTCTCAGAGTTCTGGGTTCCCAGAGCTCTTATGCCCTCATGGTCATAGGACACTTAGGGACCCACATGGAGAATGAATGAAGGGGGGGGGAGAAAAACTGGATTTATCTATTCCTTCCAGGTACTGGAAGACATCCCTTCTATTTTAAGCCAGTCTAGAGAGTTTCTCTCCAGGCTTGCTCCTGTGTCCATGACTAGATTTCAAGTGGCACAGAATCCAGATCACGTGATTCTAGAAGAAGCAAAACACTAACTCACCATTGGGTCAGCAAGACCTGAAATTCTTTTGTCTTTATCAGCCTGCCGCTCCATCTAGTCCGTACTGGATTCACTGTAGCATCCACTGGAAATGAGTGGAATTTACTTTTTGCCCCCAGGCTCTGAATCCCAACCCAATGTGTTTTACCTAGCCATTTGTAAATGAGATTCTAACATAAGATCCCTAGGCCTTATCAGTTGCAAAAGAGATGCCCAATGCAGAAAAGACCTTCAGCCAGAAGGGAGTCACAAACTTATCTACAGTCTGGTGCAAAGCAGGATTACACACCCTCAAAAGGAACAGCTAAGGTCCTTGGGAGACCTTGGAGAGCATCCAGGGTAGCTCAGGTTCGGGTAAGCTTCACAGTGAGTAGAAGAAGAAGAGCATCCTTGGCAGTGAAAACCATGCTCATGAGCCAGAAAAGAACCAGAGCATGCAAAGCATGGGTCATAATAGCAAGTGACTCAGAACAGCCAGACTGCACTTCAGTGTGTACTTGTGGTCAAGCAAATGAGAGGATCATCTGGGTACAGTAGATAGCACTGGTGAACTACTAAATTCAATGAAGCCCTAAATTCACTGAAAGCTGCCATCTTAATGATATCCATCCTGGGACCCAATTCTACATCTTCCTCTCAGATCTATACATACACTCTTCCTTACAGGCTTTCAACATTTGAATAAAGAATCTGTTCATTTGTGTGCCTGGCTACAACTCTGTTGTGGATACATATACATTAGCTAGCTATTTAAAATTTCTATTTCAGGGAGGAAAATTTCAATGAGGAGACTGAACAAAAAATAACAAACATGAATACAAAAGATTAAAATAGCCAATGGGAAAAGGTTTAATTTCTTTCATCATCAACTTTTCACCATTAACAACTAAAAGAACAACTACATATAACTAACATAACGGAAACAGTGCATTTCTCTGTGCTTTTGGAAAAGTTCAAAATTTGTCAGAGCAAAGCACAGAAATAAATAGGATGAAATGAAAAAATGTGTTGAGAAATAAAAAGAATTCAATTTCCAAGGAGGGGAAAAGCAGCATACGGTAATAGAATTCTAATCTCCGTGGACAAACAGATAGGTCTGCTGTGAAAATTCCAGAGGCACTGCTATGGAGATTAGAGGCTGGATCTGACTTCAAGCAAAGAACTTATTTCTACACCATGCAGCCGAAAGGTTTTGAGGTTGGAGGAGATGATTTATTCACACCACCAATGGAGTCACAGAAACAAACAGTAATGGCAAAAAAAAAAAACCCTTATGGCTGGCTAAAAAACAAAATAGCAAACTGATCATTCATTTAATTTAGCTTAAGAAAAAAAAATCAGAAAAGCTAGTTGCTAGTGGCTCATGGTTAGGGGAGAGCATAGGCCTTGAGTACAGGCATACTTTCCTGGAAAATGGGGCAAAGGGACTGAAACGGGATAACTTAATTCCAACATTCAACCAGTCCTTTACCGAGTTAAATTCTTCTTGATATGGATTGTGAATTGTTACGCTTCTTTAATGTTCATGTGTTAAAAACCCTACTCCCACCCCTCAGTAGCTTAGAATATGACTGTATTTAGAAAGAAAACCTTTACAGAGGTGGTAAAGGTAAAATAAGTTTATTTGTTGGGTCCAAATCCAATCAGGTATCTTTGCAGGAAAAGAAAATGAGGACACAGAAAGAAAGCAGGAATGTGCAACAGAGGACAGTCACATAAGAACCCAGTGGGAAAGTGGCCCATCAGTAAGCCAAGGAAAGAGACTTCAGAAGTAAACCTATCTCACATCCCCTTGATCGTAGATCCTAGAACTATGAAAAAATACATTTCTGTTGTTTCCTTTATCCAGACTGTGGTGTCACTGCTGGCAGCCCAAAGACATGAAAACAGTTAGAAAATTAGGCAGAGCATATGAGTGATTGTTGTCCTTAATGTACTATGTTATCTCTCATCTCTTTTGCTGTCCCTTGGTTATTTCATATTGTTACAGTATCTCACTTTGTTATCTGATATATTGGATATATTTATATTTGGTTATTTGAAATTAGATAGGGAAGGGGGGAAAACAAGTTGAGGGGTAGGGGTATGGGGGAGGGAAATGGGGACCAAGACATGAGAAAGGGTACCAATGTATGTAAAGTAATGCACCTTCTATCTGGCGAATATAATGTAACCCTTCTATTAATTACAATAAAAAATATATGAAAAAAAGGAAAAAAAAAACAAAATTAGGCAGAGCTAGCAGGCTTCTGAGGAAGCCAGCCCAGGGATACACAGTACAACAAGAGAAAGAGGTAACAAGCTTGGGGACCTGTAAAAAGAACACAAAGGAAAAAGAGAAGACATTTTTATAAACAATCAAGCAGATCAGAGGATAGATTATTCAACTTCAAAACTGTCAATACAGCTACTTCCTGTCAAGTCTGGCTTTGTTCTGGGATTGATCAGATTGAAAATACCACCTGGGGTAAGTCTGAAGTGACCAATGTAGTTCCCCCATCGATGGGTTTTGCAACCTCTTACTTTCTGGGTGCAAACCATCAATAAGTAATTAGTACAAAAAAAATCCAACACACCTCTCATTTATAACCATCCTTCAGCCTTCAACTTTCTCTCTAAAGCACCAGTAAATAAGCTATCAGAAGACTCAAACTGTAAACTATCTCAAAAACAGAAAATTCAGCAAGAAAAATATCACTAGTGAGAATATAAAAAAAGCCAGGGATTCCAAAATTTCAAGACTATTGGACCCTGAAAGAATCGTCTACTACATATTGAATATTATGAGTTCCTTAAGAGGGAAAACAATGATATGGAGAAGCAAGCTTGAAAAACAAATAGAGGAAACACTTGAAGAAAAGCAAGGTGATGGAGAAGTTATCCATGGAACCAAGGAAGCTGTGACCAGACTGAGCTAAAACACAAAGCCTGGAGTCCGGCGATGTTTGCAGATGGCAGATGGCTTGAAATTCAGGAAAGCAAAATGACCGTGTGCTCAAGTGACTTTCCAGACCCTAAAGGATCATACTTTGTAGCCGCCATCAGGGATAGAAGCCATCGATTTAGTGTATGACAATAGCTATACTTGGAATCCTTTCCGAGGCAGACACCCAACAATGTTTTTCAGGCTGGCTTTACACTTCCAGGATCAAGTGCTCCTTCTATTTCAGCCTCTTGAGAAGAGGTGGCAAGTACTGCCACACTCACACTTATGCCCACTCAAGTTGGGTAAGACATGGTTCACACAGGATTTTTTTTTGTCAGTCATGGGGCTTAAACTTGGGGTCTGGGCACTGTCCCTGAGTTCTTCAGCTCAACAATGTCACTCTACCACTTGAGCTATAGAGCCACTCCCTCACACAGTTCTTTTTTTTATTGTTAAGTGTGTAATGCTATTTATTCATCATAGGCAAAAAGATTACTGTGGTACAGTGTGACTAATAGGCTGACCTACCATTTTTCTATAATCATCGATTTCTACAAGAAGGCATTAAGGCAGTAAAATAGTACAAATCAAATGTGTCATAAGGAGGAAAAACCAATTTCACCATAGGTACTTTTCATTACTCCATCTGAGCATGAAAAAAGGGAACAGGATAGTTTGTGCCTCTATTCTTTAAAAACTAAACCATTACAAAATCAAACAAACTGGAAAACAAAGCAAAGGTGAAGCTGGAATTTGCAGCTGGGCCATGGAGCCAGCAACACACACACAAACTATACTGGAGCACCAAGTTTTTATTTATTCAGGGATGCCTTAAAAAAGCTCACTGATATTGAATAAGGGCCCCCAAACATTGTTCAGTAGGGACTAGTGGTCAGAAGCATATATGCAGTGGTAAAGCCATGCTTGGGACATGGGGGAGAGAAGAGTCTGCTGTGGCCATCAAGAATAAAATGGATTGGCAGTTGTAGGTCTTCAGTGCTTGGGTTACACCATTCCAGCACTCCTTGCATTGAGAGTTTATGTGGAGAGACCTGCAAAGACTCTGATTTTCTTGCCATTGTAATATAGTCCCTTCTTTGATTCTGTGGCATTTAAAACCAGTTCCTTGCTATTCAAGTCTAATATTTTTACTATGATGTATCTACAAGTGTTTCTTCTTGAGTACAATCTACTGGGGATTCTACATGCTTCTGTTAGACGGGTGAGATTTTTTTTCTCTCTTAAGAGTAGGGAACTGTTCGGCTATTATTTTATTAAGGAGGTTTTTGATGTCTTTACTATTAACTTCTACCCCCTCATCAATCCGAGTTATGCATAGATTAGATTTCTTAGCTAAGTCTGACAGTTCCTGGACAGTTCCTGGTAGATTCTGAGTATTTTTCCAAATTTTGACTTTTCATCCTAGCTTTTCTGTTTAATCCTCAACGTCTAAAATTCTATTTTTCATTTCACTTATTCTGTTACCTATGGATTCCACTGTGGTTTGTACTGTGGAAATTGAACCTTTTATGGCTCCAAGAGCAGCTTTTATAATGTCCATCTCCTCTTTTAATGAAATGTATAGCATGTTTACTCTTCTTTCCAAATCTTTCTGCGGGTCTTGAATTTTGTCATTTCCCTCGTTTCTTCTTTGTGCTCTTGAAATTGCTTTTGCATCTCCCCTTTTATTTATTTTATTGACAGGTTCTGTCATTATTTATTTAACTTTCTTTTTTTTGTCTTCCATTTCTTCTTCCTTCTCATTCTCACTAGTCTTTCCCAGGATTGCTGTTGGCTTTTGGATGTGGTTTGTGGTCTTGATTGATCCTGAATCTTGTCATCTTTCTTTTTTTTTTTTTTTTTTTTTTTTTTTTTTTGCCAGTCCTGGGCTTGAGCTCAGGGCCTGAGCACTGTCCTTGGACTTTCTCAAGGCTAGAGCTCTACCATTTGAGCCACAGCACCACTTCCGGCTTTTTTCTATGTATGTGGTACCAAGGAATCGAACCCCGGTCTTCATGCATGCTAGGCAGGCACTTTAACCACTAGGCCAAACTCCCGGCCCATCTTGTCATCTTTCATTGTGATTTAGACATCTGGATTCAGCGGTTATCAGGGCGCTGGCCCTTGCTAGGCCTGTTCATGCCTGATTGGTGGCAGTCCCATTTGGCCCACATTAGTTCGTATGAGCTCAGTCAAATCTGCAGACCGGGGCTGGAAAGGTTAGATTCGGGTCTCAGGGTGGGTGTGTGCTGAGTAGCTCCCACTGCTCAGTCGCTGGGCTACTCCAACCCAAACTCATCCATCCAGCGAAGCTATCATTTACACTACACCGTGAAACTAAGACCTTTCATGGCAAACAAGAATGAAAAGAATAAAACAATCAAAAGCAAGGACACACATCAGACAAAAATCACTAGGAGACCAATTTAGTAAACACAGGAAGAAGAAAGAAACAAAATAAAGGAAGAAAATGGCAGGAAACATTACATGGCTCTGTAATAACCCTAAACATTAATAGAATCTATTCCCTAATCAAAAGAAAAAGAACAGCAGACTGAATCAAAAACAAGATCCATCCAACATTTGCATTCTTTTGGCGTTATTTTTGAATTGATTAAAGCTTCCATTTGTTGAATAAATAAATGACCTCAGTCTTTGATCTTAGATAAAAAAAAATCAGATATAGGCATTTGCATAAAATGTCTTTATACCTTTAAATATAAATATATACAAATATAAACATATACCTTTAAATATGAACACATATACAAATATAATATAAACCTTCAAATATAAATATATATCTTTAAATATAAAGAAACTTACAAATTATATGCAATTCAGAAATAGAAATACCCTTTATACACAATGGAATTCTATGCTGCTGTCAGAAAGAACGACATCACCCTATTTTTTTTTTTTTTTGCCAGTCCTGGGCTTGAGCTCAGGGCCTGAGCACTGTCCTTGGACTTTCTCAAGGCTAGAACTCTACCACTTGAGCCTCAGCACCACTTCCGGCTTTTTCTGTATATGTGTTATCAAGGAATCGAACCTGGGTCTTCCTGCATGCTAGGCAAGAACTTTAACCACTAGGCCAAACTCCAGGCCCTGACATTACCCTATTTGTAAGGAAATGGAAAGACTTAGAAAAAATCATATTAAGTGAAGTAAGCCAGACTCAAAGGAACATAGGCTCAATGGTTTCCCTCATTTGTCATTATCAGTAGAAACCTTGGGATCTCCTAGCAGACATTTACAGTAGAGCAAAACCTACATTCATAAGGCCAGATAGGATGACGCTAAATGAAAGGACCTCCAGGTTATAGAAACAAAAACCATAAAATGAGTGATTGTTGTCCTTAATGTACTCTGTTATTTCTCATCTCTTTTGCTGTCCCTTGGTTATCTCATATTGTTACAGTATTTTACCTTGTTATCTGATATATTGTATATATGCTTATTTGGTTATTAGAAATTGGATAGGGAAGGGGGAAAACAAGATGAGGGGTGGGGGTGGGGGGAGGGAAATAGGGACCAAGACGTGAGAAAGGGTATCAATGTTTGTGAAGTAATGCACCTTCTATCTGGTGAATATAATGTAACCCTTCTCTTAATTACAATAAAAAATATATGAAAAAAGAAATACCTTGTCTTTAAATATTTTTCATAGATAGCTTTTCCTTTTCTTAGTAGGTTGATTATATGAATAAAGGTTAATAAGCAATTATTATAAATAAAATTTAACACATCATCAAAAGAAAAAGGAAAGATCATCCTTATAGTTACATATGACACTATACTTCTTTGGGTGTAGATAACTATTTTATTTATGCATTCATCTACTAATGGCATCACTACAATTTTTTTTTGCTAGTCCTGGGCTTGAGCTCAGGGCCTGAGCACTGTCCTTGGACTTTCTCAAGGCCAGAGCTCTACCACTTGAGCCTCAGCACCATTTCCGGCTTTTTTCTATGTATGTGGTACCTAGGAATCGAACCCAGGTCTTCGTGCATGCTAGGCAAGCACTCTACCACCAGGCCAAACTCCCAGCTCCAAGCATCTCTACATTTTTAAAGTCGTCAAGTTAACCTATAACAGAAAATATCCCTTCAAACCTTCAAATCTATCTCTGCTTTACTCTTTCTTTTCTAAATGTTTCCTTTTGGGGGGGAATAAAACAAAATAAACTTCCAGTCATTAACTCTAGTGATTTTGTGTGCTTTATTAGAAGCTTATGGCCAAATGGCCAATTCCCATTTAATATAAAAGCTTTTTGAATTATACCTTTCCTGGTAGAGAGGAAAAAAAAGAATAAAATGGAGTCCTTCACGTACAAGCCAGTTCTGCTCTGTGTCACTCAAGTAACTTTTTTCAAGGCCTCTCATGGCAGCTACTTCCATTCATGATTCTTCACCCCAAAAGTTGTTGGGTATGACTCATAATGTTATCTTCAATGGTCACCAATTCTGTCCCAGTCCTCAGTCCTCCCCATAACCCTGGGGTACCTCCTTCACATTCTCTGTCAGATGAGTCCTCTACCTTCTGCAGTGCCAAAACATGGCTCTTCTGTTACTATCCTCAGGGTTTGTCCCCTAGAGAGGAGTTTGGCCTGCTCACAGGTGGCTTCTGCACTGCCAGTCTTCCCGCCTCTCTGCCTCTGTTCCAGTGAGTTACATGCCTGCTTTTCCAGCTGCTCCAGAACCCTATCTGCCTCTGGATTTCTCTGCCTCTGAAATATTTATCTCCAATTTGCCCTTTGCAAATCCATCAGCGTTCTCAGTTCAGAATCCTAATCATAATAGCTGTCAAAAATGCTCTCCTCCATTACTGTGGTTCTCTCCTCAAGACTGGAGCTCGGCTAGTTGTTAAAATTGAAGAACTTCACCAAGTATTTGTCAAGTCCTAGCTTTTGCAATACCTAGAGCAGCTTGCTCCTTCAAGTAATGACTATAATTTCTCTCTCTCTCTCTCTCTCTCTCTCTCTCTCTCTCTCTCTCTCTCTCTCTCTCTCTCTCTCTCTCTCTCTCTCTCTCTTTCTCTGCATGTATACAGGAGAATCTCCTCTACAAGAATCTCCTCTATAAGTTATGAGTCATTCATTTCAGCACAAATATTTACTTCACAGAACCATTAGTCAGTAAAACAGGCTCAAAGAGCATTTGTGTGACAACAACTCAGGACAAAACATAATATTCGACTGAATAATAAAACTGAATACCTTACATAGCAATGAGGTTATCTTTTCTAAGGTTAAAAATCAATTAGTCAATAGTAGAATCAAACATAAGTACATTCTCCTCAAGAATGAAATTATTCTTGAGTGAGCCTGATCAACAAAAATCCCAGTATGACATTGTAAAGATATATCTGATTTCTAAGTTTTAATGTTTTCTTAAAAACCTTTTGAGAAAGAAAACTATAAACCGGTTATCACAAAATCTTCCATTTTATTATTTCCTTAAAAAAACTTAAAACTTAGAAAAAAGACAAAGGAGAACTATTTATGTATCACCCATACCCTTGTGAATACTTGATGACAAGAAAGAGAGAGAGGGGGTGAAGAGAGGGAGGGAGGGAGGGAGGGAGGGAGGGAGAAAAGGAAGGAGGGAAAAGGAGATTGTTACCTGGCATGAGTTTCTAATGCACAACTTGGCAGGAGTGGTGATTTCTGGCAACTCTCCAACAATACAGATGGTCAGCAGCTCTTTCAAGGCAAGTCCTGGCCCAGAGCACAGACACTCCGCATTCCAGGACAGGTTGTTCAGGGATAGATTCCATGAACGTACACCTTCATCAAGACACTGTAGAATCTGAATTTCAAGGAATATTCTGGCCAGTCTGCTCAGTCTCCAAGATCTTCTGTGATGAACGGACTTTCCTCTGGTGAGTCCTTCCAGGATTGAGAGAACCCACTGTGTGCCCATCCATGCCATCAGGGCTCTTCCTCAAGCTCTTGAGCAAGTTTAGATTGTTCCTTCTCACTCTGTTCTCTGTGAAAAAGGTCATCAATTGATTAGTGCCTATATGTAAACTCACTTTGTGTGTGTGTGGGGGGGGGTTTGCACACAAGCATGGGTGCCTGTACTAAGGCTTGAAATCACAGCCTTACATTCTTGTTTAGCCTTTTCAAACAAGTCTAGTGCTCTACCATTTGAGCCACAAGTCCACTTTTGCCTTTTTGGTTTGGATAATTGGAATTAGTGTCTCATAGATTTTTATGCCCTAGCTGGTTTTGAATCATGAATTTCAGATCTGAGTCTCCTGAGTAGCCAGTGTTATAGGTTTGAGACACAAGCACCCAGCTAACTCTACTTATTTAGAAAGAAAGAAGAAAAAAAGGAAAAATTTAAAGACATAATTTCTGTTAGGTTAAATATTCCAAACTGTTATCTTCTTAATTTTATTACCAGTTGTGCTTTCCTGAGTACCTCTTAAGTCTCTGCTCCGACTAGTGAGCCTAATAAGGCCCCAGAGAAAATGACATCACAGTCCAGGTATACTATCTTCCAAACCCTATTAATATGCTTGCTTTCTCTAGATAAAACTCTCTTGTTGCGCACATGTTTGCAGTATAGTGGTTTATTATGATGACCCCTTACGTTGTTTCTCAGATTATTTTACTTGCCCAGTTTTTCTTGTTACTGGATTTTTTTTTTTACTAATGTGTTTTTAGCACATGCTCATTGTTTTTCAAAATCAAAAGTTATTGTTAACAGAAAAAAATGAAAAAAATACCCATTGTCACATTCCTTGGAAATAACTACCACTCACTCATACGACAGTGTTTAGCATTTTGGTTTTCTCGTGTGTGTGAGTGTGTGTGTGTGTGTGTGTGTGTGTGAGAGAGAGAGAGAGAGAGAGAGAGAGAGAGAGAGAGAGAGAGAGAGAGAGAGAGAGAGAGAGAGAGAGTAGTGAAGCTAGAATTCAGAGGCTTGTGCTTTCCTTTTGGGCGGAAGCTGGGATTCTACTTTTTAAGCCACGCCTCCACTTCCAGATTAAGCAGAGATAAGAGTCTTGTTTCCTGCCTGATTTAACTTCAAACTCTAATCCTCAGATATCAACCTCCTGAGTAGCTAGCTAGGATCACAAACATTCAACATTGATGCCTAGCCAACTGATTTTTTTAGATAGATTAGATGGTAATTCTCTGAAATCCCCTTGTCACCATCAACACAGAACATTGAGCTGACAGCCAGGGCAGACTCACCCTTCAAAGCATCTGACTGTCAGCAGCCCTCCAAACCCAATTTAACACAAAAGCAGATCCTAGTCTTAGATCCAGACTTTACAACAGTTCTGTTAGACTTAGGAGGTAAAACACCGGGATCTACTTCTACTTAACTGGAATTAAACCCAGCTCAGCCAGCAGGGGAACTATATGATGAGAGGCTCTTTTTGTGTGCTATAGGGGAGGGAAGATCCAAATGGATGGAGGTGACAGCGGAGGCGATTCAGAACTGGCTAGATTCCAGGTACATATTTGAAGGTGAGACAATAGATTTCCCCAGAGGATCAGATGGCGGATGAGAAGGAAAATAAGGATTTCAGGATAATTCTGAGATATTCAGCTGGAAGACAAAAGCCTCTTAGAAGAGCAGGCTTGGGAAAGAGACAGGAGCTCAAGCTGTGGGAGGAGAAAACTATCGATCTACGGGATTTCCAAGATGAAGATAGACTATTGGAGATACCAATGAGGAAGCCAAGAAAGTAATCCAAGCTGAAGACAAAACTGTATAATCACATAATATACAGTATGATGTTTATAGCCAGGAGCTAGGGAAATCAGCAGGAAACGCACAGACAGGCTCAGTCTGGAATACTCAGACATGAGCAGGAAGAAATGAAGAGGAATCAACCAAGGAATTCATGAAGAGTCAAAGCAAATAGGGTCTGAGAAGCCTCCACACACAAGTCAAGGAGATACTTCAAGAGGAAAGCACGAGCAACTCTGCAAAGTGTTGCTGGGAGTGTCGACAGAGGGCTGAAAAAAAAGCAGTGATGTAGAGACTTTCAAATTACCAGCATAATATAAACGAGCTCAAGGGAGGAACACATTTCAGAACAAAAAATCAGGCTTCACTGATTTTCTTCAGCTATGGTTTCCATTAAAAAGGCAAGAAGACAGGAAACAACTGAGAAACATTAATTCTAGCAAAGCACCTTTCCCCCCCACCCCAGAAAGAATGAACTGAATGCACTTGCTGATGAGAATGAGCAGATGGGAAGGCTAACAGTACAGGGAAACAAAGAACATTTGCTGGAGTAATGTCCACAGCAGGGACAAGGGGACTGGACAAGGGGCGTGACTCCCTGGAGTCACGTAAATTAAGGTTCTAGATGGCTTCGATCACTTGTAGAATATCCCATTGTTTCAGTAAAATGGGAAGCAAGACCATCAACGGAGAACTAAATATAAAATATTCCGGAGTTGAGAAATCCATGGAGGCTTTGTCATTCAAAGATGACAAAAGAGTTTATTGGCTGGCCGTCAACTGTCCTGTCCTGAACTCCCAAGGAAGTCTCAGCCCAAATCTCTAGCATGGCAGCAAAATTCACACGCAGATGGTGAAGACGTTTCCCAAGCAAGCACGCTGATTCACAGAAGCTAAATTTACAATTGGCCTTATCATAAGCAACTTTATAGGCAGTTTTCATGAGGAATTTTCCTAAACAATTTCATGAGGTAACATGCTGGAGCCATTAGGGACGGGGGCACTTCTGCTGGGCATCAGAGACAACACAATTGTGATGAGACCTGGGCAGACAGCATTTAGCTGGTACCGGAGACTACAGGTACTTGCAGTTTCAGGACTGTTCTGATCACCTAATTTCTGGGGAAAGGGTCTAGGACCTTAAGATGGAGGTTGTTGAGCCCAAATGGCCTTTCTGTATCTCACAAATGGGGGCAAAAAAAGGTAGTGGAAACTTGAGGAAAAGCTAATTTTTTACCTGAGAAGGCAAGGAAGCTAACAACTAGGGGAGAATAACTGGGGCCACACAGCACCCAAAGCCCATGTATGCTTAGTGGTCATAAGCTCAGTCACCAGGAATGTGCTTTTTCCAGCCACACAGGTCTGCGCAGGCACAAGCTTGACTATAACCAAGAGAGGACCAGAAGAGGGGAGGTGCCGAGGTAACTGACTTGGAATTTAAGCTAAGGAGGAAGTGATGCCCGAGGAAGAGATACAATGAAAGACAGTAGGATTAGTGGGGTTCAGTGAGGTTGGCAGCATGGGCTCTTGGCTGCTAGGGCATAAGCAGGAGTGAGTGAAATGAAATTGAGATTTTCAGATAATGAAGTTGTTCATAAAAAGTACCCGGCAGGCAGGTGACTAAGTAGAATAGATGATAAAATGGAATGAGAGAGATCGGGTAAGTAAGTCCATGGCACTAGATAGGCTCACTGAAGTAAATATTAAAATCACTGAGTCAGAAACTTGGGGGAAGTAGAGGAGTCTTTAGGTGACCTTTTGTACCGAACCACACCCAATGATTGATCTTGATGGTATGAAATTCAAGCCTAGGAATTTTAGAATGAGAGGGGCAATGATCTGGATAGGACAAGGGGAAGGACACCTGCCCTACCTGTAGGCCTAGTGGAGGAAAAGTCACAAGAGAGGAAAACAAAATCATCACTAAGAGAAGGACAGGGAGAGTATTGGGCCTTGGAATCCCAATTCTAGCTGGAACAACAAGAGAGAAGGCCATGTGTACTGAATAAGTCCAGGGGATGAGAAAGCTGGCTTTGCCATAGGAAAGAGATGCAGTAGGCAGGTAAGGCAGTCCATGTCTGTAATCCCAGCTACTCGAGATGGGTAGGGATTAGACACTAAAACTAAGGGAGGATTTCGAAGTTTGGGAATTCTTGTGACAGCATGAGGCACTGAGGTGGTGATCCTTCTGGAAGGCAAAATATTCCAAGAATGCTTTTCAGGAAAAGCACTCTTGTTAGGTTTGAAAATAACAGGTACTGCAGGAAGAAAATCAACACACAATATATAAGTAAGCAATGAATGGGAGGTCAGGGATCAGAAGAAATTATTACCATGGAAATAAGTCTCTATTTATTAAATGATGAAGAAAACAAAAGGAAAAAAGTGGCACTATGTAACGGTCCATTATACTACCAAAGTGTTTTAAAAATGTAATACCAAACCAGGCACTAGTACACGCCTAGAATCCCAGCTCCTCCAGGAATAAGGGTAGGATGACAGTGCTAGCCTGCCATCGTTAGAGTATGTCACATTGGAATACGGACAAAAGGAGTACCCAGCAAACAGAGACTTCCTTAACACTCTGCTTAAAGACAGCCCATTTTGGCCTTAGCACCACCATCACCTGCCTCAGAAACTCCCAAAACATACTGCAGCACTAGCAATTCCTGTCCCCCCACCCACCTATGCTCCAGACTAGTTGTTCCCATGCCAGTTGAAATGCCAGCTCTGAGGGAAGATTGCCCAGCTCCACCCCCACTCCTAGGACTAATGAATTCAGCCCACTTGTTTCCATAGCACTTGCTTTGTTTTCCTTTCTGGATGGCTTTTTCATGGTTGTGTTAGATGGGTGAATGCTTCCTTCTCCCCAATTTTTGACTACCTGGAGGTCAGAGCTCAGTCCACTCCATCACCTAAAGCTGCCCAGACCAGCACTTGCTTTGTGTGCTCTGTAAACACAGCCCAGGGGTAATCTGGAGAAGTTCAGGAAATGACAGAACAGGGAGAAACATGCCAAAGGAAGGATGGATTCTATAAAAACACTAACATCTCTAATTCTTGGGGCTCCCCTCTGAAGACCTCAAATGAAAACCACTGCTAAGGGAGTCCCAATTCCACTGGCTCGCTGCCACAGCAACAAGACCTGGGGCTCACATCTGGATGTGGAACAGGAAAGGCCCAGAGGAAGAGGTCACTCATAGCAGGGACAAGGGCCCAGTAGCCTAAAGCCTCTCCCTCTAGTAAGGCAAAGCAGACTGGAAATAGTCTTGGGAATCAGGCAGGACACTGGGAGTCCCAACTCCTCCCTCTGTGGCCTAGAAGGAACTGCTTTGTATCTTCTGAGCTTCCTGTGCCATCTACTTTGCTTGCTTTAAATACAGACCAATCACTGAGCTATAGCTGAGCACAGGGTCCTGTCTCTCGGGTAGACTGTCTTGACACTCTTCCAGGCCCAGCAGGGCCCTGCCTGAAGCAAGGAAGCACAGCTTGAGCTTTCAAGACTCCGATCATTCACGCAGCAAAAATCTAAAAGGCTTCATGGATCTTCTCCTCGCCATGGTGGTCCATATATAGGATATAACTCCCTGAAAAACAGCATCAACTTCTGGAGATGCATTTGCTCCCCAATCACACCTCAACTGCGAATGAGAGATTTCCCTCACAGTTCCCAAGCTGGTTTCTAACTGGTATCTGTCCTGAAGTGCACTTAGGGAAGCTGAGAACATCTGTCAGCTGAACCAGCACTTCTGGAGGGCTCTCTCCCAGGGGGCCTATGCATGGCCAAGAAGACAAGTCTGAACATGAAGTCCTTTGGGGAAGACACAAGCTTTTGCCTTAGAGCCCCCTCCCTCCGAAAGTTCTGTGACCCATGTCACCTCCACAGCCTCCTAAAGCTCATGCTCACTTGTCAGGGCCTGCAGCCTTCTACATGTGGTCCTGCCATGCTGTGTCATGCCCACATCTTCCAATTCTCTAGCCACCCTCTTTCCCTGCATGCTTCACTTTCTCATAGTACTAGTTCTGAAAGGCACTGAATGGCACCTCCCCATTTGGCAGCGTACACACAAACGCATATACATACAATTTGTCTGCCATTTCAGATAATGGTCAGCTCCAATGAAGGCAGGGACTGTCCGTGTTCATGTCTGCACTTTAAAGCTTTGCCCAGTATGTTCAGGAAAGGAGGAAATCAGTAGCACAGGTCCTTGGCCCACCAGCAGCCCAAGGCAGACAGACCAGTTATCTGACTCCTAAGATAATGTTGTAGCTTGGAAATTACCTGCACATGCCCTGCTCCAAGACCAGGCATATGACAGTCAGAGGCTGCTGTATGCTGAGGGGAGTCCAGTGTGAATCAGCACTCAGAGAAGACTAGTTCCACTCTGATGCTTCCAAGGAGGGAAAAGTGGCACACTGCACAGCCGCCCTACTTACTCAGCCTCCTTCCTAACTGTGCCACAGCACTCTGAACGTTGGCATGACCTGGAATGCCCAACCTCGTTGATCACCTTCTCAGGGAGTAGCAAGCATAGGAAAACAAAGTACCAAGTACCACACTCAGGCCATCAGGACAATTTACCCCCAGACAACCAGGCATCGTTGCTTGTTCAGCCTCAAAACTGCGAGACTGAAGACTAAATAGCATGATGATTGCTAGTTCAAGGCTCCAGTTGTCATGTGGTAGCTGTGGAGTAAAAGGTCAAATCTGCGTAGGTTTCTTCATCCAAAAAAGAGGTAACAACCCCTCAGGATTGGGGAGTTAGTTCAATACAGTTGCTTACCAAGTGCAAGGCTCCTAGTTTGGTCCCCAGCTCCACAAATAAATTAATAATAAATACCAATAATCCATCAATCCCTCAAGGGGCTAAAATGATCAAATAAGGTCAGCAGAGAACATGTACACCACACCACATCACACTTAAGGTAGCATGCACTTTTAATTAAATGGAAAAACATACTGTATAAGTGGCAGCTGAGTGAAAGCATATGCAATGTACATAATCGCCACTGAATTTTATGCTTTAAGTTTTTGTTTCAGAAATTCCCGGTAAGATAGTAGTTTCTCCAAATCATCTCTCTCCTTTTATATCTAGTCTACATTCTTAATGACCTTCATCACTTAATTATTGCTGTTTAAAACTTTTTGTTGTTGTTCTTATTGATAATGGTGCTTGAACTCTGGGCCTGGACGCTGTCCTTGAGCTCTTCAGCTCAAGCTTAGTGCTCTACCACTTGAGCCACTGCATCGCTTCTGGTTTTCTGATGGTTAATTGGAGATAGAGTCTCAGACTTTTGTGCCCAGGCTGGCTTTGAACCACCATTCTCATATCTCAGCCTCCTGAGTACTGAGCTGTCAGCATCTTTTGGGGGGGCGTCTAACTCAGGGTCTGGGCCTTGACTTAGAGCTTCTTTTGTTCAAGGCTAGCAGTCTACCATTTGGCCCACAATGTCACTTCCAGCCTTTTCTGTTTATGTGGTAATAAGGAATCAAACCTAAGGCTTCATGCCTGCACTCTACCATTAAGCCACCTTCCCAGCCCCTAAAGAAATTATTTTATTCATTCACATACTCCCTCATTTGGGAAACGGAAGAGCATGAGCGTGGCATGCCGCCACGGTTCAAAGTCTGGGCGTGGTCCCTTAGCTTTTTCTGCTCTGCTCAAGGCTAGTGCTCTACAATTGGAGCCACAGCTCTACTTCCAGCTTTGAATGTGGTTAATTGTGGATGCGCAATCATGTTCACGGCAGCATTATTTACCATAGCCAAGATGCCCCTCAATGGACAAATGGATCAAGAAAAGGTGGAATATATATACAATGGAATTCTACTCATTCATCAGAAAGAATGACATTGTACTATACATAAGGAAATGGAAGGACTTGGAAAAAAAAATTATGTTAAGCAAAGTAAGCCAGAGAAACATAAGATGCATAGTTTCCCTCATTTGTAGTAGCTACAATGTGCCTACACATTCACAAGTAAACACACTGGGTGGTAAGCAAGGAGTTACAAATGAATTAACTGAAATGAATTAACTCAAGTATAATAGATTCTATGGAGAACAGAAATAGTAATACCTTTCTTTAAAAAGACTAATTCCAAGCTCAACAAAATAAGTACCAGAAAATGGTTAGCTTCAAGAGTGGAGGGTGGGATAATAGAATGAAGTGTAGAAGGGGAGAAGAATTAAGCAAGCATTCATTGTGTATACTACAGAATTGAGAAATATAAGGAAAGGGGTGGGTAGAAGGTGGGTGAAGACATTGAAGTGATGACATGGATCATACACATCAACTGCTTTGTTAAATGGGGGAAACAAACAAACAAACAAACAAACTCAATACAGATGCCTGTGCCTGGAACTCTAACTACTCAGGAGGCTGAGACCTAAAGATCACAGTGTGAAGCCAGCCATGGCAGAAAAGTCCATGAAACTCTTATCTCCAGTAAACTACTCAGAAAGAGCCAGAAGTCATGCTATGGCTCAAGTGGTAGAGCACTGTTCTTGAGCACAAATTGCCTCAGAGACTTTGTTCAGGCACGAGTTCAAGCCTCAGAATCAGCAACAAACAAACAATATTAACATAACCTAAGTATGGGAAAATAAGTATGGGAAGGGGTGGGTGAGAATGCTGAAAGGGGTGATAGTGATCAAGATGCACTATATTCATAAATTGCTTTGGCAAATGACAACTCTTTGAGCAACTGCTTAACAATAATAAAAAATATTAAAGGGAAAAAAGTCTCCAGCCTTTCCTGCCTGAGCTAGCGTCAAACCTCAATCCTCAGATTTTAGTCTCCCAATAGCTAGGATAATAGGCAGGGGCCACTGACACCCAACTAAAGAAGCTTTTTATAGACATGTGCCGGAGGGAAGTTGAGGTTGGACGCTGAACATCAAATGACCAATGCAGAGTCAGACAGCTTTTGCAGAGGGAAGACGTGCGAGGCTCACAGCTTCTCCTGTTCTATCTCTTGCTTAGTTCTTTCCTCCAGTTCTTCCTTCTTCCTGCTTTAAGATGATCTGATTGTACAAATCATCAGAACCAGAAATTCTAGTAACTGGCACTTTCCCAACATTTGAGCTATGGCAGCATTGCCAACTGGGATGATGACAGCGCCATCTGGAAAGGTGAAAAGGGAGGCAAGTCTTTTTAAATTCACCATCCCTGGGGAGACAGGATGAGATGCTTCAGACTGTTCCAGAAAAAAGGCTTCCCCATGGCCCTAAAGGAGGTCATTACCCAAGAAGCTACTTCCTCCAAGAGGCCTGGCCGTGCAGGAGGTGGAAGACAGGGGCAAAGACATGACAGAAAGCATTGCAAGCCTGATAACCCCAAACATCGAGCGCTCCCAAAGGGAGCGCTGTGACCTGTGGGGAGAAGAATGGAACCTTGGTAATGCTCAGCGGGCAGGGAACAGACTCGTGCCTGTCCCTCCTCCAAGCCTCTGAACACGTGGCACTGTCCAGGCACTGTGGCAGGGTGGAATGGAAGCCTCCAGGCCTAGAGGAGTGCACTGTGCCAGGGCAAGTGAAGAACAACACAGCAGCCAGCGTTTGGAAAATGGTGTTTATTACTCTGACCTCTGCTCTCCATATAACACAGGGACTTTTGATGTTTGTTTGTACTGTGACCAGCTTGCAGAACAGGGCAGTGTTGCTGTTCCAAAAGGAAAAACAACTGATGAAGAAATCACACTACTGAGCACGAAATTAAAAATCACCTGTTGGTACCACTGATTCCATAGCAGCCACTGGCAAGCAGTCCCTGCACCTCTCATAGCAAAGGGATCTAGAGTTAAAACACACTTAGATAAAGGTCAGGCTCGTAAAACTCATCATCACAGCTCGGATGTGATGAGTAAACAGGAGGCAAATGTCCAATAAATCTTTTTACTTCTTTCTCTTCTTCGTAGAATATAATTTTTCTTCAAGCTGGACTGGGACAATGCCTTCACACTCTTTTACTTCCTGGGTCAGAGGGTGTTTTACAATAGTTGGTCTAATCACGTCAGTGTCTCGAGACAAATGTTCCAATATGGTATCCACAGCTGTGGTGGGGGCATAAAAATCCACCAAGAAATACCTGCAATAAAACGAAAGTTGGTAAATACCTGAACTCTGAAATAGAACAATTCCACTTTTTGTTCAATGTTTTAATTTTACTCTTTCCAGATAGACATCAGTCACACACACACACACACACACACACACACACACACACACACACACACACACACACACACTTTGTCAAAACTGCCTGTAAAACATCTGAATGGAGTACGGCAGTACATGCAACCTTCCTTTCCTACGGCCTTCCCCATTACACTCCTGTGAAAATATACATCAAAATCAACTTTACGTCAATTAAAAAGCATGGTGAAGAGGGATGAAGGATGGCTCCATGGTAAAGCACCTGCCTAGCAAGTCAGCCGAAGTTCAAACCCCAGTGCTAGAACCCCAGTTCTAAAGAGAAAAGCAGGGGGAGGGAGGATGGGAAGGGAGTGCAAGGGAGGAAAGAGGGAAAGGAAGATGGAAGGAAAAGTGGGGAGGGAAGGGGAGAGGCATGTGACAGATACAACGAGTCTGGCAGAGCTAAGGTACAAGGACAGAATTCTCTATCAACAAGTGTAAAATTTTAAACCATCCATTGATGATTTGTATTTGTGAAAATAGCTACTGAGTGACCTGATTTTCCACAGGATTTCACAAGTGCATATATGAGATACAGACAGACATCAGCTATACTTCACACATAAAGAAAGATCAGGGAAAAGATGACACATTCCATGTCTGTGCTTACGACACTCCATGCTCAAGAACTGACAAGAAAGCAACAGAAAATGACTGGCATCTTATTAAGAAAAGAAAGTTAAGATTCATCTCCTTAGATGAGCGCTGAAGGACACCCACACGGCTCCCTAGTCCTAAAAGATGCCCAGCCTCTGAGAATCCTGCTGGATGACAGTACGGAGAGAAAAGCAGCATCTTCGCTGCCCGCACAGCTCTCCTCTGGATCCTGTAAGTTTATGTCTTCATTGTACTGTTCTAGGGAGAACAAGACTGAAAAACGATGTCAGAATTCAATTCCAAATTCCTAAAATGTTCAGGCTAGGAAAGGAAGTCTTTTTTTTTTTTCTTTCTTTTTTGGCCAGTCATGGGGCTTGAACTCACTGTCTCTCAGCCTCTTGATACTCAAGGTTAGCACACTCCACCAACTGAGCCATAAGAACATTTTCAGCTTTTTCTGAGCAATTTATTGAAGATAAAAGTCTCATGGTTCCCAAATTACTTGAGCTGATTTAAAACTTTGGCAAAGTAGCAGGGTATAAAATTAACCCTCAAAAATCAATGGCTTTCCTATATGCCAACAACAAGAAGAGCAAGGCAGAAATCAGGAAAGCAATTTTATTTGCAATAGCCTCAAAAAAATTAAATACTTAGGAATTAACTAAGGATGTAAAGGACCTTTATGATGAAAACTTTAAAAAACCTGAAAAAGGAAATTAAAGCAGAACTAAGGAATGGAAAAACCTCCAATACTCCTGGACTGGAAGAAATTAACATTGTGAAAATGGCAATCCTGCCAAGAGCTATCTACAAATTCAATGCAATACCCATCAATATCCCAATGTCATTCTTTAATGAAAGAGAGGAAGCAATCCAAAAATTCATATGGAATAATAAAAGAACCTGTATAGCAAAAACAATCCTTAGCAGAAAGAAAAGTACTGGAGGAAATACCAAACTTCAGACTCTATAACAAAGCTATAGTAATCAAAACAGCTGGGTACTGGCACAAGAATAGGCCTGAGGACCAATAGAATAGAACTGAAGACCCAGAAATCAACCCACAGATGTACAGCTACCTAATCTTTGATAAAGGAGCCAAAAAGGCCAACAGACACAAACTGATGACTGTGCGTGCGTGCGTGCGTGCGTGCGTGCGTGCGCGTGTGTGTGTGTGTGTGTGTATGATAATGTAGATGTCCCTGTAGGGTTTATCCTAAGAAAACAAGATTTTTACCTTTAGGAAAAAAAATATATCAACCAACATACTTCATCATACTAACAGAAGAAATTTTTGATAATTTCAGTAAATATATAAAATTCTCATAGCCATTCCTAACAGAAATTCTCGGGAAATAAAGGATACAGGGGATACCTTCCTCTTTCTTATGCAGGTCATCTTCCAAAATTTCACCATAAACTCCTTGCCCACCAATAGAGTCAGAATGATTTTCTTAAGATTGGGAAGAAGCAAGGGTGTCCACTGTCTCCTCTTCTGTTCAATACTTCACTGGAGGTTCTTGCCAGTGCAATAAGGGAACAAAGGCAATCAAAGGCATCCAGATCCGTGTTTCAATGTTGTATCTAAGCAGCTCATATAAATTTCTCCCTTTCTGCCTTTATTAACGTCCCCCAATAAGCTCCATACTGTATGCATTCACTATGGCACACATACTCCCTAAAGCTATCTAAATAAGCATTGTTTTGAGAATCTGATTGTTATTTAGGTTGACAACAGGTCAATGCTCTCCAAGTTATTCTAGAGATACAGAAGAATCCCAGTCAAAATCCTAACAAACTGATTCTCAAGTTCATCAATAAAGGATCGTGCTTAAGGACTAACATCACCTGATTTTAAGACTTCAAAAGCAACATCATGAGCTATTCCCATAAAAACAACAATCACAACAAAAACCCACATACAGATTTAAAGAGTCAAGTCCAGATAGACTCATACATACATGCACAGCTGGTTTTTGATGAAAAGACAAAGTTAATGGAAAAAGAACAGTCTTTTTTTTTTTTGCCAGTCCTGGGCTCGAACTCAGGGCCTGAGCACTGTCCTTGGGCTTTCTCAAGGCTAGAGCTCTACCACTTGAGCCTCAGCACCACTTCTGGCTTTTTTTTTTTCTATGTATGTGGTACCAAGGAATCGAACCCGGGCCTTCATGCATGCCAGGCAAGCACTTTAACCACTAGGCCACACTCCCAGCCCAAAGAACAGTCTTTTTAAGAAATGGTATAGAGCCGGGTACAGTGGCTCGTGCTGTAATCCTAGCTACTCAGGAAGCTGAGATCTGAGGATCGCAGTTCAAAGCCAGCTGGGGCACTAAAGAATGTGAGACTCTTATCTCCAGTTAACCATTAAAAAAATGGAAAATGGAGCTATGGCTCGAGGGGTAGGATGGTAGCCTTCAGCTGAAGAGCTCAGGGACAGGGCCCAAGACCAGAGTTCAAGCTCCATGACCCACAAAAGAGAAAAAGAAAAAAGAAATGGTACAAGAACAATTTAGTATCCTTATACAATAAACTATTTCCATCCCTGTACAAGGCAAGAAAATTAACTCAAAATCAAAAACAGAACTGGACATCAGTGGCTCACATCTGTAATCACAGCTACTCTGGAAGATGATATCTAGAGCAAAGAAGTCCATGTAATTTCATCCCCAAAATGATCAGCTAAAAGCAGGGCTGGAGATGTGATTCAAGTAGTTAAGCACTAGCCAAGCAAGCAAGCTAAGCAGGAAAGAGTCCACAAGTTCACAACCCCAGTATTGCGAAAGACTAAAATGTAAATTACAAAGCCAAGTAATTCTTCTAAATTAGACTTCATCAAAATGTTCTTCAAATAAGACAAACTACAGATAAGATTTGCTAATTATAAGTCTGATAACATATTTATATCTAGTATATAAAGACCTCTCAAGTCTTAATAAAAATAAATCTATAATTTTATATAATGGACATAAGATTTGAAGAGACAGTGTTTTTTCCTTTCCATTCATTTGTTCCCATCATTTGTGAAAACATCCTTCCACTACCATGGATCAGTTCTGGCCTCAACTGCCAGCTTGCAATCCCACCATACTTAAGTCGACAACACATCCTTTTCCACTGTCTCTCAAGTCCCTTCTACCTTTGCCTTTTGTCTCTCTTAAGTCCATAGCCCTGGTATGGCAGCTAAAGGTAGTAATGGACATGGGAGGACCCTGGAGGGATTGCTCAGACAATGCCACCCTCAGACCTCCATACCCTCCCCTAGCAAATCCACAGGCACCTCCTCTCTCCTGTGTGAGCCTGCTCTTCCTCACCAGCAGTACCGAACCATTCCAATACCAGTTCTGCTGCCTTGTTTTTATCTACAGTATTATTGTTATGGGCAAGTACTGCTTTCTTTCATCTCCCATCTGCCTGCATCCCAGGCTAAAGAGTCACTTTTGAGGGGTAGCCTGCGAGTCTAAAGATGCTCAGGAGAATGTGTTCACAGCAGCCAAGAAGCACAACCACCCTCCAAGTCTTCCTGAACAGTGTTCACCAAACAACCCTGAAAAATACAACTCCACAGCTTGTGATAAGACAAAATGCTGGAGGCCAGAGACAGCAGAAACCTTCTATTCCAGAACTTTCAAATCAGTGCTTACACAGCACTCTCTCAACATTCAAAGTGACACACATCTCTTCAGTGGTGAGAAACCCATTCTAGGTCAGTTAAAGAAATGGCAGAAGGGGAAGGGAGTTTGGAACCAATAGCATCTCTTGGTAAGGTCAACTTCTGTGGGAGTTTTCTAGTTGGGGTGTTCTATACTCTGCCTCTTTACCATTTTACAGTCCAGTGCTTCTAGGAAGAAAACAAGAAGGTTCCATAATTCACTTCGAGTTCAATGAGCTACTAATAAGCCACAGCCAGGATTCCCACAGACCAGTCTTTCCACAAAGCTACTGACAGCTGGAGAATTCTTTAAGGACAACACAGCTCAATCCTTCACATGAGGAAGTTGAAGCCCAGAGAGGGAACCACTCAGCCCCAGGTCACAGAGCAAGAGGCACACTCCAGACTCCAGCTCCACATCTCCCACCAACAAGCAGCACCACTCTGGAAGCTGGTCAAGGACACAGTGAAGTGCTAGCTAAAAAGGCTCCCCACTGCCACATCCCCCTCACCTTTGCCCTCTTAACTCCTCCCCACCAATCACAACACCTCTTCTTTAGTCTTTAGCAACCCACCCCAACAGGAGCACTCTGGCCACAACACACATGCCCACAACCACAGCTGTGGCACTCATGCTTATCACCCTGGTGATCTGTGCCTGGGGCCTCCATTTCCAGGGCTCTTTCCTACACCATGGGCATTTCCAAGAAAAGGAAATAACAACCAAACAGAGAAGGGGGAGAGATCTTTCTACCGTTCACCTCAAGGTTGGAGGCTGAACCTCCCCCCAAGGCGGTTCCCCTCCCAGGGAACCAAGCTGCCCAAGTCCAAAACAGACTCTATCTCTGCCTTAATGGACCACACACACAGGTAAACAGTCGATTATTATCCAGGAAAGAACCGGACCCCTTCCTAGTTGCTTATGGCATTTATTTCCTTAGCTGTTTGGGCAATTTGAGTAGATACTGAGCCTCTGCTCTGGGCAAGCCCAAGGAGGCTGAAGCAATGAGGGGCCCATATCCTAATCCTCCTGGATAGGTTAAATTCAACTGAGGAGAATTGCTACAAGGGCTGTTGTACCAACAGCAACTCAGACCTCCCTAACTTCAACAAGATGCCCACCAATGCCAGAGACTGGTAATGCTTGGACTCTCAACAGCAATTTGCTGGGCTTTGCGAATTCCTGATGACCTGAAAAACAAAAATGAGGCTTTACAGGTATGAGTGACATTTGGAGTTGTGGGTCTTGGCCACTCCTAAGGCCTGTAAGGATCCCCTTCTCATGATTGTCCTAGGTCTATAACAGACCTATAAAAATGGAAGTTCAGATGGAAAAAATGACCTTGGAACTCCCACTCCCCTGGCAGCATGAAGACTGAACCATCCTAATGGAGGCTGCCAGATCTGGAACTCAAAACAAGCCAAGCTTAAGGGAAGGAGGCCAGAAGAGGGTCTCAGCTTCTCTAAGGGAGTCTGGGTGCTCTGTGCCGTGTCTTCATCCTGCTCTGGAGAAAGGAAGGACTAAAAGTACTCCTAAGACACAATGGGGCATAGGTGTTTGCCTTTGTCATCCTACGAAGAATCAAAACACAGATCCAAAGTCCTAATACACACACACACTCTCACCGCTATCCTCACCATAACTCTTCACTCCAGAGAAAGAGAATAGTTCAGAACTGAGGTTACTCCACAACTGTCTAGACATAACTCTAAAATAAAAATATTAACAAAGTAGTAAAATTAGCTAGTTTTCAATTTTTTACTTTTAGTCTATAATTAGTGATAATACCTAGCAAATGAGGGAACAGATAATTTTGGAAAATGAGTGTGGATAATCCAACATCTAATTACATCACCCATTCCTAGCACCTTCACGCAGGACACAAGGAAAACAGTTCTGCCCTCCAGTGGGTGGGATTACTTTCATCTTGAACACAGTGCCAGGCACTGCTTCCATTACAACCTCTTCATCTACAAGGCTATCCAGCTTTGCACAAGCAAACCTCTTCTCTGTTGAAAAGCATGTATGTGCATGGATACGAACTCTTTAGAGTAGCAGTGAGTAGCTGACAAGATTCAAGGCAAGGAGAAGCAGACCCCAACAGTTCCAGTACAATGCAGATGCAGGGTTGAAAAACCAGGAAATGGTGACCTGCTTCTCAGGTAGAATTCACCCAAATGGTCTTTAAGGAGACAATTTACCTTCCTTCTCTTTAGGCACTCAACACAGTGCTACAAAGGCTATACTCCAAAAGATCAGAAAAGACCGGTATAAATGGCTTCCCAGGAGACTAAGCCCACACTGGAAAACAATGGCCCAGGAAGACTCTATCCATAGTGATATGCTCACAGAACAACCAGCAGTTCTCACTGTCCATTCTATTCTTCTCAAGCCTTGGTCCCAGACCCGTAACACCACCAAATCACCATCTGACTTGTACAAGATAATGCAGCCGCTTGGAGCTGGCAGCCTTGGCCTCACTCCCCTAAATGCTGGGGGAGAAAATGAGTTTTGTTTGTGATGTAAAAGCTTATATGTAAAGGCTGTACTTTTAAAATTCTACTTTTAAGCCCTGTATTTACAAGTCTTCCGCAAAATGAGCTTGCTCGAAATGGAGTTATATTCTTTGTCTGTGTCTCCCTCTCACCCTCCCTCCCCCTGCCCCTGGCAGACAAGTGGAAATTTCCACTGAAGCGCTCAGTGGCTCCCAGTGGGTGGGGGAGTGGGTGGGAGGGCTCTGCAGCCCCAAAGCATCTTGGAACCTTTTTGAAGATAGGAAACTGATCTGTTTAGATGCCAGTTCCTAGATTGTCTTGGTTAAATGTTTCTGGATTCAAGCGTCACACAGGCAGTGAATTATTTACCTTAAAACCCAGGTACGTTGGCATTTAAAAAAAAAAAGCCCCATTTCTTTCTTTATAGCTGTGGATTTCATACATTTTAAAAACCAATAATCCTAAGGGAGAAGCCTTACAAACCTTGGAGCACTGCCACTTAAAAGAAACCTCCAAGGACACAGCAGCCCTGCCTTGAAACAGGCTGTAGGGCACCTTTACAACAAGAACGGGGTCAGGACACTGTCCCTGACTTAATGCTGGCAGAGAAGCATGAGAACATGGGAATGTTAGCTGATGGGAAAACTACAGAGGAGAATCAATCTCCTCTGGAGACAGTGCCAGCACCTCTTGGAGTAAGCTGCACACGCATTTGGGGAGCAAGTCAGTAAAATTCCACTGATTCACCATAGAGCCAGTTATTTTTATCCTTCTGCTTACCCGTAAATAGAAGGTATCTTGTATGTAGGCCAGCAGCACTTTGCTATAAGCACCTATCCAAATTTTGAAGCAGACAAACACAGGGTAGGTTGGAGCAAAGGATTTCTTAACAGAGACATCCACACCTCCCAGCCCAAACCTCCAGGCAGAGACAAAAGCCACTTGAGGTATCAGTGTATAACAGGCCCAGGCCCAAACAAACGATCGTGGACCCGTTTTTTCAGCACTCTCCACCCAGCCCCACCTAGTGGAAAGTCTCAAAGAGGGTGCAGGCCCAGAGGACAGTGCTCTGGTAACCAGGGACTGGGGCTAGGACTCCATAGGACTCGATGAAAGGCCTGCCTTTCAGCAGGGATCTAAAGGAGCACCTACTCCCCCAGGAAGACAGGAAACACTTTCCAGATTACCTATCTTTGCCAGGCAAAGAACATCTAGGTGAGTCTGTGAAGGCACAAAGAGAGACAGTTAAGAGGTGTGAAAGAGACTAAAGCAAACTCAGAGCTGGGGGAGGTGGAAAGTTCTCAGGCCCTCCAAGACCCCAAGCCCTAGGTTATTCTTTAACAGATTCAGACACGCCTAATTACAGTGGCCAGTAGGGCCAGAAGTCTCCACCTAGAAAGATGAGCAGGGAAACTCCAAGTCCCCACCACCAGCTGAGCTGACTTAGCTGAGGAAACCTGAGGTCAACTCACCCTATTTCCTAGTTCCTATTTCTTGGTGGGCAATGTTTAGGGCATGGTTGCCCTAAGGGAAAATAGGAAAGTACATGTGTATATGTAAATATTAGTTATAGAGACTGAGACACTGTCCCTATCTCTCATAAGGTGACTGGATGCCAAGCCTCTTTCTACTGCCAGGTGGAACATAGAATAGCACTTTTTAAAAACAAGTTTTAAATGGTCCACAGCTGTATATAAATGGCCCAGCCAATTCTATTGACCCCTACAGATTACACATTAAGTAAATTTCTGTGGATTCATCTGGGAGTTTAACCATCAAGTTGTTCCAACAAGAAAACAAGTTCCAGCTATAAAGACACTCACAATCAAACTTCTGGAACAGAACCTGTTAGCAAAAAGGGGACTAACCAAATTAACATCTGGAATGAGTACATTTTTATTTTTGGTGTAAACGGGTAATAGATCTCAGGTATTACTAAATATGTCAAGCAGGTTCCACTGTCCAAGTACACCCTCTTCCTTCAGGAAGACTTCCCAGCAAGCACTGAAGCAGGGCACCTCTCCACTTAAGCACTGTTCCACCTAATCCTTCCACCCTACTTGGCCTGGGCATAGCCGGGGAACAACATAGGAGGAAGTGGGATGGGAGAATGGCATCAGCAATCACAACATGCTAAGAAGTGTGGCAGACACCCTGGTGGTCAGACCTGTCACCACAAATCGTCTTCCTGGTGTCATAGATTAGGTATGTTCAATGTGTGACAGGTTCACTATATTTTTTCTTAACCATTTTTTAAAAATATACCTTCCCAGTTCCCTGCTCAGCCTGGCAACATTATTTAATTACTGATATGTTTGCAACACACACACACACACACACACACACACACACACACACACACACACACAGAGCTTGGTTATGCACAGTCCGTAAGAAAGATCTGTCAAATGAAAATGCTGTTATAAACAGGGCTGGTATTACCGACCCTGGGGAAACTAGCTGAAAACAAGAGACCTCCCCACTAGGCTTGAATGCCTCAAGCAGACACTGGATGTATCCACATAATTCCAAATCTTCATTCTGGCAACTCCTGATATACTACCCCTTATGTGCTCATTTACCAAAAAGCACGGTGGAGAATATTCATGGGCATTATGAAAATAAAAAGCAACAAGATGAAATAAAGCCAATCAATGAAGGGTCTGAAGCCAATATGAATCTTAACGGGCTTAGATCAGCAAGGCTTTCCACACTGATTTTTGACTGGTATCTCTTATATTTTTTGGTTTCTCTTGTAAACTTGTGTTTCAAAGACTACACTGGAGAGGGGAAAAAAATGTATCTTAGACAAATGAAAATCAGACACTGATTTATCTCAGAAAACAGTGAAAATATAAAGTTTGAACTTCCAACTGCAGGGGGCAGCCCCTTTCTGTTGGTACATGATTTATATAGGAAATATATAAGAAAAGCATTGTCCTTTGTCTGCTCCAAGTCTGAAATAAAATATCAAGTGCCAATGAACTAAGTGATTGCCATAGCTATGAGTGAGGCCTGGGCACCTGGGCAAGACCCAGTTCCTGCTGCTTGTAGTTCTGGATAGTCTCTTCTAGGACCCCAACTAATCCCACTCGTAAAAAGAAACACCATCAACTATGGCCCACTCCCCACATGGCACAGAGGACTAAGCCAAAGCAAGCTTGTATGGTGGTCCTCAGTTATCCCCAGCCGGGTGGCAGCAATAACATCCAGGTACTTGGTAGAAAGGAACTGTTCATGATGCTAGTCACAGACAAAGGGCAAAAGAAGACTCTTGCCCTTGACACCCCTAAGAGAACCACGGGGATGAGGAAACTGACTTCTTTCTCTGTTCAGTGCCTCCCATCAAGAATAGCTAACAACTCGTAGCCACATTTTATCTACTCCTTTAAATAAGACAAAGGGATCTACAGCTTTGCTGTTAAAACCACACCTTTTGTGAGCTTTTTTTTTTTTAAAGAAAAAAAGAAAAGGATATACACCCTCCTCCCCAACACAATCTTCATCCTTCATTGTTTTCATAATTGTGGAAGAAGCCCAGCCACTGTGCATTTCCTGTTGCCTAGCAACCCTCAGGCGCTCTCTTAGAGGTGTTCTTAAGCTCAACAGTAGCACAGACAAGATAGGGCAATCACAAAAGGTCCACAGTCGGCTGCCACAGCCCAGGAGCAGTAAGAAATGCAGTAAGAAAACAGGTCCGTGTGCACACCAACAGACCCACAGGACTAAAGCAGCCTTACTTAGTCTCGGTGACTATAGTCAGTGCTACAGAAGCTAAGTGACCTGGCTAGGGCCACACACAGCTATTGAGTACCAGAGGGAGAGTGGAGCTTTTGTTGACCAAGCATCAGTTGGAGTAGGAAGTTTCATTTGTGCATTAGGCTCTGGCAGTGTACATTATTAGTCAGAAGCACATTTTGCTGTTCTGTAACCTACCTTTTGCAGAGAATGTGAATGGACACATGGTTCACTGAAGGGTTTTGAAGACAGATGTTAAAAAACACCAGGAGAAAAGAGTATTCAGGTTGAAAACAGCTTCTCGCAATCAAGAGCTGTTCTGCATGCAGGCTCTTCACGTGGCCTGCTTTTGTTCTGATTACAATCCAAGTAAAGCACAGCATAGCTGTGCCTTTTCCCCTCTTCCTACCGTCAGTTCTGGGGTTTGGATTCAGGGCTTAGGCATCGTCCCTTAGCTTTTTTTTGCTTTTTTTTGTGGCACTTGAGCCACACCTCCACTTTCAGCTTTTTGATAATTTTGGCCTGGCTTCAAACCACAATCCTTATATCTCAGCCTCCTAAACAGCTAGGATTACAAGTTCTTTGCTTGAACTGTGTCTTATTTGCAACCCAGCATGCACTTGAATAACATAGCACCACAGAGTAGAAATAGGACACTTTCTAAATTGATCGATATTCTATACTGAGTCCATCAAAGACACTTTCGTCCGGCACAAGTGCTGTGAAGAAACTTACCCGCCTCTCTGGTGCAGCTGACTGTGGGCAGACATCTTGAAAGGAAGGGCTTTCTCACCCAGGCTTTCCAAGTTCCTCACAATGGCTCCTCGGTCCAACAGGGCTTCTACTGTACGTTTCAAAGCTGCAGCAGACTCTGGCTGTTTTTGTTTTCATTTTTAAAGAGAAGAGAGAAAGCCATCAGAATCAATGTGACAACTAGAGTGATTAAGTCCAGTTAATTTTAATTGTAACAGCACTACTACTGGTAGGGATTTAAAAAGTTTTTATTGCTGGATACAAATTGGAAGGAAGAAAAAGCTGCTGGAGAATCAGGCCTTGGGTCAAAGTGGATCCTGGGACCTGGCAGGCAAGAACTAATGAATGACTTCTTCAGAGCATCTCAGCCAGGCTGTCAGTCCCAACCAGACAGTCTTGCATCTCATGACTCAATTCCAATTCCAGAACACTGTCCTATTGGCAGGACATATTTAATGACCATTTAATCAAATCACAGCATTAATTAGAAAAAAAAAACCGTTGTTCTTCAAAAAAAAATTTGGAGATTATAACTTAAGAGGCAAGAAGAGTAAACCCGCCAGGTGAGGTGGCTCACGCCTGCAATCCTAGCTACTCAGGAGGCTGAGGATCAAGGTTCAAAGCCAGCCTGGACACTACAAAGCCAAGAACCTGTTATCTCCAATTAATCACTAGAAAATGCTGTGGCTCAAGTGTAGGACAGGAGCCTGGGGCTGACGAGCTCAGAGGTCAAGTCCCATGACCCACCCAAAAAAAAAAAAAAAAAAAAGAGAGAGAGAGAGAGAGAGAGAGAATGAGTAAACCCAATATCTACCCTCACCAAGGTTACAATCCAATCATGGGCTATACAAACACGTAGTTAGACAAGCAGAGGACAGAACACGTGTGGCCTGGGGACATGGTTCAGGAAAAGAGGAAGCATGTTCAGATGGGAGAATTAAGGAAGATTGCTATGCAAGAGCCCCCAAAATTAAGACTGGTAGTTGGTGAACCAATGAACCAGCCTCCAAGTAAGGGAGCAAAGGCAAGTCTGAGTGCATGGAGAAAAAAGTGAGGCGACAAAGAAGATATAACCAGAACGAGAGAAGTCCCTGACTCTGACAGAGACCAAGACCTATCATAAAAAGAAAAAATCAAACAATATACCTGAGGGTTTTTTTCCCCAAGGGTCTAAACATTTAGGAATTTCTTTTTTTTTTCAAGTTTCAGTAGATTTTTAATTGAGAATAAATATATGATTATAACACTATTCCTTAAAAAGAGAGTGCTAGGGCTGGGAGATTGGCCTAGTGGTAGAGTGCTTGCCTAGCATGCACAAAGACTCAGCTTCAATTCACTGGTACCACACATATAAAAAAAAAAGCCAGAAGCAGTGCTGTGCCTCAACATTTAGGAATTTCTTTTTGGGTATTTCTCTGTGCCTATTATACAAAAAAATGGGGAAAAAAGATACTTTACACAATAAATCTAAAAAGAAAAATGTAGCTAGTGCAATGAGAACAAGATGAGGAGAAACATGGCATCAAAGCCTGGTGGCTGGCCAATGGCACTGTCATCAGGAACTAAGGGAAATCTGGACACATTGGCTGAAATAATAAAGGATGACCTGGGTTAAAGGACACTGAATTTGAGATGCCCACAGCTCTCAGGATGACACAGATTAAAGCGTTGTAGTCACTGGCATGGAAGTGTCAAGAAGCCCAAGGGCAAGCTCAACAAGAGAACTAGCAGTCAAAAGACAAAAATGTAAAGTATGTAGTAAAAATAGGACAAGGAACACTGTAATGTAAACCTAAAAGATGGATATAGAGAAAGGACCACAAAGGATGGGGCAAGATGGGGCTCAAACCAGTTAGCTAAAGATTGTCAAAGGTGTGCAAGCCAGAGAAGTTAAGGATAAACAAGTCTGAGAGAAGTGTTTATGGATTTAAAACACTCAAGCAAGTCCAGAGTTAAAGGAGAATGTAAATTAAAGGATTCTAAATAGTAATAATAATAATAATGACAATTTATTGCCTTACTTCCACAGACCTAAGTGTGTGTGTGTGTGTGTGTGTGTGTGTGTGTGTGTGTGTGTGTGTGTTTTGTGAGTCTTGGGGCTTGAACTCAGGGCCTGAGCACTATCCTCGGGTTTTCTCAAGACTAGAGCTATACCACTTGAGCCACAGCACCATTTCTGGCTTTTTCTATGTATGTGGTACCAAGGAATTGAACACACGTCTTCATGCATGCTAGGCAAGCACTCTACCACTAGGCCAAACTCCCAACCCCTGGTTTAGAATTTTAGAGTTACATACTTAATCTTTATCAGAAATAAGCCAGAAAGTATACAGATATGGAACTGGGGTCTGAAAGATGCCACGATAAGGTCTCTGGCAAGCAGAGGAGCCTGCTGCAGACAAAAAGGAAGTCGATGAGGCATAGTTGGGGAAGATGGAGACAAGGGATATTTATCCTAGACAGGGCACAGCAGTGACCTTTGAAGTGCACGAGAGAACTGAAGAAAGCAATGTTCTCCTGGCTTATCTTGTCAAATGAGTCACAAATGCAGGACAAGTCTGAGGTGTTCATCCTAGAAAGCAAACAATATTTACATTTTTTTCTGATATATTGCTAAAATGTCAGAAATGCACTAAATAAGTGCTTCAAGCTTTCATTGAAAAAACTACTGAAACGTTACATTTCTTTGCCTAATTAGCCAACTCTATAATAAGATAGGCTTTTCCTGCAAACAATAAAATCAGGGTCTAATATCTTCTTATTCAGACTAAGTAAAAAGTGCTATGTTAACTTCTTATGATAGTAGCAGATATACATGGTTCTAAGGCCAAGACTAAGTTCTTCTTACATTTCATGACTGTAGAAAGACATTTCCACATGTCTCCAGAAACCTCATTATGAGCAGCTTGATGCTTCATTAGAGATGCTGTTTCTTTAGCTGGCACTGCATCAATTAACTTATAGCCTGGTAAATGAACAGACTCTCCAAATAATGAATGAGGTTTTTTAAAAAAAAAACAAGTAACTTTGATTACTAACCAATAATGATTAATTACCTAAATCATAAACTTTTAATTTCAGCTTTGCTTGATTCAAAAGGAATATATCTCAATTACTTATTGAAATTCTAATTGAAATGCACACAATATGAAACAAGGAGTGTGTCTTCTCTTGATATAAGAGCTTGTGAAATAATAAAAGATGTCCATTACCAGACACTAGTGGTTCATATCTACTCTGGAGGTCCTGAGGAGAGTCACCTTAGGAAAAGGACCATGGCTTGAAACTTTGAAAAGTTCATGAGACTCTTATCTCCAATTAACCAGCAAAATACTGCACTGTAGGCATGGCTCAAGTGGTAGAGCATGAGCAGAAAAGGCTGAGCAAGAGCACAAGGCACTGAGTTCACACCCCAGTAAACTAGTACATTCATTCACACACCCTACGTATGTGTACACACACATACACACACACACACACACACACACACACACACACGAAACATAAAATTTTCTTCTTACATTTATCCAGAACAGGGGCAGCAAAACTACATTTTGTTTGACTTTGGTATGTTAAAATCAAGTTGCAGACTACTTAAATGTTCAATTCAAATTACTCAAAAGTTTTGAAGAGGGATGGGAATGTGGCTTAGTAGTAGAGTGCTTGCCTAGCATGCATGAAGCCCTGGGTCTGATTTCTCCCTATCACATAAACAGAAAAAGCCAGAAGTGGCACTGTGGTTCAAGTGGTACAGAGGCCCTAAGTTCAAGTTCCAGGACTAGCCAAAATAAAAGTTTCAAAGAAAGACTGAGTGGAGAGCAAAGTCTTCTCTAGTGTAGTAGGGTGCCTAGCAGGTCCCATATCCTTTACCTCACAATAAGGCAGGACCAGGGTGCATGAGCTACATGCAGCTGGGCTGTTTTTGTAAATAAAGTTTTACTGGAACAGTTAAACTCACACATTTGCACCTTTGTCCTTAAAGACAGATATATAATTATTATAAAGACCATAAGGCCCCAAAGCTTACACTACTAATTATATATTTCACTATTGTAAAGAGTTGTGGAAGCTAGCAGGGCCTCAACTTGCTCATACTAAAATGCCAAATAAAATCACGAGTCTGGTCCTTGAAGTACAGAAAGTGAATTCCTCAGAAAGAACACACGGGCACCACTACATCGCAACTCACCACAGGTCTCAGAATTAATTCTACCAACTCACCATTCCATATCCATACTCTAATCTATTCAAGCCAAGACACCAACTTCAAATTTATAAATCACAACTCTATGGTGAAGGGAGTGATGGGTTCTTGCTTAATCAACACAATGTTCAACTTCTATAAAAGCCTATAGTTACAGAAAGTAAATAATCTTGGTATAATTTTCATTTTCAATAAAACTTTTGATATAGTTCATTCCCTTAAAGAGTTCTCCAATCCTGGGAAAACTGCTGAAAACATGTTAAAGGTTCCTCTTCTGTATGTCCATGTTCCCCATTTTTTTGTTTCTTCATGCTTCAAATAAACATTCGTGTTGCAATTCTCAGTGTCACCTAGGAGTATTTGTACTGTGACAAAAGTCTGTAACTTTTTACACCTCACCTCCTTTCTAGCCTTTATGACATCCTTGATGCCATTTCTCCTTTACTTCTAGCAACGTTTGGGATGATCTAGAAACATTTCTCTGACTCAAAAAAAACATGAACCTACTTTTTATAACAATGTTTATACTACTCCAATACTAGTAACTGCAATATTGAAGCAAAAATGACCACACTAATGCTTTCATGTTGTTTGTGTAGTTGCAAATGCTGTTACTACGAATGGTACATTTTAAAGTGATTTAGAATTCATTTAGTTCAAGCACTTCAACACATTCATGCCTCACTTATCAATGCATAAGAGCTACATTCTAGAAAATGCATCATATGTGGGATTTTGTTATACAAAATCACAGAGTATTCTTACACAACAATAGCTATATATGGCCTATATATTCTTGAAATCAGGATCATATGTAATCTGTTGCTATGGAACATCATTGTACAGCAATTACTATATTAAATATTTCCTTTCAATCAAAAACTTCATTTACCCATCTCAGGAGCCCCTGAAGCTATCTAGTCCATTGTGGACTAGCAATATCAGCAATTGGCATCAAAAGACCATAAATGAGCCTATAATCCTAGATGCATACCTATAATGCTAGCTACTCAGGAGACTGAGATCTAAAGAATCATGACTCGCTTAGACCAGCTTAGCCAGAAAAGTCTGCTGGACTGTATAGGAGGGAAAAATCTACAAAAAGCAAGACTAGAGGCCTAACTTAAAGTGGTAGAGCAGTGGCTAAACCAGCAAACCTAAGCTGCTGAGTTCAAACACCAATACTGCCAAAAAAGGAGTAGCTACAAATGAATACTAGCCCACAAAGGAAGGTAAGTCATGATTACATGAAATCCAACCTTGAATGAATTCACAGTCTAGTACCTGTAAGACTCTTAACAAGCCTGTGTAGTTCAACAGTAATACAGTTAAGTCCTTAATTAACTGAACTCTTTCTGAAGGCTCAAATCAAAGAATAACATTTGAAAAGATGACATTTAAAGTCCAATCTGGGGACTCATTTGCATGGAGCCAACAACCTTTTTCAGGATGTCAAAGGAAAAGGGCAGTCACCATGGCATCCCTCAACACACACGAGTCAATGAGAGATTCAAAATAAAGATGTTCAAATGTCTCCCTCAGATATTTCACTTCAATTGCCTTGAGATTTAAAACTTTTGGGCAACTAGATAGTTAAGGTTCTCCCAAATGAAGATGAGGTCTATATTGTCAAAAGAACTGAAGTAAAAAAAAAAATGGCTTTTACTCAATAATCTTCCCCAACTCTAATTTAAGGAATGGAAATGTTCACTTTCTCGCAGGAGCTCTGGAATCTTCCATGAATATGAAATGGAAAAAAAATGGCTACTGTGGTAAAGTCCACAATTCTTTGTGGGGTCCATTTCCAATCTCCCCAGTCCCCTCCTAGAAGAATGTCAGAGATGGGCCAGGAGTTTGGCCTAGTGGTAGTGTGCTTGCCTAGCATGCACAAAGACCCAGGTTCAATTCCTCAGTACCACACACATAGAAAAAAAAAAAAAGCTGAAAATGGTGCTGAGGCTCAAGTGGTAGAGCTCTATCCTTGAGAAAGTCCAAGGTCAGTGCTCAGGCCCTGAGCCCAAGGCCAGGACTGGTAAAAAAAAAAAAAAAAAAAAAAAAAAGAACGTCAGAGATGAATAAAACATGGAAACAAGATGACTGGCAGGAGGCCTGGTTACTATGGCAGCAGATAAATGACATGGCAAGGCCTGTGAAATGGATAACAAGAGCAGGAATCAGGTAGACAACACTGAGTCACTGCCTTGTTAATTGGTACTCCCAAACCATCAGTTCAATGTCTTTTTCTCTTTCAGAGTAGAAGACAACAATGGAATGAATGCCAGGGATGCCAAGGAAAGTATAAACCAGGAAACCATTTAAGGATTTGTAAGAAAATTCTATTTAGGTGCTATGAATTTTCTGACTGCCAGTGCAAAGTTTAGCAAAAAAAAATATCTATTAGATGACTGGGTTAAGAGAGGCTTACAAACAAATACATGTACAATCAGAAACAAGGGCTATGGGAAGAGATCTATACACCTTGCTGAACAACAGACCAAAACTGTGCTCATCAACTGGGGCCATGATGTGTGCTTAAACTCAAGGAATGGGAGGAAACAACTCAAGCAAGTGCTCTACACTGACGAACAGAGAAGAGAAAGGGTAAAAGCACAAAGGAATCCAAAATATAAAGGTCAATATTCAGCTACTTCCTAGAAATGTGCCTTTCCTCTGAAATTCCAGGGGAACCTCTCTCATTGTATAGACACCGTGCAAGTGTAATTATTCATTTATCCCACTACTAGGCTTGAACTCAGGGTCAGGGAGCTATCCCTGAGCTCTTTTGCTCAAGGATGTCAATTCTACTTAATCACAGCTCCACTTCCAGCTTTTTGCTAGTTAGATACTGGTAAGAATCTCATGGACTGTTCTGTCAAGGCTGGCTTTGAACCATGATTCTAAGCTCCCAGCTTCCTGAGTAGCATGAGTCCTCTTTCTTAAACTACAACTTCTCAGGACTGAATCTTATCATCTAGAAAATGTTAAAGATGCAAAGAATCTGGCACACCAGATAGCCAATAAATATTTAAGTATGTAAGTCAATCAGTTAAGAAATAAAAGCTACTAATAACTATTTAGGCCAACTAGAAAGGAAGAACAGATTAAACTGAGTAACAAAATAAGAGAAAAATAAGATCCTTGCTGCAAAGAGAAAGTATTGAATGGCAGAGATACATAATAAACCTCTGTTAGTACAAAATAAATAAAAAGTAAAGAGCTAGGAATAAACAAGATAAAAACAAACAAAAACAAAAGCACAGTCAAATACACTTACTTGGTTTCTCCAAACTTTGAAAAAACTCTTAGAATGAAATAAAGAACTCAGTGTTCAACTCCTAAGGTATACGAAGAATGTTTCTTCAACAAAATCCAGCTTCTATAAAGTTATGGAAATTTCTGGAAACCCAGACAGCAAACCTTTATGTTATACAAAGGACTGTAGAAGAAATCTACCACAGTGTGAGAGTAGGCTTCCAGCTAGACTTGGTTGCCACTGTCATGATGTAATAAGGCCTGCCCCTTCAAGAGCTGGTTGTACTCACAAGAAAGCATAGATTCAGGCAGTCTGATATAGCAACAGAAATGAACTACGACTACCACATCCCTGAGAAAATGGCATGTGAGAAGAACAAGAGTTCGGGGGGTGGGGGGGAGCTAATGATGGTGATGACATATACTTGCTTCACAAGTACACAAAGGTAGATCTTCATTACTTGTGGAGTTCTTACTTGCAGATTTACCTATATGCCAAAATTTACTTGTAACTCCCCAAATCTGCAATGCCCTTTTGAAATCATGCTGCCCCACCATCCCCTGCCCCCTGTGGCTCATCATTTGTAGATACACACACAGAGTGAGGAAAAATTTAAGTCTCATGCCTGTAATCCTAGCTACTCAGGAGGATGAGATCTGAAGACCAAGGTTCAAAGCCAATCTGAGCACAAAAGGACCTGAGACTCTTATCTCCAATTAACCTCTAGAAAATAGGAAATGGGGGCTTGGCTCAAGGGCAGGGTGGTAGGGACAGTACCCAGGCCAAGATCAAGGCCCATGACCCACCAAAAAAAACAAAAAAAACCCTCAAAATTTCCAAGTCTTTACATTTCCTTATGAATGGGGCAATGTCATTCTTTCTGATGGCAGTGTAGAATTCCATTGTGTACAATACCACATCTTTTTGATCTACTCATCTACAGAGGGGCATCTGGGTTGGTTTCATATCTTAGCTATGGTGAATAATGCTGCAATGAACATGGTTGTGCTGGGGATTTAGTTTGGCCATGGTTTCCCTCATTTGTAATAATTAGTATGCTTCTACGATTTTCCTAGCAGAGCACAATAGCTCAAAAGCTACATGCATGGCCAAACAGGAAGAGGCTAAGCAAGATGGAACTCCAGGATAGGGAAACAAGGGATTTAAAGTTGTTGTTTTTAATGTTGTTATGTGAAGATACTTCTTTACTCTTTTTATTTTTCTTTCCCTTATGGTTTATCTTCTGCTGTTGCCTTATCTGACTTTGGTACGTGTGGTGCATTGTATATATATTTGCCTATTTGAATCAGGGAAGGGAAGGGGAAAAACAAGATGATGAGTCAAAGGACAAAGGATGAACCAGTGTAACAGCAATATTCACAAGACATTATGTTGGAAATGAACTCTACAACCTGAGAGGGAGAGGGAGGAAAAATGGGAGAAAACATTTCTAGGGGTAACAATGTTCAAGAAGTAATGTACCCACTACAGTACGAATATAACTATAACTCTATGTCACTATGATAATGATAATAATAAAAGAGCCCACAATTTACATTAAGCATGATGTCTTTAAACAGAAATATAGTCACAGACTGGCCAGTTAACAAAAATGAGCCTACAGGAAAATGACATTATATTTACCTAAGATGCATATGATTTAGTATTCAGCAATTATTGGTCTAGGAAATTAAGCCTACTAGAACTAATGATAATCACTTCACAACATCTGTAGTTTTAGGGACTATGTGAGGTTTCATAAAATTCTTTCATAGGTGGGATTCATGCCTTATATTAAAAAAATCAACTATACAGCTTCTAAGGTCCCTTTAGAACATGAAGTTTTCCTTGAACCTAAAGATGTAAGTAAAAGTTTAAAAACATAACTTTGTTTTTGGTCATCAAACGTTCTTTCAGGGAAGGGCAGAGATGGACAAAAGGCTCTGAAATTTCAGTCTTCAAAGACTAATCTGAGCAGATGCTAAAAGCACGGGCACATTTTAAGATTCAACTAGAAATCTACTAGAACAACTGTGCAGGTGGATTTTTCTTTCCATTCTAACATGGTATAATTGACAAAATACATAATGCATGTTTGATATTCTGACAGATATGGTGCAGAATATAGTTTTGTAAAGTTACAGCCCTGTAATAATGTGGGAGACAAGGAGACAATAGTATTAAAATTGTGGAAGGAAGAAAACGAGCAACAAGGAGAAAACTAGGAATCAGTGATGTATACTGCATATATGATATATATATTGATTGATTGTAACAAAAGAGCTGAGAATTGACAGCTCTGGACACTTCAGAAACTAGGGTTAAGTTGGGAACAAATACATGGAATAATTAGTCAAACCAATTGGGCAGTTTGGCTCTGTGTTGTGTATTTACTCTCTGAAGTGTGGAAATCCCTAAAGTGGGTTACTGGGGGTACTAAATGCACAGCGCTAAGTGGGGATGCCACATCAAAAGAAGCATTAGAGTGTTTACTGATTGGGAGTGGGGGGAGGGAAATGGGGACAAAAACATGACAGGGGGTATCAATGTGTGAAAAGTAATGCACCTACTACCTGACGAATGTGTAACCCCTCTATACATTATCCCAACAACAACAACAAAAATGTATACTGAGTGCTGAGGTCCCTGTGCTCCTCCACCCTTGGCTCTCAGAACAGCAAGAGGCAGTCTCTTTCAGATTTCGTGTTTTTTCATTTTGTTTTGTCATATTTGGGGAGGGGTGAAATTGAGGGCCAGACACAGATGCCAGGAAAGTGCTGTACAGTGATCTATATCCCCATCTTTCACTTCAACATCTTTGGGAACTCTCATCTATTGTAAAGTTGCTGATGAATTTGCAGATAGGAAGAGAGAGGGAGGGAGGGAGGGGGAAAGGAAAGGGAGGAAGGGAGGGAGGGAGGAAGAAAGAAAGACAGGAAGGAAAGAAGGGAGGGACCCATGAACAGAGAGAAAGAGAGAGGAGGGAGATATCCATGAGCAGGTGTACTGGGTTAAGTCTGGGCAGGGAATGGGATGGGACAGGCCTGAAGTTGAAGGCCAGCACAGAAATAAAAGTTTTCAAGACCCCATTTTACTAAGATGGCCTGCAATGGTTATCCCAGCTACCAAGGAAGTACAAGAAGGAGGAGGACAGCCCAAGCCTGCCTAAATTAGTAAAACCCTACCTGGAAAATAAGCGACAGAAAAAAGGGCCGGAGGTGGAACTCAAGTGATAGATTGTTTACCTAACAAGTATGATGCCTTGAGTACACCATCAACAGAACAAAATTAAAACCCATACTCGGGAGTGCTTTCAGTTCATCTTATTAAATACAAGCAGACAGCTAATAATTATCATCACACTCAAGAAACACTTTTAACATGAAAAGACCACCATGAAACTGTGCCTAGAGTAAATAATGTTGGAGGAATAAACTCCTATGTTTTCAGACATGAGAAGACGTCATGAAACAAGGGGAAGGAGGGAAGAAAAATTCATGGCATGAAGATCCTTCATCCGCCCTGGTAGAAAGTGCTCAAAAGGTACCTTCCACGGAAAGGTTAGAAGATAAAGTTCAGAAATTCCTTTAGAAAGGGAATAGACAAAAATGCAAAAACATATCAACTAGTATACCAGGCCAAGAGGTCCAAGAGCTAAACAACAAAGAGGCTCCAAAAGGAAAGAAACAGAAACATTACTCCAATACTGAGCTGCTATCTTCAAAGAGCCCTCAAAGGGCCAGTAAACTATATAATTAGGACAAAAGACTTCAAGTTAGAAAATTTGGTCTTATACTTCTAAATTTCCAGTATTTCTTTTTTGTAGTTTAAATCCTTGTAATCTAAAAGTGCTCTTCCACCTAAAATTCAGCCAAACATTTTTAGACAGACAAAAAAATTTATTTTAATTTCTAGAATTGTAGAGTTAAAAAATGTGTTAATGTCATCAGCTTTCTCACAGTTGGAGAAGGGAAACAGAATAAGGGAATGCTAAAAGGAAATCTTATGCTGGGATAGAAATGGAGTTGGTAGATATGCGAGTATTAACTTCATGGCTCTGTATCCAGGAGGAGTAAAACTGACATTCCAATAACAACAAGCACACCAGATCACTCCTGGCTAATGCCCAGTCCAGTAACATCAGCTTGAAACAAAAACAAGAACCCAAAGAACACAGAAGCTTGCCCCAAAAGAGTACTATTAGCTAAACAACATTAAGTCATAACCAACTATAGAAATAAGCCATAAATTTTAGTTTAGTATGCCCCCCACCCCACCTGGCAAAAAAAAAAAAAAAAAAAAGGTTAGAAACATGGCACTTTTGCACCACAACAGTTAATACATCATCAACATGAAGCTTTGAAAACACACATAACTAGTGCTGTACCCATACCAAAATGCAGTCTAGAGCTAATCTTGAAGCAACAGAAATAAGAATTGGGGAAGAAGTCACAAAATGACCTGCTTACTTCCAAAACACAAACATAAAAGAAAGGCTAACCAAGCAGTCCAGATTAACAGCAACAAGGGATACTAAATGCAAACGTACAAACAAACAACAAAACCCAACTTCTGGGTTTCACATGCTAAAATCAACAGTAATGAAAATCAACAACATGTGAACAGTCTTTAGACTAAATTATCTTCCAGATTCAAATAAGAGTGACTTTCCTAGTCTTAAAAATAAAATTACCCAAGGGGCCTGGAGTGTGGCATAGTGGTAGAGTGCTCACCTCATGTGCACAAAGTTCAATTCCTTGGAACTACATACACAGAAAAAGCCAGAAGTGGCGCTATGGCTCAAGTGGTAGAGTGCTAGCCTTGAAAAAGCTCAAGGACAGTTCCTAGCCCCTGAATTCAAGCCACAGGACTGGCAAAAAAAATAAAGTTATGAGCTAAGAGGGTTATGTTTGCAAATGCACATGAGGTTCAGAAAAATGTAAATGATAAAGCAAACATGGCAATGTGTTCTGTGGATTTGCAAGAACTTAATCCTTAAATTCTTCTATTCCTATAAACTGAAATTATACTAAGAAGGACTAAGAATTCTGTTATCTAGACTATGTTTTACATAGGACTATTTTTAGTATCTGTGTGTCTCTGTCCACAGGTTAGAAGTGAGGACATACTCAACAGAAACTACACGAACTAGTAGTAAGAAATTGAGGTACATTTTCCTCAATTCTGAGACACAAGACACTGGAAATGAGGGAAAAATGTGTTCATATTGAAAATACTCAGTCACAGAAAGGTAAATTTTTCATTTTATTCAAAGTTGGTACAGAAGTGATAACATTTCCATAAAATAATTACTATACTTCAGTTACAAGACAAAATACCACAGAAAGGAATGTACTTTGCAAGAAATGTAGTTCATCTTAAGTTTCCAAATACTTCTGAAGGCAAATGCAGCAGCTGGCAAAATAACACACAGTACACAAAGGACAGTGTATTTTAGTCAGTAATGAAAACTGACAGCTCGTTAGCAGATTTGCTTCATATTCCTCATTTTTAACAATAACACTTAAAAACACATTAAACCAATATCATACATTCAACAATTTTAAAAATGAGATTGAGTACAATAACATAGTCAAGTTAGAACTGTCATTTCACAAAGTTAACAACAATTTTAAATTTACAGGTTCAATTTATTTTCCTTTCATGATAGAAGTAACTTGGTTTACACCAAATTCTACTTTTTAACTATATAATGACATGGACCTAACTAAGTGAAATTTAAAGAAAAAAAAAAAAAAAGCTGTGCTCAAGGGAGGCCAAATTGGTCATCATTTCATTTTACAATTTAAAAAAAAACCCTCATAACAAATTAGCATTCATCAACTTCATTTATAATCACACTTAGTCTATAATACCTAGCTAAAATGATACATGTACACAAAACACACACGCACCCAGTGCGCTGACTGGTTTCTTACAGAAAATCTGAACAAAGTATTAATAGGAAGGACACGGGAAAACATTTTTTCAATGTGGACATCTTTTTTAAATGCATTAAATACTTACATATCAAAATTGCTACATCAAAGCAGCAATATTCTGCTGACATTTGGCTTAAAAATAAAGGAATGAGTTAAGCAATTTCACAGGATATTATTAGAAAAGGAATTGGTTTTCTTCTTGAAGAATACTACTGACTTTTGCACAGCAACTATTTTTGATATCCATCTTATCAAAAAAGAAAAAAAAAAGCACTGAAAAGCACAGTCCATATGGGGATTGCCAACACAAGTCTGGACACAGCAGACGGGATGTCCAAGCAAAGAAAAAAGCAAAGAAAGGGTAAATCCTTGCTCTGTTCTGAACACTGTTGGCAACCAATAAACTGAGCCAACAATGGCAAGGAAATGCAGAAAAATGATTCCATACCATTATTGGACACTAATGTGATATATAATTGGAAAAAAATAATAAAGCTTCGGCATCTAACAATCCCACAGAAAAGTCTATGAGCAAAAGATTTGTTGATCTTTGCCACTTTAATGTCTGTGATCTCACAGTGAAATTAGAAAATTCTCATTATACATATTTACATTACTTTCACCTAGGCTACTTAAAGCAATTTCCCATGAAATTACAAATAAAAGATGTTTCTGTCAAAGAAATTTCCAAAAGCATTCTTTCTTAAAGTTGTTACAAATTATTTAAAGGCATAGAATATATCATATACATACAAGACTAACTAGCTCTAACTGCTTTGTGTTATCATATATTGCTAAGCCAAACATGTTCCTCAAGCTTCACCCCCATCCTCTCCCTTCAGCCTCCCACCTACACTTAAGCATAAGACTAAAAGTTCTAAAATCATGTAGCTACACACCTGGCCAGCTCTTCCTAGAGGGAGAAATTTTTCCCTCAAAGTATCCAGATGAACTCCTCTAAAACTTGCCACATTCATTCAATCACAGAGTTTGCCAAATCTTTCTCTAAGACAAACATATAAAATAGAGAGCAGGTACCTTAGGCAGTCATCACTTTTTCTTGATTCTGAATTGTATCTAGATACTAACAAAATTCAACACAGCTATGTGTTCACACTTGGTAAACATGGACTATTCAGAGATGCATAAAGTAAAGAGTAGGATAAGGGCAATGCTGATGGGAAGAGACATTTTCTACCCTGTGTTCATTCAGATTTCCACTAATCTAGTCCTGAGGAGGATAACAGAACAACTAAAAGAATCTTGCAGAGTCTAAAGGCTATGGTGAAAAGCATTACAGTTCATTTGGCAAATCTGTCTCAGAATTAGTTTGATGCTCAGAACACTTTTGATCAAATTCTCTTCTATTAAAATGGTGCAGTAATTTCATCCTATACACAAATGTATACAAAAATTAAAAGTATTTGTCCCATTGAAGTTTTAATATTGCCCAGTTTTTTACATTATTGATAGTAATATTTCCTCAAGGCAAGATTTTTAAATTAACTCCATTAGTTCTATAGCTTAAACATTACCTGCCCATCGAAAACCTAAGTCTGTCCTGTTTCTTTAGTTTAGATTGTAAGAAAGAGTCCACAGATCCAATTTTTGCTAAGAGTCCCCAAACATGATCACAGTATTTTTGACATCTGGATTTTCTCTCCACCAAATCAGCACAGGCTTACTCAAGAGTACTTTGAATCTTGACCACTTAATCTTCATTTGTAACATCACCTAGAACTAATACTGTGATCTTCCTAACAAGTCTGATAAAACACTGGGAGGGGGAGGCTATGATGGCACTGGTGGGGTCACTGAGAACATTTAGTCTTGTGCTTTCTGTATGTGGAAATACATGTGAACATAATGTGCTTTCTGTGGATCCTTACTTCACCTTTCTCTCTCATGGAATATGAACTGTTGTCAAATATATGTCTGAAGATATACTAATCTAACCCACGGTGGAAAAAATGATAAAAATTAATATAATTAGATTTATATAAGTACCTTTACATGTTTAATTATGGATATGAGACAAGACAAATAAATAACATTAAGATGCAATGTAAATATTGCATGAACCTAAAGGCTATACATAAAAGTATGTAAATATGTATTTTCTTTTAACTTCCATCACTAGTTATAATACAATTTAAGAAAAGTAATGCCAAATAAGTTTCTACTAAGAAAGGAAAAGGTGCAAACTAGCATATCAATACTGATGACAAGAAGGCACTAATCCATCACATCAATTCATAAAACTGATTCTACTATGGAATACCACCAGCCCTTGCCAAATAGGCGTTTTAATGACAGAAATAAACTTAACTCCAATTTCACAACTATCACAACAAAAAAAAGTGGGTTACTAGTTAACACTCTACTTATAAAAGCCTAGGCTTCATTGATAAATTGAAAAATCTAATTTGTCTAAAAAAAAAAACCACACATACACAACTAAATCCTTTATCAAGCAGCAATAGAAGAACTGAATTAATTCACCAAGATATAATTAGGTTGTGGATATCTACTATCAATTTGTGCTGTTGTTGAAATACATCACTGCAGTAGACACCTGACTCAAGTTCACTGAACTGTAAACTGGAAAGGAGGTGGGCGGGGGGGGGGGTGATAGTGGCTTCATTATGGCCACCAACACTGAGTGCTACTCTCTGCCTTTCTCAGAATCTGACACCACCATGTACTGCCCTCTGGCTCTCCAGCTGCTCACTGTATTCTAGAGCGAGTCTCTTCAGTCTTGCTGGGAATCCAGTTTATCAAAGTCATTTTATGTACAATAAGGTTTTTGGGTTAAGTCAACAGGGGCAGATTCTATATGAAGGTATCCTAAAGAGTAAAGTGCGTAACATTACTAGACAGATACACCAAACCTTTTCTGTCCATTTCTGAGTAAAAGACTATATGCCAATGGTTATGGTGATTACCAGAAAAACAGGGTGCTTACCCTCAAAGAAATTAAAACTACGCCTTTTAAAGGACTTGAAACAGAAACACAAACAAAAATGACATCAATTTCACAACATTTTTAAAGATGAGTCAGTAGTAAAGTCTTAAGTCTAGCACTGGAGAGAAAACTTTTAACAAAAACATTTGCAGGACTAAATGAATAAAGGTGTGGGCTGTACAATGACAAAGTCTGTTAAGTACATAGAATCTTAGCTAAATTCTCTAGGAGTCAAAGTCACTGAGCTAGTTACAGAATACCAACAGAGAAGCCTGACAAAAGCATACCAAATTAAAAGGACATAATGTGGCAGGGGGCTTATCAACCAGGTCCCAGTGTCTAATCCCTCTGCATCCCTACTAGTACAAAAGGATTTCAAAACCAACAGACCAATTCCAACTATCTTGCAAAAGCCTATTATTTTGGTGTTAAGACAAACTCCTCTGCCCCTCTGTATTAGGACACCATCATTTTAAAGGGACTCTAGAGTTTTCATTATTACTCTATCCTTAATTTTTGAAAATAGTCTTGAATATACTGAATTACTAGTGCTTTTATCATTAACTAACACAAACTTGAGAAAATTAGTCTCAAACACTCCTTCTCTTTAAACTTAGCTCTATTTTAATAAGCTATTATTTGGATCAAAGACCTCTATACCAAGACAATATACCTGAAAAGTGAACAAAATTTATCAAAGAGCAAAACAAGAATTTTGAAAGCACTAAAGGAATAAGTCAAGAATCAAGTAGCCATGCAAGGAGATAAAAAGCTAGGTGCTTCCAAATAGTAACCCCCGCTCCCTCCTCCCAATACACATACAGAGAAGTGGATGCCAATAGGAAAGTCTGCCCAGGCTAGTAAAAGCTTCCCACTAAGTCATCACTATCATGTATCAGTCACTTTAACCTTTACTGTGCTAATTCATAATTTACTTATCATTAAACCAGAAACTCAACAGGCTCTATCTTATTCCCTACTATTCCAATTTATCATTCTGAGGCCAAGATACTTTGTTTAGACTTCAACATGGTCATGTAGCCCCTCTTCCAGTCCATATACTTCAGATGAAAATTAGACAGAGAAATAAAGCAGGAGGGAATCATTTAATCCTAAAACTGCCAAGTGGAAATGTTACAACACTATAAGACTTCTTTTTTTTGGTGAGTCCTGGGACTTGAACTCAAGGCCTGGGCATTGTCCATGAGCTGTTTTTGCTCAATGCTAGTGCCACACCACTTTAAGCCACAGTGCCACTCCCAATTTCTGGTGATTAACTGAAGAGTCTAGCAGACTTTCCTGCCCACTAGAGGCTGGCACTGCAATCCTCAGATCTCAGTCTCCCGAGTAGCTAGGATTACAGGCGAACCACCAGTACCCAGCAAGACCCAATTCTTCAGTAGCTACAATATAGCTGCTTTATTTGTGGAAAACCATGAGAGTAACTCATAGACACTAAGTGATACTCAAAAGAGGAAGACCATGTGCCTGGCATAGAGAAAAAAGCCAAAATGCCACAAACATTTGATGTTCTAGGAACTTAGACTTTTAGTTGCTCTGGACAAAACTTTAATCTGCTTAGCCTAGGGATAGAGAGCTGAGTAACAAACAACACTCCCACACAATTCTTAAAATGGAAAGTTTCATGGAAGGATGGATCTCATAATCTCTTCTTCTGCTATCCCTAGAGCTATGGCTACCTGACCCCACCAGTTGCTGCAAAAAAAGACAATGGATCCTTTGAGCCAAGTAAGTGAAAAGGAAGCCCTGGAGATCAGATCTACTGCGTATGGATCAAAGCACGGACACACACACACGGACACACACACACGGACACACACACACATACACACACACACACAGCACCACTGCTATTGCTTGCTGCTCTAAAGATAAAAGAAGTAATCATCTCACCAGAAAAAAGACAGATGTGGGAGAATCTGCTTCAACAGTTTACTCTTGAGATGACAGTACAGAATCTGAGATGAACAAAGAAACCAAAGGTCCCATACCAAGAAAGAAAAAAAAAAGTACTTCTACAAACCAGTATACTAAACTCTTCTCTTCAGATCAGGAAATGAAGACCACTTGAGAAGAATCCAAGAAGCTAGGTACTGGGGAATATCACTCACAGCTGGCAAAGATGTTAATTTTTTTTTATTTCCTACTGCCTGTTAACCATTTAGTCAGTATCACTCTTGGTCAGTTCCAGACCTTAGTATGAGCAAACATAAAAATATACACATGTATAGAGATCAATGTCACCTTTTAGGATTCATTTACTCAGTGTAATGTATGAACATTTTGCTAGTTTAAGACAATGTATCATCCTATGAACACTCACTGCATCAAAGAACAGACTGAGGATTAGTCCTCCCAAAAAGGAAGGTGCCATCAGCAATTCACATACAGACTCAAGAACATTATCTATTCCTGGGAAGCAATAAAAAGGAAAAGCTTTATGGACTTCAGTATAAATAAAGTGATGTTTACACTGATAAGAATAAACAACTCTAATGGATGTGCTAATAAGTCATTCCCTATTTACAGACGTTAATACTCTAACCTTGATCCACTGCTATACACACATTAACAGACAAAATGATATATTTCATGTATCTTACTAAAACAGCAGGAAAAGATGGGGAGACCCTAATTCTCCAAACTATTAGTACTCAATATTCAATAAAGGAGAAAACCACATTCATACTTTCCAATCACTTATGCTATACAGAGGAAAGATAAGAAGGCTGCCTGGCCAGTGTTAATGCTCACTGCTAGGTGAGTAATATGTTCAGAGTTCAAAGAAACGTTAATTCCTATAATTTAACACCAATCTGGAAAATGCAAGATCCCTTCCAAAACATGAAAAGAGTACATCAAAAAAAGGAAAGAATAGCACACAAACCATCTGTCCAGACATATCTGGACAAACTCTGAGTCCAGAGCTGGACACTTGGTTTCTGTTCTTCCCAAGTAAGTTTCCTAGCCATGGACATGTCATAACCTCAATACACATACAAGAAAAGATTTGTTCCTATCTACTTGGCCCCCAGGTTATAAATCTCAAAGATAAAATTGAGAACAAAAATTATACAAGGCACTCTAAGCTCTTCAGAAATACATGCTATTCATACATTAATTTTTCATCTACAGACTCAATCCATCAGAAAAGCCTCCTGAAGATAGGAAGACATTACACTACCTGATTATTTCTAAAATCAACTTTGGACTAATCAAGTCCATCAGAAGCAAACTAATGTATATATTAAAAAATTTAGTCATCAGGACTGAGTTTTCAAAATCTACAAAATTATCTATAAAAGTAATTTTCCCCTAAAGAATACAAGACTTAGTAAAATCATGCAATTTAAAAAGTATCAGTTTAAAGACAAAGAAAGTAGATACACAATTAGTTTTCTTCACGTTTTCTGGAGGACTAATGGCAGTGTTGACACAAAGCTACATCATTCACAAGGTCTTTCCCTAACATATTTTGTACCCCTCCTCAGTACAGATTACTTCCCACAAATGCTGTAACTGTTATCAACTCATGTCAAGAGAGTCCTGTACCTACGCAAGTCCTCTAACACCCTCCATAAACACAACTCTTGTTCATGGCATCTTTTGAACATGCTATCCACCCTACAAAAAGACTATACTGATTATCTGCCAATGGCAAGCATGCTGAGTTTTCCGTAACTGATGGCCTATTTTCACTGAAACATCCCCATGCTATAGGTGACTATGACAACAAAGATGTATAGGCTGTGAACAAGTGGCAAATCTTTTGAGAAAACAATAAAATGGGGGGAAATGTACTGTGATCTCAGAATTGAGTTTTCCCTCTTGAAATTTCATTCTCCATGTATGGAGAGCTTCACGAAGTTGGGTAACTGAGCACACAAAGTGTCAAGATAACTGACACTATATTCCAAATGGATTCACCTGGGAAGGAAGGCATTTGACTAATTAAAAATGTCATGAAATGGCAAGAAAAAAAGCTGGAAAATTGGCAAAGAATGATTAATCATTTTAGTCTAAGTCAACCAAATACTGCTTAGGAGCTGTTAATTCCCAAACTACATTAAAAAGCAACCTTAATTTGGTCAACAAACATGGGGATCACGAGTAATGGTTGCTCCACTTCCCCCCATAATCATTTAACAACTCAATTTTGACAACCAGAACTTTATAGACACACTTGGTGGTCATTTGAGTATGGTTCTCTTAAACTTCCCTGAAAATAGAAACAGAGGGCTACAGCTGGAATCAAGTCCACCCCCCACAACATTCTATATACAGGTGATACTAAAATACTACAGGAAACATTCCTTTTCTTGGCAGTCAGTATCCACAGACTCACATTAACAAAACAAACCTGGCCAACCTAGAAAGAAGGACTACTCAAGGACATTAGATTTTCAGTATGTAATTCATTGGAATATCTAAAAATTCAGGTTTCTTTAAAAAGGTAATAGGGATTACAGACACACACAAAAAAAAATTAGAAATGAACAATCTTCAGCATAAGATCTACCAAAAACTGGCAGTCCTGACAGTATTTTCTTATTCCTAATACCTTTGATATATATTCTGCTCTAAGTGATCTATGACAATTGGTCTCTCCTTACTTTGGTATGGAAAGGTTTAAACTACATTTTTGCACAATTAAGTCTGTTTTGCTCCATTTAAGTTGAGGATCTACTTCATCCATCTCTAGGAAAACAGTCTTGCAAATAGATGGTGTTCTGCTAAGTAAAGTTTGGCTAAAACCTACTGCGTAAACAATGCCTGAGAGAGATGCGACAGGTACATAATTTCCCCCCCAAAGACCAGTATTTTAAGTTAAGTGTCTAAACATATCCTTAAGTTCATAAGGAGAAATAAACAAACATGAAAATTCCAAGCGAACAGACAGCAAAAAGTCCAATATTCAGTATTACTTTAACTTGTGGAGTCTCTTCTAACATTTGTAAACAAACAGCCTCCTCATCCATCAGTTCTCTGAGACTCCTCTTGCTGAGACTTTTACTTTTAAGGCCACAAAACCAGTCTATGAACTTCCAGTACTGGCCTCTATCCTCCGTTTCCTTCTTTCTCTCCTTTTCACCCATGAGAGCAGCTTGCCCATTGGAATATGCATCCACTGGTGTTTCTGCCTCTGATGGACCCAAGGAAGCCACTGGGTTGGCCTCATCTCTGCAGGTCACCAATAAATTAACATCTTCAGGTTGAAGGCCCTTAATGCTATCTTCAGATTTCCCGTTGGGAATGACGTGGTTGATGGCCTCGCTGTTCTCGTTGCATCGTAGAATACTCTTTTCTTGCATTTCATAAGGTTCATCTTTCTGAGAACAGCTCTCCTTTGTAACAAGGCTCTTCTTAGACCAAAAAGTGGTGGTGCGAATCTGATCTTTTGTGGGAGGCGGTGTGAGAAGACTAACGATAACAGTCACGAGTCCTGTGATCCAAAACAACGCTGTGGCCACATACATATAATGGATATCTTTAATGAAACTTGGCCTTGTATCAGGTTGATCACACTCTGGGGCGCGGTAGGTAAAGGCTAAAACCAACCGGACAGCTCCAAGAACAAAGCCAGCCATTCCACCACAGAAAGCTCCTTGCTCATTGCAGCGCTTCCAGAAAATTGCCAGAAGGAACAGGGCCGCCACTGGAGGTGTCAGATAATCTGCCACTTCCTGAATATAAAGGTACATCTGGCCTCCTTGCATTTCCACAATAATTGGTACCCACGCTATGCTGATCACCACCATAAACGCCACAAATATCCTGCCCACAATCATCAGCTCCCGGGAGCTTGCACTCTTGCGAATGAGTTTGTACACATCAAGGGTGAATATGGTACTGGCACTGTTAAAGATCGAATCCAAGTCACTCATCAGAGCTGCAATCATCACTGCCATCATCAAGCCCCGAAGTCCTACAGGAACCAGTTTCATCACCAGGCGTGGGTAAGCAATATTGGAACACCCAGCTCTGCTTCCACACACTTGCATGCAGTGCTCAGGGTTGATGCAAGCTATGTCATCAACGAACAGTATCCTGGAAATCATTCCTGGGACAACTATGATAAACATTGGCAGAAGCTTCAAGAAGCCAGCCATAAGGGTAGAGCCTTTGGCATGAGCAATGTTTTTGGCTGCTAGGACCCTCTGCACGATGACTTGGTCAGCACACCAGTACCACACTGAGGCTGGGGTCTGTCCAAGAATGAATCCAGGCCATGGCACATCTTCATCTGTTGGAGCCCGTAACATTTTTAGGGCTTCTTTCTTGGGGTAGACATTACAAGAATTTGTATTGGAAAGGTTGTAGGTCAACAGAATGGAAGTAACATTGGGTGAGGCCAACTTGTACCTTCTCTTAACTTCCTCAAACCCACCAATCTCCAACATGCTAATAATCATAAGAGTGAGCGCCCCAATGATCATGAGCAGAGCCTGTAGTGTGTCTGTGTAGATCACTGCAACCAGGCCTCCGGTGACTGTCAGCAAAGCCGTCATGCCTATGAGCAGGATGACAGACACATAAAGGTTCCAACCTAAAGACTCCTGGATAAAGAGGGCGCCTGAATACAGATCAACTGAGAGCTTGGTGAAGACATAGAGAATCAGAGACAAGGCAGCAAAATAGACCTGAATCCTGTGGCCACCAAATCGCTTGGACAAGTATTCAGGCATGGTGTATACCCCTGATCGGATGTAAATTGGGATGAAAACCCATCCTAGAAGTTGCAAAAGCAGTAAGGCATTGAATTCCCATGCGCCCACTGCAAATCCACTTGCAGCTCCAGATCCTGCCAGCCCAATGAAGTGCTCACTCCCAATATTGCTCACAAACAGAGAGGCACCAATTGCTACCCAGGTCATAGAGCGCCCTGCCAGGAAGTATCCACTCACGGTGCTTCTATTAGATTTCCACATGGCAAAAAAACCAATGCACAGGACCAGGATAAAATACAGGGCCACTATGGCAATGTCTGCTGGCTCCAGTACAGCCCTCATTCTCGTAAATTGTGAATCAAAGCGTCCAAATGACAGAAGTGTCCAACTTTTTATTTACTTATTAGTAACCCCAGCCAAGTCTGTAAACCATACGTGAACTGGACTATACAGAGTAACACAGCAGGTCAAAGTCTTTGTCCTTTGGTTTGCTGTCTTGATGGTGGTGGTTGTGATAAACTCTGAAGGAGACAGTTAAATTTTCCTCCGCTTCTTAATTGGGATTGAGAACTTAGCTCGTACTCTTAATCCACTCTCCACAAGACCATCAGCATTTACTCAGGTGCTGGAGGAGAAATTCTGAGTTGCAGCTAAGTCTAGTGAAGCCTACTGTACCAACCCTGCAAGGCAGCAAAGACAAAAGACAAAGATTGAATTAGAGGAGGGTCTCACCACGTGATGAGGAAACTTTCAATTGAGCAAACATGGCGCAACATTCTTTATTAAAAAAAAAATAACTTTCAACATACACTTTAATTCCACAGCAAAGAATAATGCATACTTTCTCAGCCAAAACTTAAGTCAGTGATTAGTATTCATCATTTTCAATCAGGCACAAAAATTCATCGACTTCATGAACTAAATGGCCTAACTTCTCCACAAGTAACTGCTACCATGATATTGTCCTTTCTTATCTTACTGTGGCAGTGAACTTGAAACTGGCATCAAGATCTTAAAGCATCCTACACAGAGTGAACTGAATCAAAATACATAATGTGCATGTTTAGATCACATTGAAATCTTTGTACAATCAGTTTATCCTAATAAATTTTTTTAAAACAAATATCCTAAAGGAGGAAAAACACTAGTTAGTCATAAGGATATGAAAATAAATTTAGGGTATTAGAAATCCCCGGAGTATCTGGAGCTTCTTTCTAGCTAGTTTGAGTCCTAAATGGACCCAAACCTAGTCGTTTTCTAGGTGCTAGTATCTGCACAGAAATCCAAATTCAGCCACATACAATCTACTGCTATAGAAATTTCCTGAATTCCTACTGTGAATGTGAATGTAGTTATCATACAGTAGCCTAGAATTTAAGAGATGACCAATGACACAAAAATCTAGAAACATACAAAACACACAAAACAATTCTAAAATTGTATCTGTTCACAGGTACATGACACTGGAAGAACATAAAAACTTTCAAAGAATTTCCTTCTCTTCCTTTTCTTCATGCAACTATTTCCAAGAGAACCTATGAGAAAATAAAGGCACTAAGTTGAGGTTTGATTTTGCAGAGTATGTCTTCCTTTTAATGCCTCTTTTGTTGAAGGATACAAAAAAAAGCAGAGGGCCGAGGGAGAAGCCATGTTTTACTGTAAGACTGATTAATTTAATTGTGCCCTACAAACCTGAACAAAACTGACATTTATCATCTGCAAAGACAAATCTTTTCCAATAAATCCATTAGATATTTTTCAGTTTGAGATTAAAATAATCACCCTGCAAAGCAGACATTTAACTTTACCTAAAATCAATTTGAATGTGAAGGTTTTCTACATGGTATACAAATTCTAAATCTCCAGGTTAATTTAATCATAATTGTAGCTAACAACCAAGAAGAGTATTTTCATCTAAATACGCCATGTCAACTTTTAAATGATTCTTCTTTTTTTTCTGAGTCAACCTCAGAAAAAAATGTTCCACTCTGGAAAATGCTAGATTTCCAATAAATCTGAACATTTTCTTTTTTAAATCAACAGTAAACATAAGACCCATAAATGAGCCAGGCACTGGTGGCTCATACCTGTAATTCTAGCTACTCTGGAGGCTGAGATTCTGACAATAACAGCTCAAAAGCCAGCCTGAGCAGAAAAAGTATGTGAGACTTATATTTCCAACAAACTACTCAGAAAAGGCTGGAAGTGGCACTTTGGTTAAAGTGATAGAGCACTAGCTTTGAGTAAAAAGAAGCTCAAGAACAGTGCCCAGGCCCTGAGTTCAAGCCCTAAGACAAGGACAAGAAAGGGAAAAAACAAAGACCCATAAATGATAAGGTTTTTTTTCTTAAAACTGTTCAAAATGGGGTATAGTACTAAAAACTTTAAAACACTTTGGACCAACAAGAAAACTGATATAATTTCTAAAGACTAAGCCCTACCAAATTAGGCTATTAGGTCTAATTCATAAAGCTGTCCACATAAAAGGAGCTAAATACATTTTTAAATAAAAAGTAATCCATTTTTAAATAAAAAGTAATAAAATCGGGGCCGGGAGTTTGGCCTAGTGGTAGAGTGCTTGCCTAGCATGCACAAAGACCCAGGTTCAATTCCTCAGTACCACATACATAGAAGAAAAAAAAAAGCCAGAAGTGGTGCCAAGTCTCAAGTGGTAGAGCTCTAGCCTTGAGAAAGTCCAAGGACAGTGCTCAGGCTCTGAGCTCAGGCCCAGGACTTGCAAAAAAAAAAAAAAGTAATAAAATCTTTGTCTCCTAAATGTCAACAGCTAATATAAAAAAAGAAAAAAAAGAAAAAGAAAAAAAAGAAACCTGCCAGGTAATATCATGTAAAACATAAAACTTAGAAAGGTAAGATTTGTATCATTACTTCCTATCTGCTAGATCCATAAATATTTTATGATCACCTTCCTCACATCTAAATAAAGTAATATAGTGAGGATCAGCTAATAAGTTATCTAAAAGAGTATATGAAATGTTTCCATTACAATAAGAGGTGTAGTGTAGCTGTCTTTCAGCAGGAAATGTCCCTGCTCCCCAAGTTCCATGCATATCCTTATCACTTGTTCACCTATACAGGTAAGCCTGGCACCAAGCAAAAGGCATTCTTTGTGGTATGTTCTCAGTGCCAATAGCTGAGCATGAGTTTCCCAAAGAAAGGGAAGAGATGGTCCAGAGCCTGTTTGTTTGGAAGGAGGTGAAGCTGGGTTTGCCTCCAAGGCTTACTATAGCAGTCAGTGTGCTGAGAGACAAAATGCTCAGAAACAACCATTTCCTTCCTCCATCACTACAAAGCAGCACTAATACCAATTATATTGTTTCTCCCTGCCAAACATGATTTATGCCAGGCAGTTATCAAAAGCCATATTCTGCTTCCTGCTGAATCCCATGCAAGGCCTGATCCCTACACATTGCTGGAGCCGTGGGGAGGGGGGAATAGGGGGGAAGGGAGATGAGGAGGGACATGAACCAAGGAGTGGCCAAGCCCACCAGCTCAAAGCTAATTTCCATTCCTATTGCCTTTATCATGTGGGAGGTAGCTAGCTTTTTCCAAAAGTAAATCATTTCTTCAAATAAAATTTCGTCAACATCTAAGTCTCAAAACCCATCCCATAATAGGTCCCCTCAAAATTTATACACATCAACTTCCACTTGCCAATATAAAAGAGGGCTCATAATGGTTGGTTCTGAAATTACACCTTTTAGGTAGAGAGAATTATGAAACAACTACTGGTTTTAACATTACATGAATGATACTAGATACTATGTAGGGATAAAATTCCAACTCAGTTGAAGTGCTTATGTGATCACGTGAATGGACACATGATGAAGAAAAAGATTAAAACAAAAAGAAACTGAGGCACAAGCTTTCTAAGCAAGTAAACTTCTGAATACATGAGCAAGTTAGCTTAAGTTACAAATTAGCTTAAAGATCCAAGTTTTAAAGGTCCTAACTATCCAAGAAAACGGTGCTTGGCCCTCATTCTCAGTAAGAGCATTAATTGGTCTTAAGGCTTATACTACACTTAAGACTCAGTTCACACAGGTTACATGAATCTATCCAAGCTAATCTATACCTGTTTACTTTCATATCTGAAAAACTTTGGGTTAAAAGAACCAGCCGTGTGATCCATATGTGAGGATTCTCACAGCAAAAGCAATGGATCATTGTTCACAATGAAGGGGGCCTTTGTAACTGCTTGGTGTGTTGAGAGTAAAATTTGGCTTAGTCCTCTAAAATTTGTTCTGTTCTAACCTTCAAGTTACAGAGTAGCAAGTCCTATCTTTACGCTTTACATCCATAACACACTTCTTACTACCAGGTGAGCCCAATGGGGGCACAATGATTTTAAGTTGCTCACAAATTGGTCTCAGTGGGTCCAGACATCTTGTACATTGCTTAAAACTGAACCAAGTCTTAATAGCTAAGCAAGCACATATTGCTAAACTTGTGGTATCCTGCAACCATCTATTGTCAAGAGTAGTTTTTTAATCAACATGAGACCAGATTTTTTAAAAGGCCAAGAGATAGCCAAAGGCCAAGAGGCTGATATCAGAGGATCGAGGTTCAAAACAGCCCAGGTAACTAAAAGATTATGAGACTCATCTCCAATTAACCACTAGAAAACCAGGAGTGCTGTGGCACAAGGGGTAGGGCAGTGGCTTTAAGCTGAAGAGCTCAGGGACAGTGCTCAGGACCAGAGTTCAAGCACCATGACAGATAGATAGATAGATAGATAGATAGATAGATAGATAGATAGATAGATAGATAGATAAAAGAGCATCTTGTTCCTTGCAATCTCAAACAGTTCCAACTGAGTCGAATAACGGACAAGGCATGAAAGGCCTTTTGTTCAGATAAAACTTTCAGCATGACATGAAACAATAAAAACTTGTATCCATCTACACCTAGCCTCCCACAAGAGGGCCCAACTTTCTTTCACTGTACTAACTTCACTCTGAATCTGTGTCCTATATTGTTGCTTTTCTTATGAGAATCTTATGAGAATCTTTTTAATTGTTTCCAGTTAGAAGGCAAGTTGGCTATGAACAGATAGCACTTCCTCTCAGCTCACTCAACATTAAGGCCTAAGCTTATGCCTAATAGCAATTCATAAACTAATTCTCGACCTTGTACATCTTCACTATATTTCAGTGTTCCAACAAAACTTTAGTTATTTGATGATAGTGGTATTTGCTGGTTCTTTTGGTTTCTTCTGGATCGTAGCCTCTTGAGTAGCTAGGATAACCGGCATGAGCCACCAGCACCTATTTTGTTAGTATTATTTTTAATGTTTAAGATTAAATTTACATACAAGGCAAATACTTTACTACTGGGTTACTTTAAACCAGTATTTACCAAACACCATGTGTCAAGCACTGTATCATACTACACAATGAACCTCCTTTAGTCTTCACAAAAACTGTTGGAGGCAGGCATAATTACCTTACTACCAATTTGCAGATAAGCAACTGAAAGACTGCTGATTAGGCTGAACGGGGTAAGTACCATGTTGGGTTCAAAATAAAGCTTTCCAAGAGTGAACCATAGCCATTAACTGGGGTAGAAGAGCAGCATGTAGAGGACTTAGAGTAGTAGTATTCACATCCACTCAGTTGAGACTTTTAACAATAGAAAATGACTACAAGTTGAGGGGCTCACTAAAGTATAGAACCTTCTTCCTTAAAGATACATTTCACAGTAAGTCTCAGGATAATATAAGCAAAAAAAACTAGAAATAAAAGAGTCAGAAAAAGTCCAACTAATTGAAGAAAGAACACAATCAGTAAATCAACATTACAGTCTTAAGGCAATACTATACCCTAAGAGATTCCAAACCCTTAAGTGAACAGGCCATTAGCTTGCAAGAAACTTGGAATGACAATGGATGGGCATCTAAGCTCCACAACAGTTCTTATCTATACAAGGTTGTCCTTTTTTTTCTTTTTAAATGCCAGTTCTGGGATTAAGCTTTCTCAAGGCTAGTGTTCTATCATTTGAGCCACAGCACCACTTCTGGCTTTTTCTCTCTGTATGTGCTGCAGAGGAATTGAGCCCAGTGCTTTGAAAGCACTCTACCACTGGGCCACACTCCCAGCCCCTACAAGGCAGTCTTAAGTGCTTCTTGATGTGATGCTGTCTTCAGGATCACTTAACCCTTGCAAGCCAGGTACTGGTGGCTCATTGTCTGTAATCCTAGCTACTCAGAAGGCTGAAATCTAAGGATCACAGTTCCAAAGCCAGCCTGGGCATGAAAGTCCATGAGACTTTACCACAAGAAAACCAGAAGTGGCACTGTGGCTCAAGTGGTAGAGTGGTATCCTTGAGCTGAAGAGCTTAGGGGTAGCACTCAGGCTGAGTTCAAGCCCCATGACCAACAGGAAGAAGAAAAAAAACTCTTTCAAGAGAAAAACCTTAATTTAACCAAATTTCTACCATCAGTTTACCAAAAAAATGCTTGGTATTGGAACACAAAAGAACAGCAAAAAGGGAAAAAGACTAGGGACTGCTATTACAAAGTAGGGATTTAAGAGAACACCAAGTAATATAAAGATCTTGTTTGAATTCAGAGTTAAATAAACTATAGAGAAACAAAAAAAATTGGAACATGGATACCAGATACTGAAGAACTAAGCTTAGATGTGATAAAGGTGATGTTTTTAAAAAGTCCTTATCTTTGAGATATATGCTAAATACAGATAAAATGGTATGCCTGTGCTTTTTAAAGTACTCTAGTAATAAGTGAATCAGAATCACCAATACACGCTAAAGCCAGTGGATGATTGTTGGAGAGTAAAATACTTTCAAGTTTGCTAAATCATGAATGACATCACAAAAGGAAAAGAGAAATAAAACAAATGCAGTAAATTCTTAACAATTAGCATATAAAAAAGTATAAGGTACCCTTGTTCTATCCCTAGTAGGTAATAATTTTTAAAAACTTAGAATTAAGAAAAAAAAGGATACATTAAATGTTCTTATAACAGCTTGCTATTTTAGGATAAAGAAAACAAACACTGAGCGCTCTACAAACCTAGCTACTCAGGAAACTGAGATCTGAGGATCCTGGTTTAGAGCCAGCACAAGCACAAAGTCAGTAGGAATCTTATTTTCAAGTAACAAGCAAAAATAAAAGGAACTAGAGGGGAGGCTCAAGTGGTAGAACATGAGCAGTGCGCAACCAAGCACTGGCAGTGAGCAATGAAGTCAAGCAAAGGCTCAAGAACTTGAGTTCAAACTCTGGTACTGCATAAAAAGAAAACATAAAATACACCTCCAATAGGGAGAGGAAGGTGTAGAGATGAATGATGGGTAAAATAAGGAGACTCACAATATAGTTATGAGCCTTAATTTCCACTTCTGCAAAATGTGAAAATGTTACCTTTAAGGCAATATCATTAAGACAGATGACTAGATAAAAGTCCTGTGGAGGCGGGGGGGGGGGGGGGGGGGGGGGCGGGAATTACACATTAAACAATTCTCATGCCTGTCAATTCATAATGCTTTCTTTCAGAGAGCCTTAAGAAAAAAAATTGTCAGCTGAGTAGATGGTAATAGAACTTCTCTAAGGCCTCTGCATGTTCTTGGTCTTCTACCCAAGTTAATGGCCATGTTCCAACTCTCATTTAAGCTTCTGCCTTGCCTGAGCATCCAAATTAAAATGGAATGTATACATTCTTTCCTCTTAGCCTCTCAAAGAGAGGTAAACCTCTCTCAAAAAGAGGAAATATTTACTATGGTGTATACTCTTTACACAGATGAAGTAATCAAAGGCATAACTTCTAGCCTGAGACTGTCTTTGTATTCTGGCTTGGCCACTTACACTTTGTGATGTACCTTCCGGCTCCCATCTGTTCCACTTGTAAGATGTAAACTATACTAATTCTTAAGGAACTGAAGATTCAAAAGATAGAAGGAAAGCATATCTTAAATGCAAATTCAAGCATGCAGTCCTTGCTTCAAACACAAAAGTTGGGAATCACTACCACCTTCCCCCAAAGACGAATAACAACTATATGATTTGAAGAGGTATAACATCCAACTAAGTAAACTTTGTGGTTCACCTTTGTGATTTTTTTCTGTTGTTTTTCTTATGTTCCCGTTTTATGTTCCTTGAAAAATGTGTTCCTAGAACAGATACTACATAGTTTCTTATTTTCCATGTTACTGGGATAGAAAATGTAATCACAAACATATTCCTGGTAGACCAGCTTCTAATTCTCCCAGGAAACCTAGCTGTAAACAGATTTTAAAGTTAGATGCTTCCTCAGACAATTTTGGCTAGAAAGCTCAGAAATGTTCTAATTTTCCTCAAGGTAAGAATATAAGGTTTTCAAGAAGACTACAAACAAGATAACCTGAATAGTATTTGAAAGAAAAAGACAGAAAACATGTCCAGAACTGGGGGAAGGGAAACTAGGAGAAAAACATCAAAAGAGGTATCGATGTTCAAGAAGTAATGTATCCACTACTTCACAAATGTAACTGTAAAGAGGTTACATCACCCCAACAATAAAACACAAGTAAAAAAAAAATGTAAAGCCAGGCTCAGTGGCTCACACCTATAATCCTAGCTACTCAGGAGGCTGAGGATCAAGGTTCAAGGCCAGCCTGGGCACAAAAGAACCTGAGACTCTTATCTCCAGTTAACCACTGGAAAACGGGAAGTGGAGCTTGGGTCAAGGGCAAGTTGGTAGCCTTGAGCAGAAGAGCTCAGAGACAACGCTCAGGCCAAGGGGTAGGACAGCATCCTTGAGCTGAAGCGTTCAAGGACAGTTCCCCCCCTCCCCCCCCCCCCCACACACCTCTTTCAAGATGATATCCTAGCATGTGTTTACGCCTAGGAAAACAGGGAGCCCCAGAAGAGATTAATCAGCATTTTTATTATGTAAAAAAAAGTCCAGAAATGAACCTAAGTGGTGGACATCAAGGAAACACAGTGTTATAGGCAAAGGAATATGTTTTCCTCCTGCATTCAGATGAGAAAAGTAAAAGGATTAAAAAAAAAAAAAATCCAGAGAATTAGTTTCAAAACTGCTGTCCTTGGATATCAGAACGTAGATCTTAAAAGGAATTTGGGGCCAGGAGTTTGGCCTAGTGGTAGAGTGCTTGTCTAGCACATACACAGAAAAAGCCGGAAGTGGTGTTGTGGCTTAAGTGGTAGAGCTCTGACCTTGAGAAAGCCCAAGGTCAGTGCTCAGGCCCTGAGTACAAGCCCTAGGACTGGCAAAAAAATAAATACATAAATAAATTACAAGGAATTTACAATGGTTTCATCCTAACCATTTAAAAAAGACGACGAAAAGAAATGACATCAGGAAAAATTTGTTTTCTTCACTATTTCTCTTACAGACTGACTTTACAAAAACATACTCAGTCCACATGATCAGAGCATTCCTATGATACCACTACTGCTATCACTATTCTGGCTTGGACCTCCCTGCTGGAAAATTGGTGATTTAAGGTTTTAAGATGACATGGATCACAATTCTTTCTCCTGACTGCTAATAAAACAGCAAGCAAGGAGTAAACAAAAAGACAATCAAAATAACCTAAATAGACGTATTTACTTTCCTAACAAGGTCAAGCAATTTAAAAGGCAAATAACACAATCCTACTCCACAAAATTCCATAAAACTATCCTCAAATTTAGCTTTTCCTTCACCAACAGAAACTCACGTTATGAATCAAAACCAGTAAAATCCACACACAAACATCTAAACACAAAGTGGTAAAGGGCTGATTTAAGGAATGCTAACTTTTCTAAGTAGCCAAGGGCCACCCTCTCCTGAGATCCCCTTCCCAGCCACTGAAACACAGCAAGTATAGCGTTGTTCCCAGTCTACCCTAGGAGAATGTTCTCAGACTGGACTACAGCCACAGGAAGATGGCTGCCATACCTACACCTAGGTTTTCTCATTTGACAAACGAAAGTACTTAACATCTAGGTATCAAGTAGAAAGTTTTAGAACCTAATGTCTAGCTGGGCACTGGTGGCTCATCCTTCACACTACCTACTCAGGAGGCTAAGATATGAGAATCTCAACTTGAAGCCAACTCAGGGCAAACAAATCCTAGAAACTATCTCCAAATAACCAGCAGACGTCTAAATAAAGATAAAAGTAGGCCATCTTGATTCTGGGACTGTTAAGATCTTGTTCTTGTTTGCAACTTTTTTTGGGAGGGGAGGGGAGGCAGGACTGGGTTTTAAACTCAGGACCCTGCACCGCCAAATCATATTCTAGTCAAAAGGGACAAAGGATGAACAAAAAAACAAAGTATTCACTAAAATTTATGGGGATGGGTGGGAAAAATGGGGGAGAGAACAGGGATAACATTGCCCAAAAAGAAATGTACTCTTGGGCTTAGTGGTAGAATGCTCACCTAGCATTCATGAAGCCCTGGGTTCCATTTCTTGGTAACAGAAAACCAGAAAAAGCCAGAAGTGGCACTGTGGCTCAAGTGATAGGTTGAGCGCTAGCCTTAAGCAAAAGACGCTCAGGGTCAGTGCCCAAGGACCAGGGAAGGAAGGAGGGAGGGAGGGAGGGGGGAGAGGGAGGGAGGGGGAGAGAGAGGGAGAGAGAAGGAGGAAGGAGAGTTAGGTTGGGAAGGAGGGAGAGGAGGGAGAGGAGGGAGAGGAGAGGAAGGAGAGGAGGGAGGGGAGGGAGGGGAGGGAGAGGAGGAAGAGGAGGAAGAGGAGGGAGAAGAGGGAGAGGAGGGAGAGGAGGAAGGGCCAGGAGTTTGGCCTAGTGGTAAAGTGCTTGCTTAGCATGCACAAAGACCCAGGTTCGATTCCTTGGTACTACACACATTGGGGGGATAAAAAAGCTGGAAGTGGTTCTGTGGTTCAAGTGGTAGAGCTCTAGCCTTGAGAAAGCCCAAAGACAGTGATCAGGCCTGAGTTCAAGGCCCAGGACTGGCAAAAAAAAAGAAATGTATTCTTTACCTGACTTATGCACTTGTAGCCCCTCTGTACATCACCTTTATAATAATAAATTTTTTTTAAAAATAGACAGTTCACTCAAAGAAAAAGTAGACTGTGAATCACACTTTCTAACAGGTCACACTGTTACACCAAAACTGATGGGCAACTCTAAAGTCTCTGTTTATGGTAGCCTATATGAACGTGGGTAACCCAGCATTCTGATATTGCTATTTCTTTTCAGAATTAAACATGGCTGCTCTCTACCTAGTAGCTACTAATTATATTGCAAATCAATGACCAGTTATAAAGACAGGCTCTGTTCACACAAATGCTGAAATAGTTGAAAGTCACCATCTAAAGCCAATTATCTTAATAAGAAATTACACAATGGACTCTGGTCCATGGCGATGGGAATGTTTCTGAGCTAACTGACAATATCTTAAAATCTGGTTTCCTCTAAAGTCTAGATTTCTAGTAGGGAACATAACAGAAAAAGTAGGAGAAGCCAGGCCCAGACGTGGCAGTGAGACTGAAGTGAAGCAGCTAACACTAACAGCACTAATACAAATATTCATTGAGCAGAATTCTATTTCAGATTTGATTAAACCAAAGGTTCTGGTAACATAAATTAACATATATTAAGATTATCTTTGACTATATCAATCAAGAAAAGAACTGTGGGGAAAAAAGGCAATGAAGCTCACTACACTATTCCACTGACCCCTCTAAGGGATGGAAAAACTGAGGGTCCCAAAACCAGATCCCTCTGCCTCTAAAGCTCCTTCTCATCTTCTTAATGGCACTTTGGGGGTTTTTTCCACCATACCAACAAGTATCCTCACTTGGAATGTTAAGTTTTTCTATTCATTGGAGGGCTGGGGAGAAGGGAGAGCGAGAGCACACACTGAAGCTTAAGTTTTCATACGCAAAGCAATCATATTCAATCACAAATACATATATTCCTTAAATACTGTATTTATACTTAACACCTCTATGCATAATCACCTGCCAACCTTTTACAGCATACAGGCTAAAGCCCTTGAAGAATGATGTCCATGGCTTGGAGCTCGTTGCTGGTAGATGTTCCTTCTGCTGCTGCTTGATCTCATCACCTCCAATTTCCAACTCAAGTTGCACTGAAGTAGAAATCTTTAAGAGCTCCCTTTAAAGCGGCCTCTACCCAAAATCTTGACTTTTTTTACTCTTCCTACCAAACTTTTAGTTACTTCAAGCCACATCTCATTTTACAGCCATCATTTCACAACTCACCTTTCACAAGTCTTTCCAAAGAACATAACTTGGTTTTTAAGAGGAGAAAAAGGTATGAGTTGATTTGATCAGTTCATAAAACATTCAAATTAGAGTTTACTGCCATAAAATCCTGAAAGTCAATACAACTTCTAGGAAGCACCTGACTATCTAGTCCAAGGAAAACACTGACATGAAAGCAACCTAATACAGATCATGGTAATAATTCCCACAGGGCAACTAACTGAACATCCAACACAGTCACAGCTCACAGAAGAAGAAATGAAAATAGCCTTGACTCTAAAGAATTGTAATCTTGCAAAGGAAGTAAAGTATATTCAGGAATTAGTACCGTGATAGAGAAAGTAAACCACCTGACAACAGAAAACACCACCAAAGCAAAGATCCTAATTGAACAGGTCCTTGCCATTTAAGTTGAAATGAACGTGGAGACAATATAGAAGAGAAATAATGTGATTCAGGCATCAGAGAAAATGAAAGGGAATAATATAAACCCATCTGCAATAGCTTTACTTGGTATATGAAATGGAGAGTTTAAGAAACTGAGTGCTAAGATTTTTTTTAATGGTCTTGAAATGGTATCAGAGGCAGCCTTTGATAACAGATGTCATTCAATGTGTATGAGAAAGACATGTGTCCTAATTTGGCAACATCCTGACATAACCAACTAGTATGGAAATAAAGTCATCACTGCATAGTGCTATTATTTATTAAAATAGCATCTGTTTAATTCTAGCAAAACATCTTAAGATAATTTCTTTTTTATTCAAAGTGATATATTCACAGGTATTAACTACAAGCAGTACTTTAAAAGAGAGACCTACCGCAAGCTGGCAGGGGCTCACGTCTAGCTACTCAGGAAGCCCAGCTCCGAGTGTCACTTTTCCAAGCCAGTCAGGCCAGGAAAGTTCATGAGACTTTTATCACCAATTAACCATCAGAAAACTGGAAGTAGAGCTGTGGCTCAGTGGGAGAGCACTGTTCAAGTTCAGTGCCCAGGCACTGAGTATATGCCCCAGGATTAGCACAAAGAGAGGTGAAGGGGGAAGAGATAGAAGGGAAGGGAAGAGGAAAGAAGAGACACCTATTAAAACAAGCTGCTCAAGGAAGGCAGAGAGGAAACTACAGGACATTGAGACTACAGGAATAGAAGGAAGTAAATTTACCAAACCAGATGATAGATGGCAGCAAAATGATAAACAGAAGTTAAGCACTAACAGGAGCAAGCATGGAAGTAGGCAATTCTCCATGTTTAGAACCATACTCAGTTTATGGCACTAGAGCAGCATTTAAGCTACAGCTAGCACAGAAGAGTTGTCAACTTGTTTAGAAAACAGCATTATCACCTATATAGCAAAAGGAACAACATGGAGAAAGGGAGGAATCAAAGAAAAAAGAAAACAGCACCATAGGAAAAACACTGAAACAGAAAATTCATCCATATACTGTAAATCAATGGCCAGAAAATTTCACCTGTAAAAAACCAAATAAGGGGGCCGGGAGTTTGGCCTAGTGGTAGAGTGCTTGCCTAGCATGTACGAAGACCCAGGTTCGATTCCTTGGTACCACATACTTAGAAAAAGCCAGAAGTGGTGCTGAGGCTCAAGTGGTAGAGTTCTAGCCTTGAGAAAAATCCAAAGACAGTGCTTAGGCCCTGAGCTTAAGCCCAGGACTGGCAAAAAAAAAAAAAAGACCAAATAAGGGGGGGAGGGAAATGGGGACAAAAACATGAGAAGGGGTATCACCTACTACCAAACAAATGTAACTGTGACCCCTCTATACATTACCTCAATGTGGCTATTAAATCCAAAGAGTACAAGAGCGAGGACTCAATATCTGCATACCCAATGCTATGGACATGGTAATGGAAATATAAACATAACTATATAGATATAAAAACTTATGACTCTATAGACAAAAAGAAAAAAAAGACCAAATAAGCGCAGGCAAAGGAACAAGATTATACTCCAACATAGCTCCACTCATTGACTGTGTGTGATTCAAGTTTTAATTTTCCTATGGCCATAAAATAGACTCTTTGACAGTTTTCTCCCCCCAACAATAGGCCATAAAAGGTACAAGTGGCAGGGCAAGTCTAGCTTGTGAGTGACTGTGTCATCACCTCTAAGTCAGAAGTCACAAGGACTAGACCTGGACTAACTGACCATTCCAAACTCCCAAGCACAATTTGCCTTTAGAGAAACTAGTAATTTACCAGACATTCATCTGACTAACTCCTTAAAGTTGCCTCTCCTAAATGGAAAGACTTGAAAAAAAAAATCATATTAAGTGAAGTAAGACAGACCTCATTTGTAATAACGAGTACACATCTAGGACTCTCCTAGCAGAGGATTACGACAGCTTAAAATCTAGGTACATAAGATCATATAGGATGAGACTAAATGAAAGGATCTCTAAGATATGGAAACAAAAGCTTTATCTTGTGTGATTGTTGTTCTTAATGTACTGTTATTTCTCTTCTCTTTTTTTGCCCTTATGGTTAATCTCATATTGTTACTGTATCTGACTTTGTTACCTGGTATATTGTATATACATTTGTTTATTTGAAATAGGAAAGAGAAGAGGGGGAAACAAGATGACTGGGGGGTGTGGGGGAAGAAAATGTAACTATAACCTCTCTATACATTATCCCGACAATAAAAAATAAGACCTAAAAAAAAAAGTTGCCTTTCCTAGAGATTAAGAGGTAACCACAAGTATAAATGACAAATCTTTTGGGGTAACATGTTTGCTTTCTCAAAGGAAGTCTTCAAAATTACGATCTTCAGCTGAAAAACGATGTGAGATCAGAGTTCTAATAAAGGCCATAACTTAAATGAACTAGGACAAACTTGATAAATAACTTCCAACAGGCTTTTACACATATGATAATCATACCACAATCTATCACTCCCTCCCTGCCCTTCCTTCCACTTTCATGTTAAGCCAAGCATCTGTATTCAGGTTTGAGATGAGTTACGCCTGTATTACAAAGAGCAACAGCACTGGATAAAGAAAGAAAAAAATTACTTAAGACCTTTCTTGACTGCTTTTTAACACTGTTTCATGTGACTTTATAATCCAAAAGGTAAGAAGATGCAACAGCACTCTGTATAAATTTAACCTAGACTTTACAAAACCTACAACAAACATCAACAATAAATATACAAGTAATGAACTTTTTTCTTTAATGAAGGGCAGAACATCAACTTCTGACATGCAGTCTTCACATATACAAACCATATCTGGTGTGAAAGAACTCCTTACCCCCAAGCCACTCCTGGTATCTTAGCAGTAGCTCAGAGTCAGGAGCAGGACTCCTTCTTCAAGCACTTGCTGCGGCAATAAGCTGTAACCCAAGAAAACTTTAATACTAAATGTAAGTATAACATGATTCACAAGTCTGCTGTCAATTGTGTAGTTTCAAATTTAAAAAGAACAAAGAAATACTACTAAAGACACAAGCTGAACTGTTCAGGGAGAGTCCAACAGAAAGAAAAGTAAAACTATTTGAAAAGAAAAGATTGTTTTCATGTTTCCATTTAAATTGATGTGTCCCATGAGCACCCAGCAGGGATTTTACCATTTCCTAACCATCAAAGGCTATCAAACAAGGTGGCATCAATGACAAAGGGCTTGCCCAGCCCCACACATGAGTTCATAGTACCCCATCACCTCAAATGGTATCCAAAGCCAGGCACTTGTGGCTTACTCCTGTAATCTTAACTACTCAGGAAGCTGAGATCTGAGGGTTGTGGTTCAAAGCCAGCCTGGGCAGCAACATCCATGAGTTTTTTTTTATCTCCAACTAATCACCAAAAAAGCTAGAAGTGTATCTGAGGCTCAAATGGTAAAACACCAGCCCTAAGCAAAAAAAGCTCAGAGGCAGTGCACAGTTCGAGCCCCAGGACCAGCACAAAAAGGAGAAAAGAGCAAATGTTTTGTATTACTTTCAGAATATCTGAACTGGATACAACCCTAAACTAAACACAAAAGTTGACAGGATCGTCCAATCACAAAGGCTCGAATATAGAGAAACAGAGAACTCTTTGAGATATTCAGAAAACCGACTGCTTTCTACATTGCTTAAAACATTTTTCTGTATCTAATTACTAAAAACTAATTACTACAAACTACTTTAATGAGTTTTTGTAAAATGTAATCTACCTTTCAGTGAAATTAAAAACAAATGGGGAGACCGAGAATGGTGGAACATACCAGCACTCAGGAGGCTAAGTCTTAAGGCTATCAAGTTCTAGCACAAGCCACATAATATCTTGTCTCAAAGAAAAGAGGGAAGAAAAATCCTGAACATAAAACTAACTCCATCTGTTTTAATGAAAGAGCTATCTACTTCTTTCATTTCTACTTTAGAAAACATACAGAAGATATATATGCTATTATACACCTATCCACCAATTCCACTAGTTATTATTTAAGTCACTCTCATGTAAAAATGAGTGATGACATTATTCCAAGAAAAAAAATATTTTTCTCAGGGCATTCACACACCTAACTTTCCCAACTATGATCAGCTTCAGAGAAAATGCAATCTAGACATGATAAAGTGTTCTTAAAGAATATGAAAAATAAGCCAGGCTTGGTGGCTCATGCCTGTAATCCTAGCTACTCAGGAGGCTGAGATCTAAGGATCATGGTTCCAAGCCATCCCAGGCACTAAAGTCTGGGCGACACTTATCTCCAATTAATCACTAGGAAAAAAAAGTGGGGCTGTGGCTCCAGGGTCGTCTTGAGCTGAAGAGCTCAGGGACAGCACCCAGGCACAGTTTAAAAAAAAAAAAAAAAAGAATATGAAAAGTATTCATGTAAGTATTTTTCTCCTAAAATTCCTCTTCCCACACCCTTTCCAAGCTTAAAAAACTTTCTATAGCTTTTCTAAACTCCTCCATGGTATGCAGCTTTATCACTTATGTATTGGTAATTCACTTTTATCCAGCAGAAATTAAATACCAATCTCCAAACTCAAATTACAAAGTAAAATCAAATGGCATCAGCCATCTTTCCAGACTTAAGTAACTGATAACCAGTATCAGTTGATCTGCCACAATGTACAGTCCCTGGTTCCCTCAGCCATTTGACTGCTCCTACTGCAAGGGAGTCAGGAAAAGTGGAGGATGCTCACCATCTCACAGGCAATCCTTTCATTGTTAGAAAAGGTCTTCCTCAAGATGAGACTGCCCAAGAATGCAGCTTTGGTCTTTCCACTGCAGCTTATGTCCGTCTGCCTTATAGCTTTGGAATAGCGTGTTTTCCAGAGATGAGTAAAGCCCCACCCTCTTCTGATGCTATTTGATATAAGGATAACAGGGCTTCTCAAATATTTACTTTAGAAATTCTTCTATAAATTCAGCTTAAGACTACTCTAAGCAATTACTTTATTAAACAGTTGTCATTTTTTAGTGGTCCTCACCCTCAAAGCCCTAGTTTCACAATATTCACAGGGTCATATTTCAGAATTTAACCACACTTTACCTACTTTTTAATTCTAAAGCAAAAACAGAAAATGCAGAAATTACAAGATTCTTGCATACACATATTAAAAATCAATGGTAGAGTGCTTGCCCCATATGACAAAGGCCCTGGGTCAATTCCAAGTTTGGAGAGCTGGAAGGGGAAGTCTTGGTCAAAATTCAAGCTGAATGGAACCTGCAAAATAGACTTCTTGGAAGGATATCTCCACTCATACATGTGCAAGTACAACAAAAGCAAAGACTCACTACAACAAATGAAAACAGAAAAGAGATGGAATTAAAACTAGAGTGACTACACACAAATCGCCTAATCTTTCTAAATGCTAAACCCCAAAATCTTCCCATAGGACTCCCACAATACTACAAACAGATATGTGAGAGGCCCAACATGGTGTCTTTAAACTTAAACATCTGTAAGCTCAAGTTTAGGAAACTGTAGGTCAAATAAGAAAATATCCAAGGTTATTAGAGGAAATTAACACCCTCTACCCCACATCTAAAGGAACTGGAAACCAACTTCAAAAAAGAAACAGGAAAACTGCTCTGGAAACTAAAAGCAAGCTGGAAAACTACAGTCCTACAGTCTCTAAATGCTCATCTGCTACAGAAATTGCTCCTCAATTCTAAGACATATAAAATTATGAGAGCTGTGCACTGGTAGCTCTTATATCTGTCATCCTAGTGACACAGGAAACAGCCCTGAGGACTGAGGTTCAAAGACAGCCGGAGCAGGAAAGTGCATGAGACTCTTATCTGCAATCCAACAAAAAGCCAGAAGTAAAGGTGTGGCTCAAGTGGTAGAGCCATAGCCTTGAGCAGAAAAAGCTAAGGGACAATATCAAGGCCTCAAGCTCAAACTTAGGTACTAGCATCCCCCAAAATAAATAGATTATGGGAATGGAGAGGAGAAAAATATCATATTAAGGGGCCACAATGCAAAGTAGTCCTCCTAAAATCTACAACTATGAAAATTAAGCAACTTAAAATTGAGAATTTGCAAAGGTGCCTGTGCCCCTGTAGCAGAAGCACACACTGCCTCAAGTTGGAACTTGAGCCTCCCTGGGACCTGCTAAAAGCATACAAGCCCACATTGGCACTTTACATTAAACAAACCCACAGTCTACTTTATCTTTCATTTTCCTCCCACTTAGAATCCAACATTCCTAAATTGAAAGCAGACTGTCTAAAACTTCTAAGTCTGCTACAAACTGCTTCAACAAAGATAACTTTTTTAACAAAAAAAGTGGTATTATTTAGGTCAAGGATCCCAAGAATGTTTATCTTGAGCCACAGATGCCTCCCACTCAGCCTTAGTATCCATATCCTGCTCTTGCTTTTTTTTTTTTTTTTGGTAGGTCATAGGGCTTGAACTCTGGGCCTAGGCACTGTCGCTTACCTCTTCTCAGGGCTAGCACTCTACCACTTGAGCCACAGCACAACTTCTGGTTTTCTGGTGATTAATTGGAGACAGAGTCTCATGGACTTTCATGCCCTGGTTGGCTTTGAACCCGGATCCTCAGATCTCGGCCTCCTGAGTAGCTAGGATTACAGGTGTGAGCCACCAGCACCTGGCTCTGCAACTCTTTTCTGCCTCCTCATCTAGGGAACTGCCTGTTCTGGAATATAAACTTTCTCAAGTTTGGGAGAGGGAGGTTAATGGTCCCCTTGGGCAAGGATTTTAAGCAACTATTAAAATTACACGGCTTAGTTTTAAACTATGGACACCTGAAGACTGAATTCTTTGAGAATTACATCAAAAAAAAAACACTGCTCATATAGTGTATATATACTTACATTCATATTCTTTCTAGACTCTTCTATAAATATGGCCTAAGACTGTTCTAAGCAGCTACCTTCCCAAATGGCACATATACATATATATATATATATATATACACACACACACATATATACACATACATACACATATATATATACATATATATATATACACACACACAACTATACAAGCAGCATGGTAAAGGAAACATTTTCATCAATATATTTGCAGCCATGTTACCCAAGGAAGAATGTGTTTTTCATTTCAAAGATTTATGAATAATACTCTGCCTAGATTCTGCATTTCGGGGAATCACCTGCCACTTTCTAAAACAAGGAAGGTAAACAAGAGGAATTTCAGCCACATTTCCCAGATTGTGAATCACTGCCTAAAAAGCAGAATTAAAGAGAGGTTCAAACAATTCTCCTGATCTAAAAATGTTATCGTTTTAATAATTTGCCCCTCTGTTGTTCCTATCCTTTTGAAGGTGCATTTCCTCCTCAGGAAAGAGGAAGGTGGAGATAGAGGAGTATAAGAGACAAAACAATACAATCTCAACTTCTCCCCAAGGCAGGGGCCAAGCTTAGGGACACAATGGCATGCCTGGCCAATCTCCCCGGACCCCATCATCCAGCAAGCCTGGTGTCCTTTCCCAGCCTGCCCTGTGCAAAACATCCCTAATAACCTCGTGCTAGTGATAGCTTCTGCTTCAATGGAGCCCAAGCTTAAATCCAATCAAACTAAACAGGTTACTCTTCAAAACTGACCTAATGTTTGATTCAAACCAAAAAAAAAAGCGTTCCCGTCCCCAGCACCAAACAGAAGGCTGTTTTTGAGACCAGGATTATGGCCTAATGGCAGAGTGCTTGCCTAGCATGCACAAAGCCCTGAGGTTCAGTTCCTGGGGACCACATAACACAGGAAAAAAAAGCGGAAGTGGTGCTGTGACTCAAGTCGTAGAGCTGTAGCTTTGAGAAACCCCAAGGACGGTGCTCAGGCCCTGAGTTCAAGGACTGGGGGAGGGGGGGTTGGGGGAGGACAGGGGAGGGAGGGAGCCAAGGGCTCTTTCTAAAAGTTCAGACAAGATATGATTCTTTTCCTATACCTGGGAGGGGGCGGTCAAAGCATACAGCACACTCTACCAATTCCCGGAAGGATGGGGGGACGGGGGGGGGGGGGGGTTTCGGCGACGACTTGAGGAGTACAAGACCCAGAACAGAGGACGAAGCGCTGCCTCCAGCCGCCGGCCTGCGTCCTGGACCACGTCGCCAACACCTGAAGCGAACGGTGGGGGGGGGGGGGGAGGAGGCCGCTGGTTCGATGACCGGGCTCCAAACCTGAAAGCCGCCCGCCCCCACCCCGCGCCTCAGAAATCCATCAGAAGCGTGGGGGGGGGACGGGGGTAGGGGGCGTGCAGGGGGTGGGGGGGAGCCTTCCAGGAGGCGCCACCTGCAAGGCCGCCGTTTGGACGAAAGGAAACGGGGCTAGGGGCGTCCTGGCCAAGGGGAGTCGCTGAAGTCAGAGGAAAACAGAGAAGTCACGGATATCGGTCGGCTGTGGGACGTGCAGGCGGGAGCAGCGAGTGGAGGTTAGAACCGCGCACACGCGCACACGCGCTCTGGAGGAGCCTTTTATTGAGCGCCGACGTTGCCAGGGCGGCCGGAGGGCCGGAGGGCGGCCGGAGGGTGGCCGGGCGGCGGGCGGGCGGCCGGGCGAGCGCGCGGCGGGGCCGGCGACGACGAGCTTCACGCGCGGCGGGCGCAGGTTCGAGCCGAGCTGGGCGCTCCCGCGTGGCCTCCCCGCGGACCTTCCACTGGATTCCCGCGGGCCGGGGACTCGGCCGAGGGCCGCCCCGCCCCAGGTTCCGGGCCCCGGGCGGGCGGGCGGGCGGCGGGCACACCCTCCTGCGGCCTCCCGCTCTCACGCGCGGGCACGCCCCCGCCTCCCGCGCGCACGCGGCCGAGCCCCGCCGCCCACCCCCGCCGCCCGGACCCCCGGCGGCCTGGCCGCGGCGGACGCCCGCCCGCCCGCCCGCCCGCCCGCGCGGGAGGACGGGCTCTGAGGGAAGGTCACTTACCCGCTGCATGGCTTTCAAAATCAAAGCCAGCTCGTAGCGGGGCATGCCCGAACACTCGCGTCTCCGAAGCGAGCCGGAGGTGGGGGGGACGCGGGTGCGGGCCCGGAGGGAACGCGCCGGCGGCTGAGGCGGAAGGCTCCCCGGCAGCGGCGGCGGCGGCGGCGAAAGCACGCTCCGGCCGCCCGAGCCCGGGCTTAAAGGCTCCGGCAGCTGCGCAGTGCGGGCCACGCCCCCTCGCGCGGCCACGCCCCCTCGCGCGGCCACGCCCCCGCCGCCACGCTTCTCTACCTAGGGCTCTCCAGCCCCTGGAACTTTCCACTCCTTGCGGCTCCTCCTGGGCGGCGGGCTGCCGTGTGCGCGTGCGCCGCGGTGCGGTCTCGGTCCGTGGCGCCTTCCTCGCCGCGGCGGCCCCCACCCGGCCTCGGGAACCGCCTCGGGGTGGGAAGGTGGGGAGAGGGGGCCGGGGGCTCTCCTGTGCTCTCGCTTTCCCCCTCCTCCTCCTCCTCTTCTCTCCCCCTCTCCCGCTCGGCCTCTTCCCTTTCTCTCCCCACCCCACCCACCCCCGCCGCCGGTGACCTTGGGCAGGTGACCGTGGGGACCGTGCGGGTGGATGGCTTTGCGTGGACTGAGGCACAGGAACCTGGAAGTGCGGTGCCTGGAGCGGGGCGGGGCGGATCCGGGCTCCCCGCCCCCCAGCCCCAGCCCGGCCGCCGAGGCCCCAGGGTCCGGGCTCCCCGCCCCCCAGCCCCAGCCCGGCCGCCGAGGCCCCTTGGTCCGGGCTCCCCCGCCCCCCAGCCCCAGCCCGGCCGCCGAGGCCCCAGGGTCCGGGCTTCCCCCCCGCCCCCGGCCCCTGGGCCTTGGGCTCCCCGGCGCCTCGCTGACCCACTCAGTGAGCCTCGACGTGACAAGGGCAATCACCTCCAAAGCGGCGTTCATGGTCGTCGTCCACCCAGCACACGGACTCGGGGGATCGGGGGACCACGCTGAGACTGTGACAGGTGAGGTCTCCTCACGTTCTCAGCCGCCACCCTGGGCCACCAGTGCTGTTCACCCCGGAGGTAAGTCGTTCCCGGCCTAGGGGAGGAGAAACTGTCCGAAGGCGATGCCAGCCTGAAGGCGTTGCACCGCCCACCGTCGAGGCCCTGGCCTGCTCTTCCCTGGCTAGCCGTGCGCGGTGGCCCGTGAACCGTCTCCCCGTCTCCCCGTCTCCCCGTCCGGCCTCCGCCTCCTTCCTCCACCCAGCAAAGGAGATGAGGCTTTGCACGCCTGAGTGTCTGCAAGGCCGGCCTGTTCTTACCCTGATTGAACCCCGAATCACCTCCTGTTCACTTCATTCACCTTTGGCTCACAGGACTAAGAGTCGCCATCGAGGAGTCGAATGAGAAGAAGAAGAAACTTGGGGCTCTTCAGAAGTTGAATTATACAGATTGGTTTAGGATGGTCCAGCTTCAGCTCTCCTGCTGTCCCCGATTTCAGAATGAGAAAATAGGAAGCCGAGGTTTATACGTCAAGGCGATACCATAAAACTGACTTCAGTTTGGGCCATTTCTTCTTGGAACTCCACAAGTATGTCCCTGATATTTGTAATAATAGGAGAGGAGCTGGCTCCTTGCTCCATTCCTGCCTCTCACTTGACAAGTGAGTAAAGAAATTAGCCTGATTATACAATGCCTTACCAAACAAATCCACACCCTCAGGCCCTCCCAAGCTATTGCCCTACCCAGAGACTCAGGGCCTGGGCACTGTCCCTGAGGTAGTATGCTCAAAGCTAGGGCTTTACCGCTCCTGCTACACTTCCACTTCTGGCCTTTTGGTGACCAGTTGAAGATAAAAGTCTTATTTAAAGAAGTGCCTGCCTGAGCTGGCTTCAAACTGTGATCCTAGACCCCACTGCCTCTGCTCCCAGCCTTGGTGTGTGCTCACCCACACCAGCACCTCTCGTCTCCCTTATATCCTCATCTGCATCTCCACAGCAGTCTTGGCAATCGGTCTTTGCCATCCATAACGCTTTGGTCTTTCCTTCATCTCTATAGTCTCCACTGACTGGTTCCTTTTTCCCTTCCTGGCCCGGAACATGGCAGTTGTGCAAAGTAAGTACACATCCCTTTAGAAAGGACCACCAACTTAACCTGACTTCTTGTCATTCAAACGTATTGATGTTTTTGGCTCTGAAGAACTTTGACCTTTGATCTTTTCTACCAGGATCTCCGTCTATGTAACAGTGGTGGGCAGTGAAAAGTATATAAGAATGAGTGCTCTCCTTGTCTCTAGATAAGGAATCTGATAAGGAAACCAGGTAAATTATTATCTACCCCAAGCCATACAGCCCTGGGATTGTACAAATAAGAGCAAAAGTAACTTTAGTTTTGCCAGATTGTTCTTCCTGTCCATGTGTTCCATGCTCTGATGTTGGTTTTATTGTTGCTAATGGATAAATCCATAGGACACATAATCATCCTGGATTTTAAAAGCTGAGTTCCAAATATCACTGGAAGATGTAAAAATAAACACAAAGCTTTCTGCCCATGTGTCTCTGAACACAACTCTCAGGAAGGAGAGAAATATGAAAGTCTCAATTAATGGAGAAAATGATTCTATAGCAAAACAGGTGTGTTCTAAGCTGTTTGTTGTCACTGCCTTCTGCTTGACACCTGTCCCTCAAGAAAGGGCGCTTCCCGTGAGTGTCCAAATCCATGTCACTTCCTCACCCTCTCTTGTCTAAGAACTGGCACTGTTCCGCACAGATTGCTGCCTCCAGGACCTGTGCCTATAAAGGCTGATGTCTCTGCCTGGCACCTGTGTTCCTTAGTCAGTGCACCCACATGGAAGTCACAGCATTGCAGACCCCTGTATGTTCCCTCACTCATCCTTCCAGAGTTTCTTTTTCTCCAGGGAGAAAAGACTAAGTAAGAAAAGCCCGGAGTACCAATAGGTACTATCTACCTCCAAATACTACCTAACACTAAGTACTGCCTAGCCATAGGTACTACCTAACTCTACTGCCTAGATGCTATATAATTCCAAGTACTACCTACCTCTGGGTAGTACTGGTCTAATCCAAATTACATGTGCTATTTGTTGCACTCTTTGCAAAATAAAATAACATTCTTAAGACAGGCATTTGGGGAGTTTTTTTTAATGCTTTTAATCTGCCAGATTCCAAATTATGTTTAAAATGTTTGATCAAAGAAATGGGGGGGAGGAAGAAAGGCTCAAACCTGATCCTCACCTGTAAAGCAAAGGTCTCTAAAATATTATTTTCCTTATTTTTAATCCATCTCACTCTTCCTTGCCAATAATAATAAGTTATGGGATGTCCGTGGTAGACTCTCCTTAGCATACCTATTTTATTTTATTTTTATTTGGAAAAGGAGTCTTAACATACTTCTTAGCTCCAAGACTTATAAAAATAAAAGACAATACTTCCTGTGTCCCCACTTGCTGAGGTTTGTTTTTTTCTTGTACTACTTTGTTAAAGTGTCCCCTAACAACCTGTCACAGGCCCACAAGGGTTCTTGATGTTAAATGTCAATAATATTAGAAGTAAGAAACAGTTTTGTGTTCTCTCCCTACCAGTGCAGAATCCAGAAGAATGCACATGGGAAGCATTTTCGGTTTTAGTAGAAGGAACAAAGCCACTAGCTAGAGAGGGGTGCAAGCAGATGAAATGGCATCTGCCAGCTGAGTCCAGGGGCGGGGCTTTCCGGGCCAGGTGCTAAACAAAAGGCCTCAGGAGGCCCCTGCAAAATAAATTGTGGGGCACTGACTCTGGCTACAGCTGGAGAACTGCATCTGGGCCAAGCCTGCTCAACACAAAGGGGTTTTAGGGACACAGGAGATGGAGACATGTGTGAACACAGAACAGCTCAGAAAATGTTTTGGTGGGTTCCAGTACAGGTCTAAGAAATGAGTGTTAGGAGACCCTGAGTGTGGAAAGTAGGGACTGGTGATGGGATATTTGAAGTACTGCTCACTGGGCAGCTATCACCTTGGCTGGGTCTTGAGTTTCTTTTCAAATGCTATGAACCCACTTTAGCTCTGGCCACACCCACATTTCATATTTCCTCAACTGTTCATTCATAAGACTCCTAGTATAATTCTGTTTATTCATTCTGTAGATATTTTATCCTCATAAATCTTCATAGCAAGATTATAATCTCCTGAGGTGTTTAAATGATACCTTTAATTGTGTTAAAGTCTCTCTTCAGGAGTCTCCATAGTTTCCTAGCCTGCCCTGGATTCATCACTAAATGACCCAGCCATCTGGGCCAAGCCAACACTTCCTGGTAAAAAGGACTCTGTATAAGCATCGTCTCAAAGTCCAGTGCTCTATTTAAATCAACCCACCCCTGTTGCCAGACTGATTGGATCTGCTCCTATTGTGGAACAGGAGCATTATGATCAGATAGGATAGTATAAGTAAATCCCATAGGTACCAAATTATATCCCACACTTTGGCTCAAAGTCAAGTTTGCTTTTCCAAAACAGAATTGTACCCTTGACCTGTATATTAAGGATCAATACAACAGGCTGGAAGAGGTGTAGGACGCCCAGGAAATTCCAAAAGACAATGTATTTGGGAAGTAAAGGATTATTTACAAAGGAAAAAAATATCTCAAAATAAGGCAAAAGCAGGTCTGAAGCTGGGCTCTCACATCTGTAATCCTAGCTATTCAGAAGACTTAAGATCTGAGGGGTTGGAGTTCAAAGCCAGACCAGGCAAGAAAGTTTATGAAACTCTTATTTCCAATTAATCACCAAAAAACCAAAAGTGGAAGTGTGGCTCAAGCGGTATTGTACAAATTTTGAGTGAAAAAAGTTCAAGGAAAACACCGAAGCCCTGAAGCCCTGAGCTCAAGTCCCAGTACTAGCACCAAAGGGCAAATTTAAAAAACAAAAAGCAGGGGAGTGGTGCTGTGGCTCAAAGTGGTAGAGCACTAGACTTGAGCTGAAGAGCTCAGGGATAGTGTCCAGATTCAGAGTTCAAGCCCCATGACCAACAAAAAAAAAGAAGAAGAAGAAGAAGAAACGGATCTGAAGACAATTGCACAGTTTAGAATGTTAAATGACCTTGCATTATTTCAGCAAATACATTTTTCAAGTTGTTCATATTTTTAGTAAACCTTATGGCAGCAATAGCAGCTATCTATACAGCTAGAAGGAAAAGTAATCCCTCTGGAACAATTAAACTTACAAGATAATTGGAAGCTATCAGATGATACCTCCCATAATAAATCATGTTGAACTTACAGCCTAGATTTACTGAGACCTTAGGAAAGAATATGCAAGAAATACCTGGGGAATTTAGCCCCCATCTAATAAAGTCCACATCATTAAGAAAATTTAAATAACTATTGATCACAAGCTTCTCTCTAAAATATTGCAAGGGAGCATGTCATTTAAGAGGCACAGTATCATTATATACAGTGCTTTTATTGAATGATACCTACAGAGGGTTAAACTTTCTGTGATAATCAGCTCTTTTACAAGTCCCCAAGTTCTAGCTCATGCTTTTCTTTCACTCCAAAACATTCAGAAAAGAAATGAGATTATATGTGGTATCAGAGATGGCACTTTTTCTTCAATCAAATGCTACCTTGGTTAACCATAGAAAAGAAGAATCTTCCCCTGTTATTCATGTTGCCATGACTAAGATGTGACAAGCACAGAGAATGAGATGAGTGCAGAATCTGGCAGTGTACAAGGCCATTAGTCTGAAGGTAAGGAAGCTCAGCCTCAGGCTTTGTCTCTAGCTACAGGGCCCCAGCTCTGGATTCATACAAAGCCTTGAGTAAGTGTAAGGTGGAACTCCTGTTCCACCGTAGCTATCTATGCCCCCAGGTCACTACCATTTCCCTGGTAATTGTGAGGCACATCCCTCACATTACAGCCAAAATGCAAATGTGATTCAGTCTTTTCCCCCAGCTTCAATACTACAATGGCACGTCACTCAGGGTGAAGTCCAAACTCTATGAAGTTTATAAGGGGCTCTCTGCCTGTCTGAATCACTTTTTATCGCCTCAGAGCCCAGCATTCATTTTTCTCTCCTGGCATTTGTCCTTGCCTAGAATACACACCTTTCCCTTCACCTGGACTACTCCTACTTTTCCTTCTTTTAAAATTATGAGCTATGTCATAAAAGTAGAAATGGCATAGAACACAAATAGATTAAAAAATACTTACAGGCCGGGAGTTTGGCCTAGTGGTTAAAGTGCTTGCCTAGCATGCACGAAGACCCGGGTTTGATTCCTCGGTACCACATACATAGAAAAAAGCCAGAAGTGGTGCTGTGGCCCAAGTGGTAGAGTGCTAGCCTTGAGAAAGTCCAAGGACAGTGCTCAGGCCCTGAGTTCAAGCCCCACAAGTGGTGCAAGGAGAGAGGGGGGGGAGGAGGAGGAGGAGGAAGGAGGGAGGGAAGAGGAGAGGAGAGGGAGAGAGAAAAAATACTTAACAAACATCATATAGAAGTGGAGTTGTGGCTCAACGTGGTGAAGTGCTAGGCTTGAGCAGAAGAGCTCAGGGACAGTGCCCAGGCCCAGAGTTCAATTCTGATGGGTGACAAAAATAAATATTCCACCGCAAATATCACAGAATCCCCTTCCTTAGCCTCTGTAGCCCCCATGATCTACAAAACTTCAACTTTTCAAGATAATTGCAATGGATTTTTCAAAGTAGTCATACCAGTTTTCACTTCTGTCGGCAGTGTATATTATTTTTTTCTAACTGTACTTCCTAAGTTTTGGCTTTTCCAAAACTTATCTTTAAATACAGTAGTTGTACTGAGATGTTTCAATTCAACATGTCAGTTTATGAGTACAGTACATTTTGATCCATACCACCCCTTCTATCCTTCTTCCTCATTTCTCCCAACCCCAACCATCTGCTCATAGATCCATTTTTCACATGCATATACATTGAATATTATGACTATATTCTCCCACCTTCTCTCTCTTCGTTTATGTAACCCTCTCTCCTTAGTCTGTTAGCATCTGTTCTTCTTCCACCATTGCAGTAATCATACTTGTTGCATGTACAAGACAGATGTGAAAAGATGCTACTAGGATCCGCTCTGGACCCACTGATCTATTAGGGCCGAAGCCTCTGGCTGCTCTCAGTCAGTACTAATCACCATGGAGATCTGAAAGCCGCTCATTTCTGTCACATACAGTGCACTGCTCTGAAGAACAATGTTTCCTACAGAATATATGTGGAAACTATAAAACTCAATAGTAAGAGAACAACTCAAATTAGAAAATAGGTTAAAAAACTCTAGACACAAAGATGATGCGAATAACTCCGTTATAGATGGCACATAACACATAAAAAGATGCTCAACATCATTAATGATATGCAAATGAAAATGAAAACTATAATGGCATACCCCTACGTGCCTGTTACAATGATTCAAATTAAAAAGACTCAAAAAATCAAGTATTGGGGAAATGTGTAGCAACTGAAACACTCCTAGGCTGCAGATAGGAATGTAAAATGCTGTGATCATATGTAGATAGATGATTCTACTCCTGGATGCTTAAACAACACAATTAAGAAACTGTATAAACTGCCCACGTAAAGTACTATACAAAATGTTTATAGGTCCTCTATATATACGAGTCAAAACCTAAACCAATTGATCATGATAAGTTCAGTGAACCGTGGATGTAGTCAGTAACATAGATGCTCCTCAATTATGAACAAATCCCTGACTAACTGCATGAGAGTAAAACAGTTTTCTGAGGTACCTAGAGAAAAACTTTGGAGGATATGACTGACATATCAGTACATTTATTATCATGATTGTGGCAATTATTTCCTAGATGTTTCAAAAACTTTCCCCAGATTTTGTACTTTAAATCCATAATGTTTCTTATGGAACAATTATACTTCAAAAACTATAAAAATCTGGGCTGAGAGTTTGGTCTCATGGTAGATTGCTTGCCTAGCATGCACCAAGACCTGGGTTCGATTCCTCGGTACCACATACATAGAAAAAAGCTGGAAGTGGTGCTGTGGATCTAGCAGTAAAGCTCTAGCCTTGAGAAAGCCCAAGGATTGTATTCAGGCCCTGAGTGCAAGCCCCAGGACTAGCAAAAAAAAAAAACTATAAAAATCTGAATTATCTATACTATTACAGTTCTCTGAGAGAAATCATTTTAATTCATTGTTTAATAACTATTTCCATTGTTTTCTGTTTCCCCAACTAAAAATTCTTCGATAAGGCATGAAGTTCACACCAACTCATGGAATTCAAATCAGTTAATCCAAAACAACAGTCCACACTGAATGAATTGTACTAAGTTCTGGAGACAATGTGAAAGTGTATCCTCAAGAAGCTATTATTGAGGCTGGGAGTCTGGCCTACTGGTAGAATGCTTGCCTACTGTGCATGAAGACCCAGGTTTGATTCCTTGGTACCACATACATAGCAAAGAATCAGAAGTGGTGCTCTGGCTCAAGTCGTAGAGTTCTAGCCTTGAGAAAGCCCAAGGACAGTGCTCAGGCCCTATGTTTCGTTCCCACGACTGGCAAAAAAAAAAAAAAAAGCTATTATTTTCAAAAAGTAGACATAAAACAGTGAAAGCTAAATTAAGGTTTAACTATCAATGGTTATCATTAGAAAATACAAACAAAAACATTTTTCAAAGATAACTCTGGGCTGGGATAGGTTAGGAATATTCCATACATGATGTGAGGGTTAAGACAAATGTGAAGTCTGGAAATATGGGAGTTGGAGGCATGGTTCAGATGGTAGTGCACCTGCCAATGAGCAAAAGCATTAGACACCAAGTTCAAATCCGGGTCTGGGGGCCATGGGAGAGGGAGGAAGGGAGATTGATCACAGAAGAGAGATTAAACACAAGACGATTCAGTGGATAGAAGAAAAAAGAAAAAAAGGTTTCTCTGGGAAAATTATAGGACTTTCACAAGATTAGACCAGAGATGGAGGCTCTTGAAAGCCAGACAGAGAGACTCAACTCCCCAGCCCTGATTTCATCTTACCATGAAGAAGCACTTGAGGACTGGTGAACCACCCTTTCATCACTGGACCTGTTCAGCGTACATTGTGACCACCTTTGAGGAATGAGGACAGGGAGATAATTTCCTTGAGTAGACAAGGCCCACCTACTCCTAAGATGATGCTTACCAATTCAAGTGGCACGGAACATTTGTCTGGACGTCTTGGTTCCTCTTAGGGGTGGTACCTGACACTCATGCCAGAGTCAACAAGGGCTACATTGAAACGGAGGGGAGCCAACCAGAGTTTGTACAGCGACACTTAATCCTGAGTGAACCACATAGTGACATGAATACTTGGAGGTCATTCATCATGGTAACCAGATCCTTCGTACTCCCTAGCGATGACCATGCTTCCTGTAACCAGACCTCTAGAATATTCTTGGTTCCTGGCCAGTCACTGGGCCTTGGATCATTCCTGTGAGTCCCTCAAATATAATTCCAATAAATTCCATGTTTTCTTTAAAATAGTCGTTTTCTGTTGCTTGCAGCCACGAAGCTTGATGGACAGAATTCTGGATCTTAGTTCATCTGCTCCCTGCATGACCCACTGGCTTTAGTTCAGTCCCTTGGGGTCACATGGAACAAGTCTATCCCCAATTACACATCCACAATTCCTGGGTCTGAAGACAGGTTTCTGGCTCTCCCTTTCTTGGCTGAGTATCCCATGCTCCTTTGGGCATTCCTCACAAGAATCACGTTGTCCCACCAACCTGGCTGCTTTTTGTCAGGGATTCTCAACCACTCACAGTCAGATCTTACCTTTGCACCTTAGCAAGGATTTGTTGAGGGAGTGCATCTCCTCAATATAAAATTCTGCTTTAGGCCACAATGTCTTCTTCAGAAGACCACTGTTTTGATTAATGTTCAAACTGCTAAAGCCATACTACCTAAAACCTAGGTTATTCTAAACCTTTATATTTGACTCACATCCTAGCCTTCCTCCTATCTAGTCATTTCTATATCAAAATGAGATTAGTCACTTTAATTTTTCTGCAACTAATGTTGAATAATTCTGTTTGACATAGTAAATTCTCCTAAACAATTGTTGTTTATAGGATTATTATTTAATTTCCTAAAATATTTTGAATATCTTTGAAATTAAAATGTATCTGATCCTCAAAAACACTTCAAACACCTGACATAACAAACCTATAAGCCTGACAAGTGAGCAATTTCTCAGCAATTATTGAAATTCAATAAATCTAGTGAAAGAATGTTTTTTCAAGATTGATGGTAGGTAATTGCCAACAATTTTCTAGTGTTAATTTTCCCTCTTTATTTTTAGCTAAAACTTCTGACTTTCCATTGGATTATAGCTTAGTCAACCACACTACATTTCCCAGACTCCTCTGCAGCTAGCTGTGATCCCATGACTCACTGTGGGCAAATGGAATGCAAGCAGATAAGCTGTGTCTACGGCCAAATCATCTTTGTTGCATGGATTCTCTGTTTTTCCTCCCGTCCCTTTGATGAAGATGACACCGAACCCCATTGAAGACTCAAAGGAAAGAAGAAACTGAATCTTTAGAAGACTTGAAACTTGGCATCCAGCTCTGGACTAGTGACTACTTAACCACTGTATGAAAGTCAGACAATGATTTTGGAGCCAAATGATTAGTCTTTACCCCAATAATAAACTTCAACAACTTCATCCACTTAAACGTTTCAAATTAAATTTTCAAGTCTACCATATTAGATTGCTATTAGATTTTCAAGCTCTTTAGTTAACATATCATATAATGATGATCTAAACCTTCCTCCTGAACTTATTACAAGAGGGATATGTCTTTGTCTTTGTGTTATTAGAATACAATACTAGAAACAAGATGATTGATAATGAGCAGAATTTAGTTCTTACAGTTCTGGAGGCTGAAAACTCCAAAATTAAGAGGCTGATATTTAGTGAGGTCCAACTTGCTGGATCATCTAATGCTGGAAGGCAAAAGGGCAACCTAAGGACTGGAGAGGGTATAAGCCTGAAAAGGGCAACCAAACTTGTCCTTGTGCTAGAGATTGGATTTAGGGGCTTACATATGCAATGCAAGTACTAGTGGTAACTATACCCCAATCCCTAAACGTGCTATCTTTTAAAGATCTCATTCTATCCATAACATGAGTTCCTAAGGGCGGAGCCCACAAGGCCACATCACCTCTCCCACCTCCCAACACTACTGCACTAGAGCTTGAATCTTCAATATACACTTTCCGGGATTGCACTCAAACCATGGCAAATAACTGTAGTTCACTGAATCTAAGATGTAAGATGCAACATTACCTGAATATCACTAAGAAAAAAATAAACACTGACAACACTGGGTGTTGTTAACTCGGGCCTATAATCAGAAAGTTGAGATCTGAGGATCACATTTTGAAACCAGTCCTGGTAGGAGTCCATGAGACTCCTATCTCCAATTAACCACCAGAAATCCGGAAGTGAGGTTGTGGGAGCCAGAAGTAGAGCTGTGGCTCAAGTGGTAGAGTGCTAATCTTGATCACAAAAACTCAGGGACAGTGCTCAAACCCTGGATTCAAGCCCTCCTGACAATAAATATTGACAACTATAAATTATTGATGCCTTTCTTTGTGGAAATATGTTCAGGTTTCCAAGATAGTAAAATGCAAAACACCATGTTCTTAGAATCAATGAAATATGGCAATACTCTGGTTTTGATTCAGCTTTCCACTGCTTCTACACCATCTCTACATTTCCTGGGAAGACAACCGTATACTCAACTTGAGGAAGAAATTTGCTACTTTAATCTAGTTTTGGAAGATTTAGGACTTAAATGCAGTTATAGATTTAAGTTCCTACTAGAGAAATGAAGACCAGATCTGGATTCAGATATTTGGTACCTCCAGAATGATTCTCCTTGTGCAGCCATGACTATCAGAGTTGGATTAGTTGAACTGAAACATGTCTGTTGTGACAAGACAGGGCCACCTTCCACAGTGACCCCACCTTCCACCTGAGATTTAGTTTCATAATAGTCTATTATGTGTGTTTATAATGACTTTCAAGTTTCATCATTTGTCAATATTGACACCTCTGTCTACTTTTTATCACCAGGTTTGAGTAGGAAGATGCTACAAGTCCATGAATATTCTTAGCTACTCCTCCAGACACACAGGATCCACGGATAATCTTTAGCTATAAGATTAGGATTTTTAAAATATTTTCTATTTTATTCTATCTTGATGATGATGATGATGATGATGATGATGATGATGATAGTAGTAGTAGAATTTACCTTGAAAAAGAAAAAAACATGCAGAGATTTATCATAGGATTTGAAAATAAATCCTTGACTCCAGGAATAGGATGTATACTGAGTAAGCAGGCCGTCCTAAGGAATTGGATGTGCCATTCTTGGTTTCTTGGGGTTCTAGCTACGTTGTGTTAGGGAAGAGTGATATTACATCACCTTCCCACTCCATCCAGGGATCTCTGCTTTTCCATGCCCACCACTAAAGATGCCGACTCATACACTGGGTGCCTTGGGATGCGTGTGCTTAAGATGAGAGTTCGAGTGATAACTATCTGACTACCTCAGGGGATGCAAAGGGATGACAGGAAAAAAGGCAGGTATGGATGATTCTTTCCTGATGAAACTGATCATCTCTCATCAGAATGGGGAGGTTTACAGGCACAACACATGAAAATATGAGGAACTCTGCTCTCTGCATGGCTTTGGTAACCATTTGCCATTCTTACTACAAAGGGAGCCTAGGGGGCTCAGGCTTTTAAATGAAAATTTGCTTCAGATCATCAAACTCTCCTCCCCCATGGTCCACTTTTCCCATGGCTGGGGAAACTTGAGTTCTCTTGAAGACTCAGTGGCACCCTAGGAGCCGGGAAAAAGATCACCTTATAAAAGCAGACAAGATTTAAGGAATTCTATTTTGGTTCCTTGAACTCAGCAACAAGTCATCCTATTACTCACCAGTCAGATCTGATAAGTAACTCCCAAGGCTTTCCTGAAAGGAAGGGTGAGCAGGAGAAGGGCTGAAGGTCTGTGCCCAGGCACTTTCCCCACTCAGGTGCTGCAGACGGGTTAGGTGAGAAGTATACTCATTTTTAATATAAAAAAGATAAGAACTCGGGTTCAAAATATTTGAACCCAACTGGCTAATAATGAAGAAAACATCACATCCCAGAGTCCAAAGTTCCTACTCTGAAGACAGCTCTAATTTCATTCATTTCTCTGAGAATGACATAAATTCATTCTTCATTATGATTGAATGACCTTGCTCCATTGTGTGTGTGTGTGTGTCACATTTTGCTATTTCCATAACTTGGCTGTCATGAATATGCTATAATAAATATGGGTGTGCAAGTATCTTGTTGAATCCTTACATTGTTTCAGATATACGCCCAAGAGTGGTATCATTGCATGATACCACTATTTTCAGTTTTGAAATAACCTCCATACTGATTTCCATAGCAGTTGCCCTAATTTACATTCCCACCAACAGTGTATAAGGGTTTCCTTTTGCTTGGCCTCCTCACCTGTATTGGTTGTTGTTTGTGTTCTTAATGGCCATTTGGACTGGAGTGAAATTTCAACGTCTTTTTAAAATTTGTAATCCTTTTATAAATAAGAATGTCGAGTGTTTCATCGTATATTTGTTAGGCCCTGTTTCTCTTTGAGAAGAGTTCTTGGAATTGAACCCAGGGTCCCTCATCTCAAAGTTTCTACCTATTGGGCCTTTAGAGAACACCAAGGATCCAAACCATCAGCGAGAAAGGCATCTTCAATAATTTCTAGGATTCTAGTCCATGTCATTGGGCAGACACTGGTGACATGGTAAGAAAACTTTGTGAAAGGGAAATTGGCTTTTTGGTCTTGTTGTTTTGTCAACAGTAATGTGACATCGTGTGGTGGAGAATGGGCCTTCGGAATCAAGCTGTGCAGGCTCCAACCATTCTGTAACATGTCACTTACCCTCTATTCGTTTTCCTCTCTGAAAACGAGGAAAGTAATAGCCCTCACTCACTACAGGCAGGCTATTGTAAAGCTAAAATTCATTCGCAAACCTTCGCATCTAAAACAGGGCCTGGTTTCCTGAGATTAGCCTTCAGTGGACAATGGGGGGGAAGTGTTTGGGAGAGACTGCCGCTATGGAACACTCCACGTAAGTCCCATCACAGTGGAGTGCTAATCCCTGATGTAGAGGGGGAAAGAGTATGTGTTTGGTGGCAGGTGAAGGGATTCCTCTAGATACGACTGGGTTATGAGCCTGTGAGTTGGGGGTGATGTTAAAAGTGGAAACTGAGGCCTGGCATCATCAAGAGGCTGAGATGTGAGGATTGCAGTTCAAGCCAGCCCAGACATGAGACTCTTTTGTCCAAGTAACCACCAAAAAACCAAAAGTGGAGATTTGCCTCAAGTGGTAGAGCACTATCCTTGAGCACAAAAGCTCAGGGACAGCACCCAGGCCCTGAATTCAAGCCCTACGATTGACATGAAGAAGAGGAAAAGGAAGAAGAAGAAGAGGAAGAGGGAGGAGGAGGAGGAAGAAACTTATCACACTGGGGATTAAAAGACTGTTACATTTGTTATATGTGTTTTTCTACTGGAAGATCACCTCAGTACAGAAAATTCGCAAAATGAAAAACATCCAAGTCTGTAATACACAATCTGAGCAAAGTAAGAATTGTCTCTTCAGGTAAATCTTTCTAGATTTATGGTTATATATGTTTATTTTTGCTATTGGAATTACTGTGTACATATGACTATGTACTCCATTTTCCTTTTCTGTATCAACTCATGAGGATGTCCATTTACTTTGTGTGTGTGTGTGTGTGTGTGTGTGTGTGTGTGTGTGTGTGTGTGTGTGTGTGGTGAGATTACTGGGATTTGAACTCAATGCCTCAGACTTGCTAGACAAATTTTCTGCTGTCTGAGGTGTGCTCTCAACTCTTTTTGTGTGTGTGTGGGGTGGTGGTTATGGGGCTTGAACTTGGCCTGGGCACTGTCCCTGAGCTCTTCAGCTCAAGGCTACTGCCTTACCCTTGAGCCAAGCCCCACTTCTTGTTTTCTAGAGGTTAATTGGAGATAAGAGTCTCAGGTCCCTTCGTGCCTGGGCTGGCTTTGAACATTGATCCTCAGATCTCAGCCTCCTGAGTAGCTAGGATTACAGGCATGAGCCACCACACCTGGCTCAACTCTTACTTTTACTGCAGTTTATGCTTCAGGTAGTCTCACATTTTTGCCTGAGACCCATTTCAAACCTAAGTCCCTGATCCTTTAAGATAAAGTATATTCTCTCTCTCCCTCTCCCCCTCTCTCCCCCTCCCCCCAGCCTCCCTCTGTTTCTCCCTGCCCCCTCCCACCCCCCAAGACTGGGATAAACTGGAACTCTGGAACTGCTGTCCTCCTGTCTCAGCCTCCCAAGTATCTGGCATTACAGGTCTGAGCCACCATGCACGGCCTGATGGGACACCTTCCCATTCTTTAAAACTGCTATAGGGGACAAACTAGTTAATCTTTCCCTGGATCTTGGATATTTCAGTTCCTACTTTTTCATAGCCCTTTTGGTTAACGTATTCTTATATGTGCATCTTCTTATCAAATGCCACTGTGGGTTTTTTATTTGTTTATTTTTGTTTCCTAAAAGAGGTAGCAGCAGTTGAGGAGGCCTTAGAGACAGGGAAAACTAAGTCTTGACTACCAAGGACCTTATTTTATTAATGCCCAAAGAAGCAGCAACAAAATTTCTCTGGGGGAGGGGCTGGAATAAGAGGTCAAAAGATACAAGAAGAGACAAATCAAGATAGGTACAAACGTTTGGCTTGCATGGCACCCTGTGCCAAAAGCAAGTGAGTCATACTTCTAGACACGAACTAGCCTGCATGCCTGTGGGGCCTCCAGTAGCCCCACACAGCCAATTGCTCACGTGCCACATAGAAGAAACTAGCCAGCAGGAGAAGTCCCGGCAAGGACAGGTGAAGGCCAGAAGCCCAGAGGCATAATATTTAGGGAAGCTGGGAGGTGGTGTGGAAAGTTACTACTCAAAGGCAGAAACGCCCTCATTCCCATGGTTCCTGGAAGCCACCCACCATGCACCCCATTAAGTGAGGAGCTCTGTCACCCACTTCCTGCCAAGTTCAAATCCACCTGCATTAGCCACTGCCTCTCCTATTCTGGGTTTCATCTTTTTTTTTTTTTGGCCAGTCCTGGGCTTGGGCTCAGGACCTGAGCTTTGTCCTTGGGTTTTCTCAAGGCTAGAGCTCTATCCCTCGAGCCACAACACCACTTCTGGCATTTTTTTCTATGCATGTGGTACTGAGGAATCGAACCCGGGTCTTCGTGCATGCTAGGCAAGCACTCTACCACTAAGCCAAACTCCTGGCCCTGGGTTTCATCTTTTTAACCTTCAACCTTAGGGTCACTCTGTCACCCTACAAGGTGAAAATGACAAGGTCCTTTCACATCTTCCAAACCACAACTCTGGTTCTACCACCCCCGGGGGTAAATCCTTCCACACATCCCTTGGACCAGCACAACACCTGCCTGCATCTCTTGTTGCACAGACTAGCTTTTGCCAATACCTAGGCTCTTCTGCTGTGTATGTCTCTCTCATCACACAGCTCTCTCCTGGGTTCCAGGCCCGCAATTTGACTGACCATTTGACATTTCTCCCTGGATATTCCAAAGCATCAGGAATCAGATGAGCTTAGTACCTTCCCTGCAGCCCACACCTCCACAGGTAACATGAGTGACACCACTGGAAGCCCAGAAATTTGCAAACTTCCTATACCTGGTGCTTTCTTCTGCCCAGCAGAAGGTATCCACTTCTGCCATTGGAAGGTAAGTAGCTTTCCAATCCACCCTGCCCTCCCACCTACCTCAGCAAGGCCCTCATGTGCGCTCCCACAATCTCCACAGTCCCTGCTTGCTGACCTCGCCTGCTTGCTGACCTCCCCTGCATGACTCCCTTCCGAGCTGCAATAAAATCAGGCTACTTCCTTGTTTGAAACCTTCATTTGTCTCCTGGAGTGGACCATTCGTTCCTTCACTCACTCATTCCACAAATGTGTACACTGACAACTAGAGCAGCCATGGAGACCTGTTACCCACTGACATTCAAGGCCACCCAGGAATGGCTCACGCCTCCACAGCCAGCTTCATGCTACGCATGCCGCTCAGGACTCTGCTCCTCTCTGCCTTTGACCCATTGCTCCCTCAACCTTGTCCTTAGACTGTCCTTTCCTGCTCCTTGTATAGATTATGATGCTTCCCAACTCAGCTACCTTTTCAGCAACTCATAAACCCTCCATAAGGCCCTTCCCAAGTCCTTCCAGATTATTCTTTCTCTATACCACGAGCATCTGTGTTTACCTCTGGCAAAGTATTTACTACACAGTGTGGTGACACTCTCTACTCACCTGTTTTCCCTTTCTCACCCACCGCCCAGACTCACACACCTATGTACACATTTGTGAGCCTTTTAAGAACCTGAGAAATTCCATTTTCAAAAGGAAACCTTGGAAGGTTAATGTTTGTGACTGTTCCGCCACACACACCCTTGATAATCTTTATAGAAGTGCCAAAGTTCTCTTCTGCAACTAATTTTCTAAGATTCTTTAAACAAATGATTAATTTTATCAAAAGATTTTTCTTGGATGGATTTAGAACAAATCATATTAAGGGCAGTAAGCCAAGCGCAGAGAGACAACATCACATGTTTTCTCTCATAGGCAGAAGGTAGATCTAAAATATACTGAGACATAATAACTTATACAGGTCTCTAGGTATTCATATACAGTGACATCAAAGGAGAACCTCTTAGGAGAGGAACAGAAAGGCACAGTGCCTATGTGCATTTGATCATACAAAATAATATTTATAGAAATGAACTCCAAGAAGACTTAGAAAAAATCATATTAAGTGAGCCAGACTCAAAGGAACATAAGATCAATGGTTTCCCTCATTTGTCATAATCAGTAGAAATGTTGAGTTCTCCTAGCAGAGATTTACAATAGAACAAAACCTAGATACATAAGGCCATATAGTATGATACTAAATGAAAGGATATAGAAAAAAAAGCCATATAATGAGTGATTATTGTCCTTAATGTACTATGTTATCTCTCATCTCTTCTGCTGTCCCTTGGTTATCTCATATTGTTACAGTATTTCACCTTGTTATCTGATATGTTGTATATATGCATATTTGGTTATTTGAAATCGGATAGGGAAGAGGGGAAAACAGATGAAGGGTGGGGGTGGGGGGAGGGAAATGGGGATCAAGACACAAGAAAGGGTATCAATGCATGTGAAGTAATGCACCTTCTATCTGGTGAATATAATGTAACTCTTCTATTAATTACAATAAAAAATATATGGAAAAAAAGAAATGAACTTTAAGAAATAGAAACAAGATGTTTTATCTTCTTTGCTGTTTTTTTCTTTTCTTTTTGTTCTGTTTGTTCATGTATAAGTCTTTAGAAGTGTAAGGGGAGGCACAGAAATGGCACTCACTGGACACTGTGTTCAAAACGGACTATACAACTTGTGTGGGGATGGAAGAGAAAAACTAGGAGAGAGTAAGGGAAGGGGTGACACTGTCCAACAAGAAATATACCCTTTACCTGACTGTAACCCACTGTGCATCGCCTTTACAATAACAATTTAAAATATTTTTCTGCATCTCTGGGATAGTCATAAATTATTTTGCTAAACTGTTATTTCTGCAATAAATTTAACTTAGTCATGGCACGATCTTTTTACATGGCTGGAGTTTGGGATGTTTGCTTGTGAGTGGTAGTGTTGATGTGGTTTTCTTTTCTCCTCTCATAATATTGAGGGTGTGTTTTGGCATTAAAGGATATAGTTTCCTCATAAGAAAGATTTAAGAAGATTCACCCTTTTCTATTTTTCTATGATTATTTGTATAGCTTCCTATAATTTCTTCCCTAAATGTACACTAGAACTATTTGGATACTGTTGTCATTCAGAGAAGGTTCTAAACAATGGGTTCAGTTTTTCTAGCAGTGTTTCAGGTCCTCTGTTTTTCTTGAGTCTATTCAGTAAGTGGAGTTTTCTAAGAACTACTCATATCCCATTCTCATTTTACTTATTATACAAACTTGCCTCATTCGGCTCCTTTTGTGTGTGGGCTACCTATTAAATCTACAGTGTTCCTTGGTTTTCAAATTCCCAGTCTAGTCTACTCAAAACATAATCAGGGGGCCAGGAGTTGGCCTAGTGGTAGAGTGTCTGCCTAGCAAGCACAAAGACCGGGTTCGATTCCTCGGTACCACATACATAGAAAAAAGCTGGAAGTGGTGCTGAGGCTCAAGTGGTAGAGCTCTAGCCTTAGAAATCCCAAGGACGGTGCTCAGGCCCTGAGCTCAAGCCCAGGACTGGCAAAAACAAAACAAAAAAAAATAATCAGGTTTAGCATTTGACTGACAGGCAAAATCTCAGTTGTGTCTGTCATCTGGAATACAGACCACACCACTGTCTTTTCTTTTCTTTCTTTTTTTCTTTTTTTTTTTTTTTGCCAGTCCTTAGCTTTGAGCTCAGGGCCTGAGCACTGTCCTTGGGCTTTCCTCAAGGCTACCACTTGAGCCACACAGCACTACTTCTGTTTTTTTTTCCTATATGTGGTACCAAGGATTCAAACCTGGGTCTTGGTGCGTATTAGGCAAGCACTCCACCACTAGGCCATGCTCCCAGCCCCGGCACTGTCTTTTCAAACACTGTTTCTCCTTCAAGCCTGTCCATGAGCGACCACGGTCTCTGTATGGAACTGATGGCTATCATCCCATACATCGCTGATTCCCTTCTACAGATATACATATTTTTCTAAGCTAGACATCAAGTTGTTCTTAGCTATATACATTTGTGTTCGATTGTTTTGCCTACCACACCAAATTATTTCTTTTCTGATTAAAAAAAACCACAGACATTCCCAAACTTATCATCATAATTTCATCATGATAATTATACAATTTTTTTTTAAAAAATCCCAATTCAGTCAGGTGCTGGGGGCTCAGATCTATAATCCCAGCTACTCAAGAAGATGAGATCTGAGGAGAGGGGTTCAAAATCAGCTTTGGCACACAGATATCTAAAACTCTTAACTCCAATGAACCATCACAAAAAGCAAGGATTGGAGGTGTGGCTCAAGTGGTAAAGTGCTAGTGTGAGGAAAACAAGCAAAACAAAGAAGAGCATGAGCTGTTGATTGCCACAGTACCACCACACAAAAAAATCACAGTTTAAGTTGGACATGAGTGTAACACCTATCCCACACTCTGGAGGCCAAGGCCAGAGGCTCAGAAAAGCCAGTCAAGGCTACCTCTTACATCAGAGGCCATCCCAGGAAGGTTGAGACGGTTTACATTCTATCTCAAAATCAAAATCATGATTTGGAGAAGGGTGGAGGAAGGAGAAGTGGGAAAAAAACATGGGAAGGGGTGTCAATGTTGAAGAAGAAATGTACTCACTACCTAATGAATGTAACCGTAACTCCTCTATATATCATCCTGACAATAAAAAACAAAGAAAAATAAATTTAAAAAATCATGATTCGGAGATAATCAGTTTATCCTACGGTACATGTAAATTCAATGTTGTAGAAATGAGATGACCAAAAAGAAAATAAATTGATTTATGTATTGTTGTTATACTTGAATTATAAACTCAGTGCCTTGAAATTGCTAGACAGTATTCTATCATTTGAGTTGTGATCTAAGCCTAAGTAAAAGTGTGTGTGTGTGTGTGTGTGTGTGTGTGTGTGTGTGTGTGTATGTGTGTGTATACTTGCAAACTGGTCATATATATGTATATATACATGAATACATACATGTATATAAATATACCAGTAAACTATATAGGAAAATAACATTTTAAGAACAAAATAGAGTACTACTCAAACTGTTCCCATGTCAGAGCCCCTTAACCACAAAAGAACATCTCCCTTTGACAAATTTAGCCACTACTGTAGACCCTGGTGTCATAAAAATCAACACCTGAATTTAATATGCTTCCATAGTAGAAGTGATGCTGCTCAGTTCATAATAATCTACATAAAGGGAAATGGGAAAATTTTCTTTTTTTCTTTTTATTGTCGGGATAATGCATAGAGGGGTTACGGTTACATTTGTCAGGTAATAGGTGCATTATTTCTCACACATTGATATCCTTTCTCATGTTTTTGTCCCTATTTCCCTTCCCCACCCTCTCCCAATCATCTTGTTTCCCCCCCTTCCCTTTTCTATTTCCTATATACCTGGTATATACAATATATACCAGGTAACACAGTCAGATACAGTAACAATATAAGATTAAAATTACTTCCAAGGAAAGCTCCAACCTTTTATTATGGACTGATAAATATTGTGCAGTATGGATTAAGTTGGAAGAAAGTTCCAGTAGACTATGCTCTGGTACACCAGTCATATGAAATGGACAGGGAAACCTACTTGGAGAGCTGTTGGCAGAAGAAAAAAATGTGACATCACTGGGGAAAGTGCAGAAAATATGAGACCGCCCCAAAATTCTACTTTTCACTGCCTTTTATTCATGTAAATACTTTACATCTTAAAAGCAATCTAGGAACATGAAAAAGATACCTTGAATTTTTTTTGAACTACATCAAAGCCAGACACCATAGGTTCATGACTGCAATCCTAGCTACTCAGGAGGATGTGAGATCGGAGGATCACGGTTCAAAGCCAGCCCAGGCAGGAAAATTTGGGAGATGTACACCTCTAACTAATCACCAAAAAGGAGGAAGGGAATTTGTGACTCAAGTAACAGAGCACTAATCTTGAGCAAAAAAGCAAAGGTATGTGCCTAGGCCCTGGGTTCAAGTCCCAGCAGCAGCTCAAGTACAAAGAAGCTACTTGTTATTTGGAAACACCAAAGAGCAAAATGAATGATTCTGAACAAAAATGTATGGCTAACTTTAAAAAGTCTCCAGAAATGAAGACTAAAGAGATGGACATTTTAGGATTAAAATGGGAGATACCAGAGATTTAAGAATCAGACCGCTAGTGGCGCTGTGGCTCAAAGGTAAGGTGATAGCCCTGTAGCTGAACTGCTGAGGTGCAACATCCAGTCCCAGAGTTCAAGTCCCATGACAAAAAAAAAAGTCCAGAATCAGACTGCTAACTGAGTTATAATAGACAATATTTCACTTGGGAGAAAAGACATAATCCAATGAATCAATGAATAATACAGAATTGCCCTACACTGTGCCTGGAGACATGGCTCTGGTTGTAGAGTGCCTGCCTAGCAAACTCAAACTCTGAGTTCAAACCTCAGCATTATGAAAAGACAACCAAATCTCCTAGACTAAAGAGAGACTTGGACTCATTAAGCATGAAGCAGAAATATGAAAGAGGCTGGTCACCAATGGCTCACGCCTACAATTCTAGATATTCAAGTGGCTGATATCTCAGGATTGTAGTTTAAAGCCAGCCTGGGCAGGAAAGTCCATGAGACTCTTATCTCTAATCAACCACCCAAAAGCCAGAAGAGTTCAGGCCTAGTGACCATCTCCCCCCCACCCCCACGCCAAAAAAATTGAACATTCAACATTTTCTCGACTCTAAGAATTTCACCCAAGGAGATGCTCTAATCAATTTTTTTTGGGGGGGTCATGAGGCTTGAACTCTGGGCCTGGGCTCTGTCCCTGAGCTCTTCAGCTCAAGGCTACTGCGCTACCCCTGGAACCACAGCCCCACTTCCCATTTTCTAGTGGTTAATTAGAGATAAGAGTCTCATGGTCTTTAGTGCCCCAGCTGGCTTTGAATCACGATCCTCAGATCTCAGTCTCCTGAGTAGTTAGGATTATAGGCGTGAGCCACCGCACTCGGCTTCTAATCAATTTTTGTGAAATCAGAATTAAAACTTCAAAAAATGTCTAGCACATAACTAATATAAATAGCCAATATTTATTGAGAGCTTGCTCTGATACAAATACTGTTTGAAATAACCAATACATTGTACCTCGTTGTTGTCTTTCAAAACCCACCATATCTAGGTACTATTATTATTCCCACTATGCAGATGATGAGACTGAGACAGGAATAATCTGTTCAAGGGCTGGGTTTTGTGCTCAGGATTGATTGCACAGTCCATATTTGTACCTTACGCTGATAATCAACACCACCCACGGCTGTCCAGGCACTTATAGGATAAGTAAAGTAGAAAAATGGCCTATCATCACCACATTGGCATTTTTGTGAGCCCAGGCAACAAATGTGAAGTTAAACACAAAATTGAGGGCCGGGAGTTTGGCCTAGTGGTTAAAGTGCTTGCCTATCATGCACGAAGACTGGGGTTCAATTCTTAGGTACCATATTTATAGAAAAAAAGCCAGAAGTGGTGGTGAGGCTCAAGTGGTAGAGCTCTAGCCTTGAGAAAGTCCAAGGACAGTGCTCAGGCCCTGAGCTCAAGCCCAGGACTGGCAAAAAAAACAAAAAATATTGAGTACGTACATACTGAGTGGGAGGTGTTGGTGTTTGAGATGAGAGGGCTGTTGGAGATGAGAGGGTCAGAGGGTATTTCCGAGGCAAGGGAGGCCACTCTGAGAAATTGTGGGCGATGTTCCAAGCAACATCAGGGCAGAGACAACCTCCAAAAATACTAGAAACAATAAATCCAATGGGGCAGGAATCCAATTGGTGAAAGAAGAATGGGAAATGAAGTGGGAGAGGGACTCGGGATCCAGACCACATGAGGTATACAGACCACAGGAAAGAGTTGGGATGACTTCCAGTGTAAGGAGCTAGAACCAGAAGGATCACTCAGTCTTGAGTTTGGAAATAAGAGTATCACAAAGAATTGAGACCATTCTAGGAGAAATGGGATGGAATGGGATGAGACTGAGGAAATAGAAGAACCAACAGAGTGTGCTATGGATTGAACACAGGAGAAAGAAAGGACTCAAACTGGATTCTAAGTTTTCTGATCTGAGCAAACAGGTGATGAAGATAATTCATAAACACAGAGTGGAAACCAAGACTATGAGAAGAGAATCAAGATTCTGATTTGGGACATGGTAAGTTTGACATACCCATTGGCCATCCAAGTAGAGACAACAAATCGACAGATGGTGTACAGGAGAAAGGGTAGGATCAGAGATATCAATTTGTAGTTTACCTGTGAAAGGTAGTGTTTGAGAGACATAGGGTCCACTATATGTCTGACACTATATGTGTCAGATAAATGAAGAGAAAAGAGAGCTGAGGACTGAGGTCCTGGGATCCTCAAATGTTTAAGGGTTAGGATATGATGAAAAGAATAATCAAACACATTAATGTGAGGGAATCTCTCAAAGGTGAAAGAACACTGAAATTATGTGGTGTCCCTACAGCCATGAGAGGAAAGGGGCTTTGAGAAGGAAAAAAAAAATCAATGGTGTCCTTGTGCTGCTTAATTCAGAATTGTTTAAAGGAAGCTAAAAATAGAAGGCTTAATGTTTAAAAGAAATTCTGAACAATCTGAGACGTAATTTGAGGTAGTACTTAAGAGCTTGAGGAAAACAAGATACAGAACAAACATGGAACATAGTACTTAGAAGTACTCATTGTTTCCATTACCATCAACAACAATGAAATCTACGTCGCCGAAAAGTTAGTAGGAGAAAGAAAGCATGCGACACATCTTACATACTGTGGAGATGACAGAGGGGGAATGGAGTTGTGCATGCTGTTTGATTCTGATGGAATAGAGAATGTGAGTTAAAATTTCATTCCAAATTTAAATAGAATGTAGTGGTTTTGTACCTTTTTTCCTCTCTTTTTAAATTTGAGATATATTTACATCCCATAAAATTTACCTTTTCTTTGTGCCAGCACTGGGGCTAGAACTCAAGTCCTGCATTATGTTCCTTAGCTTTTTCTACTCAAGGCTGGTATTCAACCACTTGTGTCACAGCTCTACTTCTTAGTAATTAATTGGCGATAAGAGCCTCACAGAGTTTTACTACTCTGGCTGGCGTCAAACTCTGTGTCTTAGAGCTCAGCCTCCTGTGGAGCTAGGATTACACACATGAGCCACTGGCTCCTGGAAATTTTTATTTTTCAAAGTATACAATGTTTTAGGATATTCTCAAAAGAATACAAACATCCTCATGATTTTACTTTTTTGTGCCAATCCTGAGGCTTGAACTCAGAGCCTGGGCACTGTCTTTGGGCTTTCTCAAGACTAGCACTCTACCACTTGAGCCACAGTACCACTTCTGGCTTTTTCTATGTATGTGGCACTGAAGAATCAAACCTTAGTCTTTGTGCGTGCTAGGCAAGACCACTCAACCAAACTCCCAGCCATGACTTTACTTTAATCCTCACAGAATGAACCTCCTAATCCATTAGCAGTCACCTCCCATTTCTTTTCTCTCCTTCCTCTCAAGTCCCTTGACAGCCTCAGATCTTTCCATCTCTATGGATTTGCCTAGTCTGGATATTTCATATTTCATATGCACATAAAATGTAACCTTTGATGTCTGCCTTCTTCAGCATTTTCTTTTACAATGGTGAAGAATGCACTCAGAGTCACATTTTGCTATGTAAGTATTCTGTCATTTGAACCATATCCACGATCCTCTTGCTTTTCAAATACAATATCCCTCAGCCTAGGATGGCTCACGCTATATGGCCTCAGACTCTGATCCTCAGCCCTTCCTCCTGAATACATGGTGATGGTGGGGGTCTGCTCAGATATTTCCTGCTTGTGTGCATGGCCCTGAACTCCTAGAAAAATGTGGGATTTTTAATTTTTTTTCTTTTCTGTTGCAAGTTCATTGGCAATAAGAGCCGCAGAGACTTTCCTGTCTATGTGGTTTTGAGCCACAATCCTCAGATCTCAGCCTCCTAAGAAGGTAGAATTATTGGGGTTAGCTACCAGCACCCAACAAATGTTGGAATTTTTTTGTCAGTCCTGGGGCTTGAACTCAAAGCCTAGGCACTATCTTTGGGCTTTCTCAAGGCTAGTGCGCTCTACCACTTGAGCCACAGCACCACTTTCAGCTTTTTCTGTGTAGGTGGTACCAAGGAATCAAACCCAAGGTTATGTGCATGCTAGGCAAGCACTCTACCACTAGGCCCTGCTCCCCACCCCAAATGTTGGAATTTTTTGAAGTTCATCTCACCCCTTTGCTCTGGCTTTGGGTTAGAATACCATTTTTCCTTACTGTAATCCACCACCTCGAGTGTCTACAATGTTCAATAATGAACTCTACTTGTTTCCCACACATGTCCCTGAGAAAAAGGCTTGTTTGCACTGGCTGAGCTCAGCTCAAACAAACACAGCCTTATGAATGGGGTCTTCCAGAGGCCCGATAGACAGGCCAGAGGATGACAGTTTGCTGAGAATGGAGCTTTGAAAATGCCCCAAGTACCATCTGCTCTATCCAGCTGCTGCCCGGTCGTTTGCTGTCATCCCAGGTTTCCTGGAGGTCCTATTCTGCTGGGTTTCAAGAAGATTGCAGTGAGGGAGAGAGAGGCATGGTAGAGAGGATGAAGACCCAGCTGTCTTTTTACATATTGCTATGAATCTCTGATTGATGTCAAGAGTTCCAACAATTGATGTTGACATTGTTTTGTTAGTGCTGATGTTACTTTTATGAAGGAGAGAATGTATAGAGAATGGCTTTATTTCATCATGCTGGCTGATCTCTTAAGAATAATTTTGATGTAGACTTTCAAGCCTTAGACATATGCAGTGCAATTATGGTCATCTCTGGTTGCATGTGGCTAAAGAACCTTTGAAAGGAGTTTGGTGGAAATTCAGATATACTTTCAGTGTAAATACACACTGAATTGTAAAGGCTCACTAAGAAAAGAAGTTAAAACATCTCCCTCATAATTTTTATTTTGACTATATGGTTGAAATGATAATATGTTGGCCACGTTGAATTCAGTAATGTAGAATATAAAATTTCATGTCACCTCTTTCTACCTTTAAATTTTTGTAATGTGTTAAAGCATAATTTGAAGTGGATCTTCCATGAGTCAGGTCTTATTTAATTCTGGTATGTTTTTGTTGCTCTAGAAGGGGAAAATGCGAAAGAAACTACTTATCTGGTAAGTGAAAGCAATGTTAAATCCATTTTAAAAATGAGGAGAATATAGTGAGAAAGAATAATAATTAGAAAAGCTAGCGTCAGGAATGAGACATGTATTTGTCTATGAGATTCTGCAGAATGGAATCTTCCCCAGATACTGACAGGAGGGGACACTGATTCTGGACTCATTCCAGGGAGACGACTCAGAAGGAAGTCTCCAAGCTGGGTTTTTATTAGGGAAGGGTGGTCACAGGAGAGGACAGAAAAGTTAACCCGAGATGCCACTGGGTCTTCAGGAAACTCAAGCTAGAGAGGACTTTTCAGGTGAAGGTTGAGGCCCTGTTCTCCACATCAACCAGCCTTTGGATGTGGACTGTCCCCTGGGAGAAGGACACTTGGTGACCAGCCAAGTGTCCTGAGGGCTGGAGAAGCAGGGCTGGGAGAAGACAGCACAATATCAAGGTGGGAGTCAGCTGCTGTGTATGAAGTGAAGAATGGATCAGAGATGCCATTTAAGTGAAGGACTAAACTAGATGTTTATGTGCAGGTGTTAGCGAGGTCGGAAAGGGACACACCAACCACTAGGGAAGGCAAAGGGAAGGGCTGGCAAAGGCTGAGATGGGGGGAATGTATAGCAGGCATTGTCGCTGTTCTTGCAGTGCTCATGCATTACTAAAGGGAAACGAATAGCTCCCTGTGCCCGGTGTGTGTTAAGAGTTGAGAACCACTTCAGCTGAGTTGTGGTTTGTACTTCGTGGGTTCGTAGAATCTTGGCCTATGGTATGATACTGTTGGAAAATGGTGGAATCTCCAAGAGGTGGGGCCTAAGGCCAGGCATGGTGGTACACTTCTGTAATCCCAGCTTCTCCTGGGGCAGAGTTAGGAGGATCACAATCCTAGCTCTGGGGGAAAAGTATAAAACACTATCTGAAAAACAAGTAAGGCAAAATGAGCTGAGGTATGGCTCAAGCGGTACAGTGCCTATCTAGCAAGTGCAAGGCTCTGAGTTCAAGTCCCAGTACACCTAAGAAGAAGGAAGAAAAGGAGGAGGAGCTGGGGAGGAAGAAGAGGTGTTTGTGGTGGTAAAGGAAGAGGAGGAGGAGGAGGAGATGAGGAGGTAATCGCAGGTAATGCCTTTGGAAGGGACCCACCTGGCTTTTGAAAGTGTTTTATAATAGCAGCAAGTCTGACCTCTAAACCTCTCTGGCTTCCTCTCTGCCTCTCTCATACATGCTCATGGTAATGGCAGCTGCCACGAGGCCCTCCCTAGAGCCTAAACTTCATTAGTCACGCAGTCTGAGGCTTTCATTTTAAAACTGTCAGGGAAATAAACCTCTTTTCTTTTGCCACCCAGCTTCAGGTGCTTTGTTATAGCGACAGAAAAGAAAGGCAAGCTTCTACTTAGAATTTCCTGAATTCGACCTCTAACATGTCCTCACACTCCAGACATAGATGACAGTCCCAGGCATTCCTGACACCAAAGGGTGTGAGGCAGTGAACTACTATAGTGGGCCACAGGACATCTGTCTCATTGTACACGTGCCTTCTTTCAAAAGCCACAGGCTAGAGCTCTACTACTTGAGCCACAGCACCACTTCTGGCTTTTTCTATGTATGTGGTACCAAGGAATTGAACCCAGGTCTTTGTGCATGCTAGACAAGCACTCTTTCCACTAGGCCAAACTCCCTGCCCTCTGAGGGCTTGAACTCAGGGCCTGCATAATGTCTGTAAGCTTTTCATACTCAAGACTAGCACTATACCACTTGAGCCACACACAGCTCTTCCAGTTTTTTTGCAGTGGTTAACTGGAGAAAAGAGTCTCCTGGACTTTAAGGCCCAGACTGACTTTGAACTATAATCTTCAGTTCCTAGCTTCCTGAGTAGCTAAGATCACAGGCATGAGCCATCAGAGCCTGGCATCCAATATTTTCTTTTAGTTGGTTGCAGGGCTTGAACTCAGGGCCTAGGTACTGTCCCTGAGCCTCTTTGTGTTTAAGCCTAGTGCTCTTATCACTTGAGCCACAGCATAACTTCCCATTTTCAAGCAATTGGTTGGAGGCAAGAGACTTATAGGCATGGCCACAAGTGCACAACTCAGTGATTTTTCTATATAAAAAATTGTAGCAGATATAGATTTTGATATACCAATATCGTATCTTTTCTTAACTTAGTCTTCTCATTCACCCAAGCAAAGACAGTGTCAGACCCCCTTTCTTCTGTAAAGAATCAGGGAACTCTTCCAAACTACGAAGAAGAATATTTACTTCCATCTTGTTTGGTAGGGATTTGTTTTAGTAAGGATTATTTAGCAATAAACAGTGCAATGGCAAGTGTTGACTAGTCAGATTGACACAGGTCAAAAGATGCCCACGTAGTAGGTGTTTGGAAATCAATGGGACAATAGTCCAGTATTATAATAAGTTGAAATTCGCTAGTCCAGTTTCAGTCCTGACTACAAATGTAAAAAAATGCATGAAAGCACTTAATGGGTGAATGGATGGATCTAGATCCAAGCAGGCCAAGGGTCATCTCACTGATGCTGTAGGATGTATCAGCTGGACAGAAACTCATTCAACTACAACTCAGCCACTTCCTTCCCATGTCCCCAGCAAGTCCCCAGCATCTGCAGGTTTACTGTAGACCCTCCCTCCAGCATAGATAAAGACACACACAGTAAAGGAAGATCAGTCCTGTTCACTGGCTCACACCTGTAATCCTAGCTACTCAGGAGAGTGAGATCTGAGGATCCTGGTTCAAAGCCAGCCTTGGCACTAAAGTCCATGAGATTCTTATCTCCAATTAACCACTAAAAAATAGGAAGTGGCACTGTGGTTCCAGGGATAGGGCAGTAGCCTTGAACTGAAGAGCTCAGGGACAGCGCTCAGGCCCAGAGTTCAAGCCCCACGACCAACAAACATAAAAAAAAAAATAAAGTAAAATAAAGGAAGATCTACCTCCCTTGATGGAAAGTCCTGGTGCATTCTGCAGCATTTTCTAAAACACCAGGAGTGGGAGGCAGGAAGAAGATGGTGGGTATTTTATTACACTGTAACATGCCACTGGATAAGTAGTGAATTGAAACATTGTTTTCAGGAACTTAGGTATTTCCAGCAGGAGAAATATGAGAACAGTTTGATCTGGTAATGTTGACTTTAATTTTAACTAGTGTCCTTGGCAGACATCTAAAACCAGTGCAGACGAATGGATGGCCAAAAGCTCCAATCGTGGGCAGGGACTGACGTTTGGGACATGCTGCTGCTTTTTAATTTACATGTAAACAACTGCACAAGCTCTCTTCCGCTCTTATTTTATTTCCGCCATTTGGCCCTTTCACAATCCAAATCAGGTGATGAACCTCTCTCAGGTCCATCCTTTCCCCTCGATTCCATCTCTTTCCCTGAGTACCCCGCTCTGCCTAATGTACTAACTTCTTCCTGAGTGTCAGCCCCTTCCCTGAGTACAACCAGGATTTATAACTTCACCACTGGTTACAACCTCCATTAGAGCCTTCCAAGTACATAGCCAGCCTCTTTACTGGGCACAACTTCTTCCCTCTGTACCAACCTCCCCATCAGTATCACCCACTTTGTTAGGTACTAATCTACTCACTGGCTGCCATTTTCTGATAAGTATGCCTAAGAGCCCCGTTGAGTGAAGACTAATAATCACTTGAGTCTAGGCTAGCGCTCTACTACTTAAGCCACAGCATCACTTCTAATTTTCTGGTGGTTGACTGGAGATAAGAATCTCATAGACTTTCCTGCCTGAACTGCGATCCCAGATCTCAGCCTCCAGAGTAGCTAGGATTACAGACCACCAGTGAATGGTTTCCAAAACACTTTTATCCTTTATTCTCATCTGTGCCCTGAGGGGAAGGTACATCTTCCAGTTTCCAGACCAGAAGAGGTGACTAAGCAAGAGAAAATGACTCAATGCATAGCCCCACCTTCTTACCCAGATACCATGATTCTATGTTACACCATGGCTTTCACAGAATATCGGTGTCCTTGCCAACTAGCTCAATCCAAAGAGGACAGATGTGTGCTCGTATCTCATGCTGTACCCACATTCCAGATCTCTGAGCGCCTCACTTGGAAAGAAGAGCTATGACCCCTAAAGAAGTTGAGCCCTGCTGTCTCCTTATCTCCATGTTTATGGTGAGATGGATAAGTGACATAGGTCAAGCATATGCTATCATGCCTGGCACAAAGAGTAGCTGGTGTTGGTATGCGTCCAGTACAGGAGGGTATTCTGGGAGCAAAGGCTAGTCTATACCCTCCTGTCACTCACTCTCTCATGCCGTGGCACTTGGCATTCATCTGGAGACTTGTCCAAATAACTTCTTTTGCAAGTGCCAACTTCACCTTCAAGAATTACTATGACTGCCTAGCAAATGGGGAAGATATGTACTACCACTGGCACAGAGCATGCTCAGCCCCACATCCAGCCAGAACTAATAAGGAAATGTGTTCAGCCACTTCCCATGCAACTGTCACTAGACTGAGGTGACTCCAGCCTTGTCTTGATACTTTACGAGACAACTGTCATTGGGCCCTAAGGTCACAAAGGACAGCTAAGGACATCAGTTTCAGTATATGGAGCAGATGACAGCAGCCTATTACATTCTAGAGAGCTATAAACAGAGTAGTTCCAGATAGTTCTAGCACCAACAGGCTCCTCCTATGAGAGTGTGCCCAGAAGTTCACAGGCTACTCAAGGAAGGCCCTACTACCACATGCACATGAATGGAAAGAGATGGGAGAAGTTTTCAGATGACTTTTGAGCATTTTTATACTTTGATTTTTAACACTTGGTTTCTGAAGATCCCTAAATATCTGAGCAAGTTTGGGAAATCTTGAGGGGATAAACCAGCTCAACCTCCAATTCTAGACTCTTTGTCAGGAGTCAAAATGTAGCTCACCGAGATCACTTCTGGGAAATGACCTCTTTGTTCTGGAGCTTTATTTTCAGAAGGCTTTAAAATCTTCTAGAATCTTGGCAACTTTTCTGCAGGCAAAAAAAGAAAGAAACCAACAAAACAACCAAACAGCCCAGATCCTTAGGGTCCCCTCTTCCTCCAGCTTCCTTCTCTTGGACTGTTTTTCAGCTATTGTAGTGGGTGGAATCTAAGTTGGTGGTGTTTTTCTACTTAGAGAAGCAAGAAAATTCCATTAACTGAAGAATAATATGGTTGACTGCCCCACGCAGGAAAGGCATTCAGTGTATTATGTTCTTGCTCCCTGTGTCGCTCTCAAGATCCTGAGGTCTAGACTTTCTGGCTCCTGCTTCCTAGGTTGTCCAGGTCTCTGTTGTTATGACCCCCCCAAACACACATACACCCCTCCCCCCCCCCCACACACAAAGAACAGTGTGTGCTCATGGAGACAGAAGAGAAAGAGGACAGGGGCAGGGGCGGTTAGTCAGGTGACTATCTTTTTTCAGGGAAAGAAAATAACAAAAAGTGCCCAGACATAAATATGAACTAGAACTCATACAGAGGGATCTGGAAATATGAGCAGGGTCTGGAATCTCATAAAAAGGACCTACAATAATTCCCACCATTCCCTTACCCTTTGGGGTGAATGACCTCAGTCTTCCTCTTCTTTGTTGCTGCTGTTGTTATTGTTAAAAATAAGAATAATAATAAGGCCAGGCCCCATACTTCAGGTAAAAGATGGTACAATCAATCAAGAAAGCTGGCCTATGCCTCAATATTCCATGCCTATCTACATTTGCCCAGCAATGATAAAAGTTATGTCCATAGAAGGACTTCTATAAAAATGTTCCTGGCAATTTTATTCATAATAACCCTAAAGAGTAAATGCCCAATTCAGCAAGAGTTGATTGAGAATCACAACTGTGGTTAGCCATACAATGAAACTAGATTCCTTTCCATTGTCACGGTAACAAATCACCATAACTGAGTGAACTCACACAAGCATCTTTTCTCTTGCACTTCAAGAGGTCAAAATTCTGAACCTAAAGTCTGAGCCAAAGCCACAGATGTCCCAAGGCTGGTGCCTTCTGGAAGCTCCAGAAAAGATGTACTTTCTTGCCTTTCCAGCTTCTGGATCCTTCTGTGTTCTGAGGATGGAGGAACAGGGACAGGAAAGGAAGGAAGAGGAGGAGAGAAAAGGGAAGGGAGAGGAATAAGAATTTAAGGAGCCATATATTTTGGTCTTGAGTACTTCATGATGTATAAGTTTTCCCTATGGGAAAAAGGAATGGGGGCGGGGAGGTGGAGGGATCTGTGTGGGTGGTAGGGAAAGGAGGAGAGAAGAAGATGATGATAATGAAAAGGAGGAGGAAGAGGAAGAAAGAGGAGGAAGGAGATCTATTATATTTTCCTCCCTCATCCTGGAAGGAGTTTCAACACAGAGGAGCCAGATCCTGGCACCTGACCCATTTGAGGTTTCCATTCTTTAGTCCTTTGTTGCATGTATGGCACCAAAGATCATTAGTTTTTCTCAAACCACTTACAAGACATGATACCCAACAAGAAATACAAACATATATTGGACATTTCTTCTCAATAGTAAGTGTGGGGGATATATACATATATATAATGTAACACCTCTTTCTAGCAAGTCCCTTCTAAATTCGAACACATCCTCATATATTTTTAAGTAGGGTTATCACAGTCTAAGGATCCTTTACCTTCTGCCTTTGCAAGGAACAGCATTCAAAAAATGTTTACCCAGTTTGCAAGCAAGTCTTCATAGACGTACATCCCTTTTAGCCACTGGATAATATTTTACTAAGTTGATTTGAGGCGGGTTAGCCACTGGGCAAGAATGTTGAAGCCAACCCCTGCTTCTGGCCCCACCCCGGAACACCCTGGGTTCTGTATCCTCCCTAGTACCCTTCACGGGCCACTCCTCTTCATGGGATTTGTCTGCAGTTAGGACTTTCTCCCTCGGGGTAGAAAAACTGAAAAACTCCTGGCCAGTTCTAACCAGAGGAGTCACCTGAGTGGTGTAAATGTGTGCTTCCTTAGCTTGACCTTTGCAGAAAACCCCCACTTGAGGTTTCCTGCAAATGAGTCACAGCTCACAGACTTGAGCTGTAGAATGGGGTTGTGTCCATGCACAGATTCCATTCAAAACTCTGCCATTTCCCTAAGATCAGCCCACTACCATTATCAGGACTCTCCCACATCACCCAGCCCCAGAGAGCTGAAAGCTCACTCTTGAGCCACTTAGCTTCAGCAGCCATTCTCCCTTAACAGTATACTTTAGTGTGTGTGTGTGTGTGTGTGTGTGTGTGTGTGTGTACTTCCTATTATAAATTCTTTGCTTTGGCACCTTTTGTGTGTGTTTCTATACAAATCTGTGTTTCTTATCTAGGATCTTCACCTTCAAGACTACCCACTGGTAACAGCTTCATTTACTATAATTTATTGGCCCCTTTTCCTTCTTCTCTGGACACTTAAAAAATGTTTCCTTCCCAAGTTCCACGGTGGAAAAACAATGGAGCACATGAATGTACATGAGTTTAGGTTACTGGAATCTTGGGGCTGTTTGTTACAGCAGGTGGCATGACCTGTCCTGACCCCACACAGACTTAGCAATCTCTAGCAGAAGGTGGGGGGTGAGGGGCGGTGTCTTCCCCAGGTGGTAGATTTCCACACACTGGGACCAAACAACATAGGCAATAGTAATATCTACCTGACTCCATTTCCTTTATAAATGCCTCAAGATCCTTTGCTTCCTTTGTTAGTCCTTGCATTCTATCCAACAGCTTTGCAGGCTTGCTCTCACTTCTCAAACCTATGCTATGTTTATGTGTCCCAAGAGCTCATTGTGAGCAAAGACTTGGTTGGTCCCCAAGTCTTTTGGAAACGGTAGAACTTCTAGGAGGTAGGGCCTAGTGAGAGATCTTTAGGTCACTAAAGGCATTCTCTTAAAGGTAATTCTCTTATAACCCCTTGAGTTCTAACAAAAGGGTTTTTGTAAAACCCACGGCACCCAACTCATTCTGCTTCCTGGCTCTCTGTTTCTTCCTCTGCAGAGGCTACAGCGCCCCCCAATCACCTTGAGGTCCTCATCAGAACAGAGCCAGTGCAGAGCTGAGCCATCCTTTGAACCAATGAAAATGTGAGCTAAATAACCTCTTCTCGTGCTAGAGCCGGTCCCTTCGAATGTTTCACTGTAGTACTGTGATACTGACGAACACATGTCGTAGACACACGCACACGTGTGAATATTCACGGCAGGTGAACATGCAATGCCTTCATCCTAAACCTGCCTCCTCTCCTCGCTTCTTTATCTCTAGATTAATGCTATCATCCATGATGCTCTTCGAATCTGCCTCTACCCCTCATCACTGAGACTTCCTCTCCTTTATTGCACTGTCAATCAACCATCAAGGTCCATACCTCTTAACACATTTGACCCAAACTGCTATGATCCTAGCTGGGTCACCGACACTGAAGGAGCTTCCACCTGGTCTCCCATCACACCTGTGCAGAAATCAACCTTGTTATTATCACTTTTATATTACATATTTCAAAGGAAGTCTTCATGATAGGGCCCTACTACTCCTGTCTCATCTCTCCATATTCCATCCCCACATGTTAATACCTAGCCAAACCCAAGCACACACACACACACACACACACACACACACACACACACACACACACACACACACTCCTAGCCTTTCCTTATGGAGTGCCTCTCTCACAATATTTTTTCCTTCCCTGTTGACTGCCCAAGTTAAAGTTACGTTTTCTATTTCATCAACAAATATCTTTTGAGTGCCCACTATGTGACATCAACTATTTTAGCCACTGAGAAACAGAGGAAACTATCCAGCCTTTCGAGCTTCTATTTTGGTTGAGGGAAGCAGACACAACACACATGCAAGTGAATTCCTAGAGAATGTCAGATTGTAATAAGTGCTACACAGGAAGATACAGGAGGACGACAAAACATGTAGAATGTGGCCTTTGTTGACTGTCCTGGGGCAGGAACTTGGGCTTTTGCACATGGCTGCTACTCTAACTCTCTAGTCATACTTATACTTTCTGGTTTTGTTTTCTTTTCTTTTTTTTTTTTTTTTGCCAGTCCTGTGCTTGAGCTCAGGGCCTGAGCACTGTCCTTGGTCTTTCTCAAGGCTAGAGCTCTACCACTTGAGCCTCAGCACCACTTCCGGCTTTTTTCTATGTACGTGGTACCGAGGAATCGAACCTGAGTCGTCAGGCATGCTAGGCAAGCACTCTACCACTAGGCCAAACTCCCGGCCCTGGTTTTGTTTTCTTAATTGGAGAAAAGTGTCTGGCTGATATGTCTGTCCAGGCTAGCTTCAAAGCTCTCCGCAGATATCACCCTCCTGAGTAGCTAGAAATACGTGTGCCACCAGCATCCTATTGTATTATATTTCTAAGTAAGATGGGCACAGCAGTCCTCACTAAAAAGATAACATTTAAGCTTGGCTACAACATCACACTTTCTTCAAACCTTCTCAGAATTTGCCAGGTCCTGGGCTAAGGGCCATCTCCATGAACTTCTGTGCAGTCTAGATTTATTCATGCTTTGTAACACTGTGCTGTTTACTTGTTTGTAAATATTGAAGACAACATTCACTGCCTATTGCCAGCTCCTTACGTGTGTTCAATCTGTTTGTTGAATAGATAAATGAATTGACAGCTCATGTTCATATTTAAAAACTATATAAAGAATGTTGCGGCAGCTATGGTGATATGTCGTATGAAACATTTTCTCTTCACTGTGTCTTTTGAGAAAGTCAGATCTTAGGGTCTCCTTTTAGCAGCCAGTCAGCAAGGTTAAGGTTTTTATCTACAATGTCATAGTTTGAGGAAAAACCAGACAGTCTCAGCTCCCACATCTCCATGCTCATTATGCTTCTTAGAGAATTCCAATGCCTTTCTGAGCCATGTTTTACAAAAACATAAATGACTAACCCAAATGCATTAACATCCTCCGCGGATGGCTATTCAATTGTCACTGCTCCTCCTTGGGCTCCCAGAGAGCTCTTACCAAATACTAACGTCAACACGTAAATCCAGAAGTAAATCCTTCCTGAATTTCCTAATGTCGCCTCTGCTTAGTTTGCCTGTGTTCTCCCAGTATTTTCTGGACTATATAATGTCTTCCCCCAAGTACACAGGTAGCCGATGCATTCAGAAAACTGCACAGCAGACATCAATGGAACAATTTTCCTTTCTGACATTTTTTGAGCCAATGTTGTCCTTTTGATATGTTAATTCTCCAATGTGGGGTTCATTTTAGCTATACGCAGAACAGCAGGCATGAGTCGATTAGTAAACATTAATATCCCTATTCATTGCCTGCCCCCTCCTCTATTAACAAAGGGTTATTCCATTTGGGCATAAGTAGCCAACAAGGGGTTGGGGGAGATGGCAAAAAAGAAAGCTATAGAAAAAAAGCTGTCTTACGTGGCAAAGGGCTGGCCCCTATCAGAGTGGCCTGGGGTGGGCTGGCACTGAGGGATTTGGAGGGGTGAGCTAGAGATGCCCTCACTCCTTGAGGAGACACTTCGGCAAGAATAGCTGAGTACCTCTTGGTAGTTTTCCATTTAGTGCTCACGAGTTCTTGCCCTCTTTGGCTCTTTGTCACTTGGCCCCATGAAAACACCCACTTCAGGGAACTAAGCGCTAGCTCATGCCACCCACCCACCAAATGGCATGTAGGAAAGAGGGTTAGAAGTTCACACAGTCTTGCCCTTTGTTTTCTTGTGTTTCTTTCTGCATAGGTACTCCTAAACAGGCCAGATGACGGTGGTGGCTGGCTGGATTGTGTGTTTGTTGATGGTTTCCCTTCACCACCACCCCCATTCTCCAGAGAGGGTGGGAAGAGAGCAGGAGAAAGTTAACTGTTTTGCTGAAGAATAGTTCTTGGGAAGAGTAGGCACAAACAAAAGTAAGTCTGGGTGTTTTGAAACAAGCTGTAGCTAGAGGGTTTACTTCCTCCCCTCAGAATCCTGCTACTATGGAGAATAAACACTAAAAATTTGTGGGCTTTTTTTCAGAGAATCAGAAAACTCTCCCCAAAGTATAAGAAAAGAGAAACAAATCTATAATTGTGATCATTAGAGGTGACTGATTAGACCCTCACCTTTCCCCCTCCCACTCCACATCACCTCTCTTAGATTATAAAGCCCAAATTCTACTCCTCTTCATGTTCTAGACGTACAGCATTCAAACAGCTGGATTCCTTTGAAAAACAACCACCTTAATCATGACCAAAACATACTACTTTCCACAAGAACAGAAAGAAAAAGAAAACATTGCCAGTGAGAGTTGTTTTCCTTTCTGTGTAAGTATTTTCCCTTAAGAATAAAAGCTATGCAGTTGTCTCAGGCAACCTTCAATACAGATAGGAAAAGATAGCCATTAAAATAAATGACAGAATGGTAAATGGCATCATGACAATGTTCTACTGTTTCTTTTTAGAACTTTTTTTTTTCAGGAAAAAATTGACATCTAATACAAGCAAAATGTTTTCATTTGTAAGTATTGTTTTTCTTTTCCTCAGGAAGGAAGCATACTCAATGATTACCAGCAAAATCAAAATTAATAAAATAAATCTGAGTACAGGGAAGGCTGAGGTAGAGCTGAATTGCTTTTCTTCCTGCTAGCAGCTAATCCAGAGAGCTTGTTGGGCCATCATTCCAACTACAGAGTAATGAGGAACATTAGCATTAGAAGATTAGTATAAGTATTTAGATAGTGCTAGAGAGGCATTTGTTCTTCCTTGAGCAGATTGCTTGCTCACCTTCTCGCCACTGTGTCCTTGCCCATAAAATGGAGACATAGCCCCTCATCTCCCTGAGATTCAACCAACTATGAATCCTTTTGAAAACATTAGTTGGGTACCCATCTTTTAGCTCATGTCTGTACTCCTTATCTACTCCAAAGGCTAAGACCTAGAGGACTGAGATTCAAAGTCAGACTGTCAAGGAAAGTCCATGAGACTCCATCCTCCACAAAGTTGTGGTGGAAGTCTGAATAAGGGAAAGAATGCCAGCTGTGAGCAAAAGCAAGAGACCCTGCATTTAAGCTCTGGTTCTACCACCAAAAAGAAATTGTATCTTCTTTTGCCTAGCACGAATGGACACTGTGATTAATACCTGTCATTTCAGCACTCAGGAGTTGAGGCAGAAGAATCTTGAGTTCTAGGCCAACTTGTGGTACAGAGCAAGACCTGGTGTACAAAAAAAATAATAATTTATACTAATCACTACTGATTTTTCTTGCCATTCATCCTTAAACAATGCAGTATAACCACTACTTACATAGCATTTCTGCTACGTATGAAATGTAGTATGGAGATGAGTTAAAATATGCAAGGGATATGGATAGGTTCTATGCAAATACCACAATATTTTATATAAAGATTAGAGCATTCCTTGTTTTTGATTCCAGTGTGGCAGGGGAGATACTGAAGGACAAAATATAGAGAAAATTGAAAGACAAAGCAAAATGCTTAGAGATGAAAAATGTTAGTATGGGTACCTGTCATCTTTTCAGCAAGGGTGAAAAGTGATCCCTGTTATTACCATAGAAAAATTATCAGCTGCTGTAACTCTCTCTCTCTCTCTCTATCTCTCTCTCTCTCTCTCTGTCTCTCTCTTCCTTATGTAGTCAAGGTTGTGAAGCTACCACTAAAGCTTCAAGACATTCCTGCATGAAGCCTGTTGACCATGGACACAGAGCCAGATTGAGCAATATTCACAGAGTCAGCTCACAAACTGTGGTCTCACATCATATGAGATACTTCTTGGCGGCGCTAGAAAAGGCACCAGGAACTAAACAAGTCTTCAGAGGTCTAGGAGTCTTCGGAGTCTTAGAATACACAGCATGTTGTGAAAGTCAATTTTCTAAATCAAGGGTGAATCAACTATTCTTAAAACAGACCCAACAGTAAGTAATTTGGGCGTTGGTGGTCCATACAGTCTCTATCACAGTGACTCAGTCAACTCTGCTCTGAAATTGCCTTTAACAGTTTGTGAACTGATAAAGACAGCTATTTCAATAAAGTTTTATTTATAAAAACAAAAAGCAGGGCCGGGGTTTGGCCTAGTGGTAGAGTGCTTGCCTGGCATGCACAAAGACCCGGGTTCAATTCCTTGGTACCACATACATAGAAAAAGCTGGAAATAATGCTGTGGCTCAAGTGGTAGAGCCCTATCCTTAAGAAAGTTCAAGGATAGTGCCCAGGCCCTGAGTTCAAGCCCCAGGAATGGCAAAAAAAAAAAACAAAAACAAAAACAAAAAAACTACTAGGCCAAAGTTTGTCTACAGCTGTATTTTACTGATTTATGATATAGATTCATTCATTCATTTAACAAAAACATACTGAGCATTTCCTACATGAAAGACACTCTTGTAGATGTATGGGAATATAGCTGCCACCAAGCTCCTGTACGTACTTTTTCTTCTTTTTTGGTGGTATTGGGATATGAACTCAGGTCCTCCTACCTGCTGGCAAGTTGAGACATGCCTCCAGCTGTTTCATTGCTAGTTATTTTTCAGTTTAGGTCTCACTTTCTGCCCATGTACAGGATTAGAGCCCAAGCCACCAATTTTAGGTTTTCTATCACAGCTGAGATGAGAGGCATACACCATGATACTCAAATTCTTCCATGAAGATGGAGTCCAGCCAGCTTTTCTGTCAAGACTCACCTAGAACCAATCTCAGCCCTCCATACAGCCTGGAAGGACATGGGTACATCAGTGATGCTCGGCTTCTTTTTTCTCTTTTTTTGTAGTACTGAAGACTGACCCCCCAGGGCTGTGTGCATGCTAGGCAAGTGCTATATTATACCATTATGGCATATAGGAATCTGTTATTGTCCATTTCCCTCACTGGAGACAATATTAAAGAGAATGATCTCCTGGGCAAAAGGCTGCTGGAAGTTGGAGTAAGCTGAAGTCTGAGAAGTAGCCTTTGTATTCAGCAACAAAGAAGCTATTAATGACCTTGATAAGAATGGTGTCCAAGGAACAAAGCCTGACTAGAGAGACTAGGAGGGAGGAAGCAGAAACAGAGACAGCCCCAGAGTGGCTATAAAGGGTGGTGCAGAAGTGAGGAGGTAGCTAGGAAGGAAGGCTTGCTGGAGGAGGCTGCTGCTTTAAAATAGAAAAATGAGAGATATTTTGCATGGACACTGATCCAGAAGAAAGGAACAATTGGGCATTGTGACACAAGAGAGAAATAAAATAGGATGGGGGGGTGGCGGGGGAGGCAAGAGGCTGTGGGTCCCAGCTTCCAGGGGAACAGATCCGAGCCTCATCTCGGAAAGGAAGCCACAGGTGCAGCCGTCAGGAACTAGACTGGGTCTCGGAAAAGTGAGAAATGATAGCATCAGATGCGAATGAGGAGGGGAAGAAGTTCTAGGAGACGAGAACTCTTGAAATGGTCATCTCAGAGGGTAGGAAATGTGCCCTCTAGGATTCATGGCTAGCCTCCGGCCAGTTTCCAAATGGCCCTTTGTGAGGGAATGGTATCTGCCTGTGCTGCAATCTGCTGAAGGAAGAGTGGGGGCTTAGAGACTCCAGTTCCAGCTTCCTGTTCCCTTCTGTCTGGCGCCTCATTATCACTAAGCAGCTACATGTTGCTGGGTGGTCTTCCTGGCCCAATCTACAGGCATCTACCATTAGAAGGAGATGAAGGGCGGGGCTGAGACAGCTGAAGGAATTTAGCTTTGTCAGGAATTGCTGAAGTATTTAGCTTTGTTGGTCTTCTAAATGTTAGTCGGTTAGGTATTTTTTAAGTTGGTTCATGCAGTAGCTATTTACTGCAGACCCACACATAGCAGGAAGTCCATCATAAGCTTTAAGGTGCCCTGAGTTCAGAATGCCCTTAGGTTTCCAGTGGAAAATTGTGGGAAGAACAACATCCTTTATATCAGTGCTTTGAACTCTTATTGGCATCCAAACTTACTGGAGAATCTAAACATAATGTGTGGGGTTGAGGGTCTGGAGGATGCACTCCACTGGTTACAAATCTTGGGATTTGTATCTAACAAATCTCCAGGGACTGATGTTTCTCTACTCAAGCTGCCTCATGCCTTCTGGGACATACCTGGAAGGTGTGTTTTTTGGAAGGAGTCATTTGATTTCATTGCTGTCATAGACTGTGCTTAAGCTAACCAGAGGACCATAATATTTAAAGCTAAAATCAAAATTCACTCTGTTCTAAAAGAAGGCATTCCATCTACCCAAATTCACTAGATAATAATCAACTCTCTAAAGGAAGCTCTCCAGTGCCTCTACAGCAGCTCAGTTTAAATCCTGTGTTGTCAACGTCTGAAGAAGCAACTCTGTGATGGGAGTCCTGGCACAAAAGCCCCTTCTAGAAGGTCAAACACCAAATACCAGACAACCCACAGCCTTCCCGGTTTATGATATCTTTCTCAGGGACAATAGCATCCACAAGACAAACCTGCCTGTGACCTCATGATTCAGCCTACTGTACTGTCATCCCCTCGGTTCTGCCTTTACCATTTTATTCATTGTAATAAGATCCTCTTTTGCAATGGTGCCCAGCAGTCAGCAAATCCAATGTGCCCCTCGAGAGACAGCAAATGTCATTGTCCTATGCTCACCAACATCTGCTATGCATGGCAGCGCCAGGTACTGTGTCAGCCACTGCATGTGTCTTCTCTTTAATCTTCCCAAAGGCTGCTGGAGGGAGTTCATTTCACATCACCACCCCCTAAGGTATACAAGAGAAAACTAAGGCTAAGTGCTTATAGGAACATAGCACCTGGAGGCTGAGACAGGAGGGTCATGAATTCAAGGGCAGCCTGGGCTATGTAACTAAAATAATTTTTAAGGGACCTGAAAGATGCAGAAACAGCAAAATTGAATTTTTCGGTGATCTCCTAGGCCAACTAACAGCAAAATGATTCCATGTACCTATTAAAACTGTTCAGTACATACTCTCAAGACTTCACAGTCCTCAACTAAAGGAAGCAATGTTCTCAGGTCACCATGGTGTCACCTTGAGGTCACGCCGGGGTATCACACACATAATGGAGTGCCCCTGAGACCAGAACTTGGTGTCCAGAAGAAAAAGAGACTTTGTCTCAATGTTAGTTTCTTCATTTGACCTTATAAGTTGATGTGACCTTTAAATTAGAAATAGTAGTTCAGGGAAATATGGAGGAGAGTTTTATAAAAATTAAAGAGTATTTGGTTAAAGGCTCATTTTTATTAGTTGATAGGGAAAGTCATTTGTTTTCATTACTGGTCAATGTAATGGACTTCGGTTAAGCTAACCAGATGATTATAACATTTATTTATGTATTTATTAATTTTTTATTTATTTTGCCAGTCCCAGGGCTTGAAATCAGGGCCTGAGTGCTGTCCTTGGGCTTTCTTAAGGCTAGAACTCTACCACTTGAGCCACAGCACCATTTCCAGCTTTTTCTATGTATGTGGTACCAAGGAATCAAACCTAGGTCTTCATGCGTGTTAGGCAAGCACTCTACCACTAGGCCAAACTCCCAGCCCTGATTATAAAATTTAAAACAAAAAATAAAATTATTCTAAAATAAGCAATTCCATCCACCCAAATTCGCTAAAAAATAAGTAATGGTCTGTTCAGTGCCTTGTTATATAGCTTTAACATTCATGGCCTTTCAGCAACAAATATCAGTCTAGATTTGTGTATATTGTAAAAACACATACACACATGTACACATGTTCTTTTTTTTTTTTTTGCCAGTTTTGGGCTTGAGCTCAGGGCCTGAGCACTGTCCTTGGACTTTCTCAAGGTTAGAGCTCTACCACTTGAGCCTCAGCACCACTTCTGGCTTTTTTTCTATGTATGTGGTACTGAGGAATCAAACCCGGGTCTTCATGCATGCGAGGCAAGCACTCTACCACTAGGCCAAACTCCCAGCCCCATACACATGTTCTTTGAGAACCATGAAATTCAGAATCTCTTAGCTGATACCATGTTAGAAATGAATATCCAAAACATAAAGATCCTCGAGTATAAGCCAGTCAGAAATAAACTTCACTAAGTTGTTTCTACTATAGTTTTTAAAAAGAAAGAAAAACAATTGAACTTCGGAGAAAAGAGAAATACAACAGCTTTGCTGTTTTTCTTCTGTTTTTACATGCTTCAATCCCTTTTGCTGAAGGGTAAATTCATCCCTAGAAGATACACAAAAACAACTTCTTAGTACTGCTGTTCTTGAACATGGACAAGATACACTTATCCATCAGCAAAAGCAAAGGTCTAATACAGTCCTGCCTTTTGTGGTTCAAGCCTTCCCTCCCTCAGATGCTACATATAAAACATGTGTAGTAGCAAAAGAAACTCATCTTTTTCTCTGTCACCACTTGCTGTAGTGGCTGTAAAAATATATTTAGGCTTTTTACCTTCAGTGTAAACTTTGGCATATACCAGGAATTGCTGGGTGTTTTGCATAGCGCCATTCTTGGCTTTAGCTCCCATGTAGTTAGTAGGTAAATGAGGACACAGAATTCTGCAATGGAAACAGGTCCCTAATTCTGACACAGATGCACACGTGCACACACCTGTTCTGGTGTGTGCCATGGGTTCTAACGGTCGGCTTTTTTGCTCAATTCTAATGTCACAGCTCCACTTTTGGCCTTTTTAGTGGTTATTTGGAAATAAGACGATCATGAACTTTCTTACCCAGGCTGGCTTCGAACTGTCATCCTCAGATATCTGTTCCTGGGTATCTAGGAATATAGGCAGGATCCATTGGTGATTTGCTGGGAAAGGATATTTGAAGAACGAATCACTTACCTTCCTCATGCCGGATTCCTGTGGTGATCTTGTGTTTTCCAGAGCATGGCTCCCTGCCCAGGGCCAGCCTAGAGGTTCCTTCTTGTTTGCCCTGGACAAGATTTGAAGGTCAAAGCCAAATTCAAAATGGGTTCCTAAAAGCTAATCTTGGAGCACTTGTGATTGAGGCCTGCCAAATCATGTGTCAGGATAAGTCTAGTTCCTTCCTCACGCAAAGAGGCGATGTTTAATGAAAAAATACAGCCCTGAAAAATAAGACATTTTATGCATTATCCATATTCATGACAACTGGAACAAAGCCCTCAGAAAGTACAGATGCTGCCCATATCAACACTTCACCTTTTTCCTGTGGTTATTTAATAATGGCATGGAAGCTGTTCCACAAGGACCTGTCACATGACAGCGTCTCTCAGGCTACTGTGTGCCCCTCTGTGGTTCAGCCTGATGCCAGGCAGTGAGAGATGTAGGAGGGTGGAAAATCAAACAAAACATTCAACAACAAAATTCTGGCTTGGATTCTCACAGCATGGATTACCAAGCTGATAGGCATTTTATTTTGCTAACTGAAAAGGCTAGTTTGTATCTTCCCTGGATCCTTTTCTAATCTCACTGTAGTAGAGACATTCACAGCAAGAAAGGCCCCTTTTTATTTGCCCTTTTTATTGTCACTGGCTTTCCTACTTGTAAGATTTGGGTAGTGTTCTCCTGCTTCTGCTCAGGGACAGCCCAGCTATTCGACTCCTCCTGTGGACTGGCCAGATCACTGTTAGTTCCTAACAGAACGACATGGGGGTCAGACCACATTCCAAACCCATCTTTGGTGATGGAAAATGGTTCATCTCTCTGATTTCTGTAGGAAAGAAGCCATACTTGAACCCTTGTAACTTGCAACTTGCATGTTATCCAAAGGCTCCTTCTCTAGCCTACAATACTACTAAGATATGGTAGCACTTTTAGGGGGCGAGAAGTTAGACCACTGAGGGATGCCTGTGAAGGGAATATTGGGACCCCAGGCTCCTCGTCTTCCTCTGTCTTTGCTTCCTGGCAGCCATGAGGGGAGCAGTCTCTGCTAGCCTGTGCTCCCTTGCTATGATGCACTGCCCTTGAAATAGGACCGGAGCACTAGAGCCAAGGGACTGAAACCTCTGAAACCATGGACCCAAACAAATCTCCATTCTTTTAATTCTCTCAAGTGTTCTGTCAGTGACAGAAACCAGACAACACATAATCCAAACTGCACAACTACATAGGCTGATCCTTTTACTTGTTTTTAGGAATGTTTTTTTTTGTTTTGGTTTTTAAGGGATGTTTTTTACTTTCTTTTTTTTTTTTGCTTTATGACATCTATAATACTTTCTCATGAAAAAAATGACTTATCAAGACCTACATGTATGATGTTTTGGGTTTTTTAAATTATCTTTAAAGGAGTTGTCATTTAGCAAAGAAGTTTATGAATCTATCCTAATTAGTGTCACTCCTTTGAACATTCTCATCCATCCCTCCCTTACCCACTTTTCCCCTCACTCTTCTTAATTTTGTAGGATATATATTGGATTCTTGTCTGCATTTCCTCCTTCTTTTTAGTTTTTCAGGTATCAAGTTGATTGGGCCAGGGGAATCCAGAAAACTGTTAAAACATTATTTCTGGGTATATCTAAGAGAGTATTAAAAGATTAGCCATAGGCTAAGTAAAGAAGACAGCCCTCATCAAAGTTGGTGGACAACATGCAGTTTACTGAGGGCCTGAAAAGAACAAAATTGCAGAGGAAAGGTGATTTGACTCTCCTCTTGAGCAGGGGCAATCATCTTTTCCCACCCTTGGATACTGGAGCTCCTGGGTCTCAAACCCTCAGGCTCTGGAACTTACAGCATCATCCTACCCTGACCCTCTTCACAAGCCTCAGCATTCAAATTGAATAACACCACCAACTTTTCTGGGTGACCAGCTTTCAGAGGTCAGTTTGCAGAGTGGGTGTTCACACACCCCGAGGTATCCATGGAAGATTGATTCCAGAGCCTTCCCACATACACCGTCAAATCCCCAAGCCCACAGACATTCAAATCCCTTAAATAAACTAGAATTTATATCATATTTTTATATAACTTATGCACAACTTCCCATATACTTTAAATTGTCTTTCAATTACTTATACTAACGAAGAACAATGTAATGTTATATAAGGAGTTGTTGATCCATATTACTAAGGGAAAATGGCCAGAAGAAAGTCTACATATGTTCAGGAGAGTTGCAAGTTAAAAAAAAGTTTCAATCAGTTCTTGGTTAGTGACATGGAACTCACTGATGCAGAACTCGGAGACATGAAAGATTAGCTGTGTGTCTCCTACTAGTTCTGCTTCAATGGAGACACCAAAGTAATACATCCTACCACTTCCAATGCAAAGATCTCTTTAAATTATTCAATAAAGACAGCGAAGCTTCCAGGTTTCCCCCCTTGCTTTCTCTTCTTCCTCTAACAGCATTTGTGGGGGAGAAATTGATCAACCCTGGTAAGTCTTTGAATCACAGCACGTTGCTGGGCCGTTCTGAGCTTGCCTTCCTTGGCTCATAAAACAGGCTTGGATAACTGTTTCAAGGATTTGGGGTGGCATCGGGACCACAGTGAATGTCAAGGGGACCTGAGGAACATTCTTTTTTCTTTTGTCCTGAGAAAAAGAAAGATTCGGGAAGGGGAAGGAAATGTGGTAGTTTAATTGGTTCATGGAAAATCTCTTCAGTAGGGAAATTTTTCATTTTCACCCACCACTGTGGCGACACTTTCGTTTGATAGCTGCAGAGATCTGCCTTTCTCAACCTGCATTGGCTGGGTGCTGGTGGCTCAGGCCTATAATCCTAGCTACTCAGGAGGCTGGATCTGAGGACTGTGGTTTAAAGCCAGTCTGGGCAGGAAACACTATGAGACTCTTATCTCCAATTATCCACCAGAAAGCCGGAAGTGGCACTATGGCTGAAAGGGGTAAAGTGCTAGCCTTGAGCTAAGTACCCAGGTCCAGATACAAGCTCTCTGACTGACAAAAAAAAAAAGGAAAAAATGGAACCAGGAAGTAATTCAGTAGTAAGTTGCTTCCAAATCAAGTAAAAGGTCCTTGGTTCAATCCTCAGTACCTAATTTAAGTCAAGTGTTTGTATTCAAGTGAGTGGGGTAAAAGTTGATTGGATCTATGCCCTAGCATAGAGCAACGTGGCTGCCTCACAGTGTTGTGCAAGTGGCTCTGACTTGCGGCCTCCTCCAGAAAATAAGCAAAACCAGAGCTCTGCATTATTCTCTGCTCTTCCCTGCACTTGATGGGGATGGAGCCTGGCATGACGCTGGCACACAGCTCCTTCCTGATGAGTGAAACTGAGTCTGTAAATGACACACACCAGAAAACCTCACCACAGCATTGATCATTCCCTCTCTGGTACTTTTCAGTGAAGCCAAAACCACAGCTACCTCCATACCACTACCCTAAGTTGCCTCCATCCATCTTCGAGGCTCTCTCCCCCAACACACACGAAAATTCCTGAGGATCTTTTCTCCACGTAAGTGACCTTTACCATGGCCCCATGATAATGCTCGAGTGGCACTTTTTAATGGAAATCCATATCTCCAGTGGAAAACGAACCCTGAAAATAGACTCAAGCCTGACACAACATGGATATCAAACTCTGCTCTTCCACCCACCCAAGCCCACCTGGAGGAGCTCACAGGACTCCCTGTGAGACTAGTGGAGCAACAGAACTGGTACAAGCTGAATCAACCTGCTGCCCCACCACCTAGTCATGAAGACCTAGTAATGTCAGACTAGCAATGTAAGAGGATGGCTTGAAAACTCCAAGGAGAAAGAACTCAGCCACCCCTGGCACAAATTCCTCCTGGCTTCCACCCCTGGCTCACATCTGCCTGCATCAGCATCATCAACCTCCCCACTCTAGTTTTGTGTGGCAGCCCCAGAATTTCATATGTGGGTTACTTTGCCAGGGTCGAATGTGAAATCCAAGCCAGGCACTGAGAACTGCTATCTTTCCAGAAGTGTTTGTGGGGGGAGAGGGGGTGAAGTAGTAATCCACAGCCAGGACTTTCTGCCCCACGCCCTTAGGGGATGCCTCTTGCCAGCTTGCCTCTGGATGCCACAGAGAAAGCTAGAGCAGGGGGGATGAGTAAAAGCTTCATATCTAGATGGGCAAACATTCCACAACTCAGGAATTCGTCTTTGGCTCCTACAAACACAACTGGAGTCCAAGCAGAATGCCCCATGCTACTTCTATCCAATGGCTCTTGTTTTTCTAAAGACTTCTCCATAAAGTTTTAGTATCTTTGGGAAGGCACCCAAAGTATTCATTTTTCTGGCGTATACCCAAGATTGCTATTCATATTTTGGTTGGAAGAACAAAAGCTGAAGTGTTGTGAAAGAGTCAAGATTCACTTATTGTTTATTTAATAATTAGTGAGCTTCTCCCCCCCACAGCCCTTTTTGGTTTTTTGGTGTTGATCCTGGAGCTTGAACTCAGGACACTGTGCACTGTACCACTGAGGGCACAGCTCTATTTCTGGCTTTTTTGGGGTACTTCATTGCAGATCAGAGTCTCACAGACTTTACTGGCTCTGCTGGCTTCAGACCTCAATCCTCAGGTCTCAGCCTCCTAAGTAACTAGTGTTATAGGCATGAAGCATCTGCACCCGGCTTTGGGCTTCTATTCTTGTACATCAAAGTTCTATGCACCAGAGATGATGAAGAGCTCAGTACCTAGAGCCTGTCACAGAGTATGTTTAGTGGTAAGGGATGGAGACAAGGGGACAAAAATTAATGAAGAAACAAGTCAATACATGAGATAATCTTAATTGTCATGCATATGGCACAGCCATTAAAACAGAGGGCACTGAATGCTTTTGACATGAGAAAGATCACTTAGTTAGTGGGTTTCCTGCTGGAGGAGGTGACACTAGGGCTGCAATATGAAGCTTCTAACCGCAGAAGTAGCAAAAGCCAAGGCCCTGGGGCAGATGTGAGCTTGGGGTATTGCGGCTGGAGAAGGGTGAGCACTAGGGGCACGGGAGCCAGAGAACTCCAGGTAACCATGTGGGTGTGTGCTTACTCGGATTGTCCGAAGTTTACTCTGGCTGCTGCTGTGGATGAATGGGGAGAAAGACTGCCAGGATCATGGTAGCTTCAGGAGATTTCAGTTTAGAGCAGATATCCTGGCACAAAATGCCTGGAACTCTGGCCAAGTGAGCTAAGTGTTACAACAGAAACTGAAGCTGAAGCCTCAGGAGACATCCAGCTGATCAGATAAAAGGATTTGATACCTTGCAGCCTGAGGCTGAGCTAAACTTCTGGGGGAACTATCTGGAATTTAGTTCACAGGTGACTTGAAGTTCTCATCCACTGTACAAGATAACTCTGATGCCAATCACCAACCTTATTTGTCTCCTCTGAAGGAGAGGGTACTTAGGGTCGTTTAGAGCTTATACATTGGCCAAAGGGGTACCAAAGCAGTACATTAACTTCTATGTGAGCAACAATGGAAGACAGGTGACCTTTGAATTCAGAAAACACTGGAATCCACAAAGAAGTCTATTATACTTTGCATATGGTTTGGGTGCCTCTCAAGGTTCTGTGTGTCTGCCAGGACTGGAAGGTGGCAGGGCCTTGAAGAGGTAGAACCTACTGGGAGGCCTTTAGCTCTTTGGGTGAGTGCCCTTGAAAGAGATGGAGGTGATTTTTATTTAATCCTTCGTCCATTTTCAAGAGAGAGTTGTTAGAAGACCTCTCTTGCCTGAGATAAGACAGCTTGCTCTTCTGTATGATCCTTTCATTGCCATCTGCCATAGGCCAAAGTTAAGCTGCTGCCCTTGAACCTCCCAAACCACTTAAAATAAATCATAAATAGCCTGGGACAAAACACTGTCGGCTATAACGTCTTTATTTCCTGGTTAGATACTAAGAGACATATCCCTAGACACATCCCACTGTAGCAGATCTGCTAGGCCCTTCTAGTTTGCAGTTAAGGCGTGAATAAGACCAACACCAAGGGGGCATTCTGGGTCATGAGCATCAGTAATCAAGGAACATGTCAGAAATGCCATCTCTAGCCAGCTCCAAAGCTCATACACAACCTGTATTTCCACAAGATCTCCAGATGTACACGCATGATACAGTTTGAGAATCACTATTCTCAATGGATTCAACTTGAACCTGCAACAACTCCAGTGTTGTTTGTGGAACACACTGAATGGGTGACTAGATTCTGTCCCAGACCTTCAGTTTTAAATGGTGCTAGATGGATGAGTTCATGCAATGTCTATTACTTTAAGCTCCCTGACCATTTAAGGATTAAGACATGGCTGGAAAATTGGCTTGATAAGCTCTCCAGCAAGTAATCAGGGAAAATTTCTAATATAAAAACATACAAAAGAAAAGTTCAGAGACTTGGAGAATCAAAAGAGATATACCAAGCCTGGTACAGTGGCTCATGCCTGTAATCAGGAGGCTGAGATCTGAGGGTCACAGTTCAAAGCGAGCCCAGGCACTAAAGAACATGAGACTCTTATCTCCAATTAACCTCTAGAAAACAGGAAGTAGCGTGGTGGCTCAAGAGGTAGGGCGGTAGCCTGAGCTGAAGAGCTCAGGGACAGCGCCCAGGCCCAGAGTTCAAGCCCCATTACTGACAAAAAAAACAAACAAACAAAAAACAGAAACATCTGCATCTAGACAATAAAGAGCACAGAACAGAAATAAAAATTAAAGAAAAGAGCTATAAATATATATGTGTGTATATACTATGCAGATAAATCTTCTACAATTAATAACTTCAAATTAAGAGTATATGGATAAAAGAGTGCCAAAAGGAGAGAGAAAAAAATCCCAAGTCATATTAAAAGAAAAACGAAAGGAAAGAAAAATTCTTCCCCACCAACATACATTAGAATTAAGTTTAGGATTGCCTAACTTCCAGAATGTATCATCTACAAAGAAAAGAGAATCATATGTATCTCACACTTTTAACCACAACATTAAATGCAAAATAAATACTGGAGTTTGGATGTTAAAACACTAAAGAAAGACGAGGTCTATTTCTGACAAAATTATCATTCAAATGCGAGGATGCAATAAAAAAAATTGTTCTCAGGCCAGGAGTTTGGCTTAGTGGTAGAGTGCTTGCCTAGCATGCACGAAGACCCGGGTTTGATTCCTTGGTACCACATACTTAGAAAAAAACGGAAGTGGTGCTGAGGCTCAGGTGGTAGAGCTCCAGCCTTGAGAAAAATCCAAGGACGGTGCTCAGGCCCTGAGTTTAAGCCCAGGACTGGCAAAAAAAAAAAATTGTTCTCATGCAGGCAAGGTTTGACAAAAATTTCCATGCTAAGTAAGACCCACACTGCAATATCTTTTATTTATTTATTTTGGCTTGGACTTTGGGCGTGGGTACTGTCCCTAAGCTCTTTAGCTCAAGGATACTGCCCTATCCCTTGAGCCACAGAACCACTTTCGGTTTTCTGGTGGTTAATTGGAGATAAGAGTCTCACGGACTTTAGAGCCCAGGCTGGCTTTGAACCTCAATCCTCAGATCCTAGACTCCTGAGTAGCTAGGATTACAGGTGTCAGCCACCACACCCAGCTTACAAAAACTTTTAGAATAAGTAATATTCAAAGGAGGAAAAAGCTTCAAGATATATGAAGTAAGAAGATCACATATTTTGGGATACTTTGCTGTGGATATTATGTGTAAGATATTCTTATGGAAGTAGGGGATATTCAAAGGGAAAGGAAATATACTAAAGTTACTTTGCAGAAAGATAGGAAAGAAGGAGGGAATTAGGAAGACCAGGAAGGGAGGGAAACAGAGATGAAAGAAATTTAAAATTTTAAGTAGAAAAATGTTTAAACACATTAAGAATCAAACAAATCAATTCCTTCAAACAAATCTCCTCCTAGTTTAACATAATGAATCCCAAGAAGCTGAAATGTGTTATGGGAGGAGAGGGTTATCAGGGGAAGGAAAGGATAAATAAATACAACGAGGAAGAGTAGAATAATATAGTCTTAATATTCAATGTACATATGTGAAAATGGGAATAGGTAACTTGGGACGGATAAGGCTGGGAAAGGTGTGGGAGAAGGATAGAATAATGACATTGATCAAGGTGACCCTACCCCCAAATTGATGCATTAAATTGAGACCCCTTTATACAGCTCCTTAAAGATAATTTTTAAGATTTTTAAAAAGGAAAACAAACCCAGACTGATATATCCAGCAAAACTAGCTTTTACATTTGAGGGAGAAACAAGAATATTTCATTCCAAAGAGAAGCTTTATGAATAGGTGCACACTAAACCAGCATTACAAAAAATATTAAATAATCAAGAACAAATTGCAGAACAGCAAGAATCCTCATCAAGAAGCAATCACCTAGAAGTCAGTAAATACAAAAGGGGAAAAAAAGAGAGAGAAAAAAAACTCAGAAGTAAAAATAAATAACGACAACGGACACTGACCACTTCTCCATAATTTCCCTAAATGTGAATGGGTTGAACAACCCAATCAGAAGACACAGGACAGCAGATTGGATTAAGCAACAAGACCCATCAATATGTTGCCTCCAAGAGACCCACCTCACTGCCAAAGACAGAAACAAACTTCAAGTGAAAGGATGGAAAAGAATTTTCCACTCCAACGCACTGAGCAAAAAAGCAGGAGTAGCAATCTTAATCTCTGACAAAATTAACTTCTCAGTAAAATCAGCACATAAAGATGGCCACTGCATATTAGTAAAAGGGACAATTCATAACCAGAATATTACAGTTATAAACATTTATACAGTAGCACCCAATTTCATCAAGCAAACTCTCTTAGACTTACAGAACAAGATAGACTCAAACACAATCATAGTGGAAGACTTCAATACACCACTCACACCAAATGACAGGTCAACTCAACAAAAGATAAGCAAAGACATCATCGACTTAAATGACACCATAACCCAGCTGGGCTTAACAGATATACACAGAGTCTTCCACCCAACTGCAAAACTTAATACATTTTTCTCAACAGCACATGGAACATACTCCAAAACAGATCATATAATAGTTCGTACAGAAAACTTAAGCAGATACAAGAGGGCTGATATAATTCTATGCATTGCATCTGATCACAGTGGAATCAGATTAGTTCTGAACAACATAGTAAAAGGTAAAAAACATTCAAACACTTGGAAGCTGAACAACATACTTCTAAATAACTCCTGGGTTACAGAAAGAAGAAATTCAAAACTTTCTTGAATGTAATGACAATCAAGAAACATCACAAAGGAACTTACAGGACACAGAAAAGGCAGGTTTTTTTTTGTTTTTTTTTTTTGCCAGTCCTGGGCTTGAGCTCAGGGCCTGAGCACTGTCCTTGGACTTTCTCAAGGCTAGAGCTCTAGCTCTTGAGCCTCAGCACCACTTCTGGCTTTTATCTATGTATGTGGTACCGAGGAATCGAACCCGGGTCTTCATGCATGCTAGGCAAGCACTTTAACCACTAGGCCAAACTCCTGGCCCCGGCAAAAGCAGTTCTAAGAGGCAAATTTATCTCACTCGGAGCCCATATTAAAAAGACAGAAGAAGAGCATGTAAATAAGCTAAAGAAAAAAATTGAAGCACCTAGAAGAACAAGAAAAAGTTAATTCTAAAACAACTAGAAGTACAGAGATTGAAATAAGATCTACTATACATAAAATTAATAAATCCAAAAGTTGGTTCTTTGAAAGAGTCAACAAAATTGACAGACCCCTGGCAAGATTAATCAAAAAAAGGAGAGGGGTCACTCAAATAAACAAGATTAGAGATCCTATGGGAACAATCACGACCGATATCCAAGAAATTCAGTCCATTATGAATAAGTACTACCAGGGCCTATATTCAAAGAAACAAGAAAATCTAGTAGAAATGGATGACTTCTTAAATAAATATAAGCTACCCACATTGAACCATGAAGAGGTAAACAAATTGAACAAACCAATTTCATACAATGAAATAGCAGAAGCAATCAGGGAAATGCCAACCAAAAAGAGCCCAGGTCCAGACGGTTTCACTGTGGAATTCCACAAGACTTTTAAAAGATGAAATAATACCTATACTCTTGAAACTCTTCTGAGAAATAGGAGCAGAAGGAGCAATACCAAACTTATTTTATGAAGCTAATATTACAGTTATCCCAAAACCAGGGAAAGACCCAACCAAAAAAGAGAACTACAGACCTATCTCTCTAATGAACACAGATGCAAAATTCCTCGATAAAATACTAGCCAACAGAATGCAGAAACATACACTATGATCAAGTAGACTTAATCCCACAGATGCAAGGCTAGTTTAACATTCTCAAATCAATTAATGTAACACTTCATATCAATAGAGCTAAGGATAAGAATCATATGATAATTTCTCTGGATGTGGAGAAGGCATTTGACAAAATACAACATCCATTCATGTTGAAAGCACTAGAAAAAATAGGAATAAGAGGTATATTCCTTAAAATAATTAAAGCCATATATGACAAACCTACAACCAATATTATACTGAATGGAGAAAGTCTGGAACCATTTACCTTAAAATCGGGAACTAGACAGGGATGCCCACTCTCTCCACTTCTCTTCAATATAGTGCTGGAACCCTTAGCTAGAGCAATAAGGCAAGAGAAGGACATCAAAAGGATCCACATAGGGAAAGAAGAAATTAAACTTTCCCTATTCAGAGATGACATGATCCTCTACCTGAGTGACCCAATAAGCTCCACTCCCAAACTCCTAGAACTAATAAACCATGTTAGCAAAGTGGCTGAATACAAAATTAACCTGCAAAAGTCAGTAGCCTTCTTGTACACCAACAATACACAAACAGAAGGCCAAATCAAGAAAATAATCCCATTCACAATAGCCCCCAAAAGAATAAAGTACTTAGGAATTAACTTAACCAAAGATGTAAATGAATTATTTAATGAAAACTATAAAAGCCTAATGAAAGAAATTAAAGAGGACAGTAGGAAATGGAAAGAAATCCCATGCTCATGGGTGGAGAGAATCAATATAGTGAAAATGGCTATACTGCCAAAATTGATATACAAATTCAGTGCAATTCCCATCAAAATCCCAAAGACATTCTTACTGAAATAGAAGATATAATCCAAAGGTTCATATGGAACAAGAAAAGACATAGAATAGACAAAACAATTCTAGGCAAGAAGAGCAATGCTGGTGGTATTACAATACCAGACTTCAAACTCTACTCTACAGCCATAATAACAAAAACAGCATGGTACTGGCAAAAAAATAGACCCGAAGATCAATGGAACAGAATAGAAGATCCGGAAACAGAACCACATACCTATAGGCAACTTGTATTTGACAAAGGAGCCAAAGATATACAGTGGAGCAAACACAGCCTGTTCAATTATTGGTGCAGGCAAAACTGGGCAGCCACATGCAGAAAACTAAACATTGACCCTAGCCTTTCACCATGCACAAGCAGTAACTCAAAGTGGATCAAAGACCTCAACGTCAGACTGGAAACTGTGAAACTGATACACAGGCAAAAAATTCCTGAACAGCATCCCAGGGTCACAACAGATTGGAGAGACTCAATAAATGGGACTACCTAAAAATAAAAAGTTTCTGCACAGATAAAAGCATAGCGACTAAAGTAGAAAGACAGCCAGCCAATTGGGAAAAGATATTTACCAATAATTCATCCGACAAATGCTCAATATCCAGTATCTACAGGGAACTCAAGAAACTAATCCCCCTCAAACCCAACAAACCAATCACTAAATGGGCAAGGAAACTAAAGAGAGACATCAAAAGAAGAGGTTAAAATGGCAGAAAAGCATATGAGAAAATGCTCACCATTCATGGTCATAAAGGAAATGCAAATAAAAACAACTCTAGGATATCACCTCACCCCAATTAGAATGGCCAAGATTTTGAACTCAGACAATGACAAATGCTGGCCAGGTTGTGGAGAAAAAGGAACCCTACTACACTGCTGGTAGGATTGTAAACTAGTTCAGCCACTCTGGAAAGCAGTGTGGAGGTTTCTTAAAGAACTGAGAATAGACCTTCCCTATGATCCCGCCATACCACTCCTGGGCATCTATCCTGAACATCATAACCCAGGATATGACAAGGACACCTACTCAGCTATGTTCATGTCTGCACTATTCACAATAGCCAGGCGATGGAAACAATCCAGATGATAAAATAATGGCAAGCAAATCATGTTGAGGGAGACAAGTCAAGACCAAAGGAACAAAAGGAGCATGGTATCCTTAATATGTGGTTATTAGATCCAAACAGTACAAGAGTGAGGACTCATTATTCACGTACCCAACACTATGGACATGATATTGGAAATATAAACACAATTACATAGACATAAAAATTTGTGAGACTATAGACATAATGTTTTAATATATAGATTAATATTCATCTATGACATACAAACCCTCAGCCTAATTTCAATTATGTTCTAAAATCTAAGTGCAATGATTGTACATAGAGATTCCCTTGGTGAATACTTGTTTGTTAAATATGTCATTTGAAATTTGATGTAAAAATCAATGTTAATAAATTCTTAAATAAAAAAGGAAAACAAAATTACACAACAGAAAAAAGCTAATAAATATATAAATGGTCAATTTGCTAGTTAAAAGAAATTGAATGCTGGGTGTGGTGGCTCATGTCTATAATCCTAGCTACTCAGGAGGCTGAGATCTAAGGATCAAGGTTCACAGCTAACCCGGACACTAAAAGTCTTCCAGAGACTCTTATCTCCATTTAAACCACTAGAACACAGGAAATGGGCCTGTGGCTCCAGGGGTAGGGCAGTAGCCATGAGCTGAAATGCTCAACAACAGCACCCAGGCCCAGAGTTCAAGCCCCCTGACCAAAAAAAGAAAAGAAAAGAAAAAGAAATTTGTTTACAAAGCCAATGTACTATTTGTACAGATGTACTTGAAGCATAAAAACGTAAAAGGATTTGAAAGTAAAAGAATGAAGAGAGGCAGTATGTGAAAAGTAATGCACCTACTATCTGGCGCATATAACTGTAATCCCTCTATTCATTACCTCGATAATAAAAAATAAAATGAAAAAAAAAAGAATGGAGAAAGGCCAGTTTGGCCTATTGGTAGGGTGCTTGCCTAGCATGCATGAAGACCCAGTTCAATTCCTTGGTACCACATACATAGAAAAAGCCAGAAGTGGTGATGTGGCTCAAATGGAAGAGCTTTGAAAAAGCCCAAGGACAATGATCAGGCCCTGAGTTCAAGCCCCAGGAACTGGCAAAAAAAAAAAGAATGAAAAAATCCAGCAGCTACATATCATCAGATTAAAAATATACTTTAAGAGAAAAGCCAAAATAAGAGGATTGCCCAGTATTCATGAAAGGGCTAGTTCTATAAATAGATATGACAATTCCTAATCCCAAAGCACCTCAAAATATATAAAACAAAATTAGAAATATATGGGGACACTGAAGCATCTACTACCACAGGGGGAGATTTCAGTGACTGATTGGACTCAATTATTTATAGGCCCAAGACCTCAATCAGACTTATGATCGTGTACAGAATTCTGTATCCAACAGTGACAGAAGTCACAGTCTCTTCACACACACACACAAAACATTACCAGACTGTTTTCAGGTCTTAAGTCTGTTTCTCCCTACTCACTTGCTGCCACCTCTGGTCATGTGACTTAGAGCTAGCCTTCAAAGGACATCCTACTGCTGGACCAAGAAATGGTTGGGAGCCATCTTGGGTGAGGAAAAAGAAATCACACTATAGAGATGAGAAAGCAAGATGCAGAAGGAACCTGGTTCTCTGAGGGAAGGGTTTCTAGACTACTCATTTGAAGACTGTCTCTTGAGAAAGAGACAGAGAGACTGACTTCCAATTTAAGTCTCTTCAAGACCCTAACGCAGAGTCCATGTAGAACTGACTACATACATCACTGACCCAGAAAGAAGGTGACAGAATGAATGATGGGAAAACAGCCTTGGTCTGGCAGCCAAAAGTTAAAAATACCCATTGAAATTTTGAAGGAAGATCTGAATTTGATGAGCATCTTCCACCAATCACTTCTGGGATGCTTATCAGATAAGCAGCTCTCTCTTTGCCCACAGAGGAGAGAACAAAAGAGGACGCAGGGAGAGGAGCCACGGAGAGGAACCACGTACCATTCTCTACAGCAATTGGCAAGAGAAGCAGCTGGGGAGGGGGTGGCTTTGGGCCCAAATCAATTTGTTTTAAGATCAGATTAAAGAGAGGAATGTTCCTTCATTAGAAAAAAGGAGATCATCCTTAACTTGTGATGGTGACATGAAAACTGGGAGGTGCTGGTAGGCTTAGGTCTCATTACAAATATCTGCAGATGAGCAGACACAAGACGGAGGAGGATGGAAGGTGGCAAATGATTGAGAACTAAAAGGAAACACACCTCAGCAGGGTCACTATGCCATCTCCCAGGATACAGCAGTTCAGGTACCTACCGAGAGGCCCAGCATTCAGCAGGCTCACACGGGAATGTGTGGCAGGAGGTTCGGCAGAACAAAGCAGCAGGGGAAAAGGACCACTACTCGATGGTTGCCCTGTGGTTTCCAGGTATTACACCCCACCCACCACAGAAAGAGGTGAGGCTGAAGTTCAAGGACATAGCCTACTCAGCAAAGCCCCTGCTAGAATGACTTTGGGGGTCTCCCTTATCTCTTCTGGAAGTTTCTCCCACCACCGAGACCTACTCTACCTTGAACCTACTGCCTGGCCCCAAGGGTATTGAATGCTGCCATATTCCATTTTCAGAGCCCTCCCCTGAGCTCCCATCTCCCACCCCAGATAGCCACACCAATCCTGTGTCATGTGTAAGAAGACCTAGCCAAAGCATGTCACCTAAAGTCATGACCAGTGAGATGACAATCAGACCCCAAAGATCACGAGGGCATTCCGAAGCCAGTGCCTCCATTCAGGCAAAATTCTAGAGGATACAGTTAATATTTTCACTGCACATCTAGGTAAATACAATGTCCAGAGAATGGGGCTTGGAACACACAATATGCAACCTTTTCTTTAAGGAACTCTGTTGCCTAGTCTAAGATGAGGTCTCTGAGGCAAGGTTCAAGAGAAAGGTTGGTGCTCTAGGCTGACCAAATAAAGTAAAAACATATCGAGAAACATCCTTACCTATTCCTAAGATCAACCCATTCCTCTCTCCACCCACCTGGGAACGAGACTTTATGAGTTTGGAAAAAAAAAAAAAAAACAGAGAGGAAAGTGGAAATAAAAAAAAAGTCAATATAGTGTGTTTCAAAGCCTTTCTGTTTTTCCTAGAAACCAGAAATATATATATTCCTAACATATATATATATATTTTTTTTTAATGTCAGTCCTGTGGCTCAAACTCAGGGCCTGACCATTGTCCTTGGGCTTTCTCAAGGCTGGAGCTCTACCACTTGAGCCATAACACCATTTCCAGCTTTTTCTATGTATGTGGTACTGAGGAATTGAACCCAGGTCTTCATGCATGCTAGGTGAGCACTCTACCAGTAGGCCAAACGCCCTGTCAAATATCTATATATTTTTTAAGCAGCAGATATGAATAGTTTTCTACTGACTAGGATAAGGTCTAATCTCTTATTTATCAAACAGAATGGTTCAAGGACAAAGGATTTTGGACAATGATAATCATTGTCTTGCTGAGATTTGGGGGGTTTTTTGTTTTAATATTTTCATTTCATTTTTATGGAAAGAAAAAGTGCCTGGTGACTCTTGAATTTCTTGGCAAATCCAAACTCACTCAATATATTTACCGAGTAGAAGACTTCTAGCCTACATATTCACAAGCCCAAGTAATTATGGCTCTGCCTAGAAGAAAGGGCCTTAATTGCTTTGCTAATGGCCATGCCCTTGTGTAAGGACATGACCCAAACAAGCACACAGCAGTCATCAACCGCAAATGTGATTTTCACTGAGTTTCTCGCTCTCTCTGAACCTGGATGTGGCCCCCACTACGTTTCCTATTAAATTAACACACAGTCCCTATCAAGTCCTCCACTTTGGGCCCTCCTTAGCCTAATAGCCTTTTGTGTGCGTGCTTCTCCAACGAATACCTTCCTCTTGCCTCTGCTTAAGCTCCTCTTCCCCATCCTGTGCCATCTGACCAGCTGTTTGTCTCTTGTCTCTTAGAGCTCACATCAAGGCTTCTCCTAAGGAGAAAGGCTTCTGTGC